>NW_006159539.1:2935518-2938285 GCF_000334495.1 Tupaia belangeri chinensis
TTCCTGCTCATCCTCCAGAATGCTGTGTCAGCGCTGTCTCCCAGGATGCCTGCTCCCAACTAATCCAACCGCCCTCCCAAGGACCCTCGTCACACGTGCCCTGCTCCTGCAGATGACATGTCAGGAAAGTCCACACTGGCCTGGTAGAGGATACATCCTCTCTCTAACGCATCTCCCCCGTTAGACTGAAACTCCAGTAAGGCAGGGCCAGGAAGCCTCAGGTCTGAGCGCCTGGCTGGCAAGGAATCAGTACTCAGTATTATTATTCGCATGGCTTTATGAAAAAAAGGGGCTTGAACAATGCAAGAGGGAAGGGGCTAGAAGAAGAGAGTCAGCAAAGAGAGAGGAGAGACCAGATGCTTGTGTTGGCTCTCCTTCATCCACCCTCTAGGCCTCTCCACTCCGCCCTTCCTCCTTCCCCTGCCAGGAGACACACGGCCATGCAGGAAGTCTCCAGCCCATCTGGCTGCGGTGCAGTCACTCTGCCCAGAGCTCTGAGGGTGCACCTGGTACATCTTTAGGGACAAAGTGGCTCCAAATTGTACCTGGATCCACATCCAACCCTCCGCTCTTCTCTCCCTGCCCTGGAGGGGAGCCATACCACATTCCAGTGCCATCTGCGTGGGTGTCATGAGCCAGGCTCCCCCCTGCCTTGAGGGGCCCTGAGGGCAACAAGGGTCCCCCGACCACCCTAGGACCAGCACCCATAGGAGGCAGACAGAAGATGGGCACAATTGTCTGGGTCAGGGAACCAGCCAGCCACTGAATTCCACGGGCGTGGGAGGAGAGAGAGAAAACTCTGTGGGAGGCATGATGGGCGAGCCCCAGGCCAGCTCTGGGTGAGTTGGGCTGAATTCAAGGGGAATTGGAAACTGTCACAGCAAGGAGGGACAGTGTCCTGCTGGCACTGGTGTGTCCCGAAGGCAGAGGATAAAATCTGGTCAAGACAAGTGAGCATCCAGAAGGAGAAGGGATTGTGGTGTGGCCATCCCCGTGGGGGTGATTGCTTGCTTTGTCTGTCTGCACACATACCCTATAGCAAAAATTTCTCAAAAAAAAAAAAAAAAAAAAGGAGAAAGGGGATTGTGATGTGACCATATCCTACTGGGGGGTGCTTTCTCTCCATTGCGCGCTCTTGCTCTCTCTCTCCCCTCTAACAAAAAATAAAAATAAAAGCCAGGATTCTCAGACTGAGAGTGCAGTTAGGGAGGTTCGTCGCCCCTCTGCTCCAATGCCCATCTACCCTGCTCAGTGGGACAGAGCATGGCATTTATGTCTAGAAGCCTCCTTGACAAAGGACCGGCAGGAATTCTTACTCCGTCCCTTGAGTTCCGCCTCCATGACTCCCTGATGTGGAGCCACGGCCCATGAGCTCCACAACCACAGCCTCGTAAGAGGAGGAATGGAAACAAAACAAAACAAAACAAAACAAAAAGCCATCTCCAAGCTCTCAGTTAAAGCACGTTTTCGGTCTCTGCCTTTGTCTACTTCGCTTCTTTTGGAGTGTGTAATTAAGCAAGTGGAGCCTGGAAAACCCCCTTCTAATCAATAATTCAAAATGCTGGTCCCCTGTGGCATTTTACTCATTAGAATCCTCCAGGTCCGGCGTTCACGAATTCTCCGAGATGGAGTTCCCTGCTGGGACACTGATGTCGGACTAATGCAATCTTTGGATAATTAGGTATTTTTTAATGATCCCTCTTTTTTTTAATTTTTCCTAAACAGCCTGAAAGATTTGTTTATAAATAAAGGAAAACGTTATGGTCTCATGAGTTGGGCATTTGTAAAGAAGGAGATTCAAATGAGGGTTACAAATTGGAGTAGCAGGAAATATTTTGGGTATTTGCTGAGTCAAGAAAGACCCATTTATGAAGAGGTGAAAATAGTCCAAGCACCATGTTAAAACCCCTGACGTGCCATTTCGCTTTATAATGAGCCCTACTGAGGCACCGGCGACCTTGGTCTCTCTCATGCCCTCCTCCTCTTCCCCAGCCCTGTCCACCTTTCCTTTCTTCCTAACTGCTGGAGTGCTAGCTAGTAGCCAGCTAGTGGCTTAGCGAACACCGTTCTCTCCTCTCAATATTCTATTCCAACAACAGAACCTTGATTTTCTTCAGCAGTATGTTCGATTAAAAGCACTGCTCTGGGGAGCAGGACTTAGCATAATGGCTATGTCGCTGGACTTCCATGTAGTCGACCGCGGTTCGAGTCCTGGACCCGGTGGCTTAAACTCACACCGGGTGCCTGTGCGTGCGTGCCCGCCCAAGATCCCGAGAGGAGAATGGAGGAGAAGGGATGCCCGTGGCCATCTCCCCTGGCGGGGCGGCGGGGGGATTTCTTGCTTTCTGTCTCTCTGTGTCTTTCTGGCAAGTGCACGTGCCCTATAGCAAAAACCTCCAAAAAAAAAAAGGCAAAAGCACCGCTCTGATTCCACTACAGCTGGAAATGACCAGGCAAACCCACCTGTCTGGGCAATGAGATGTTAACCCATGTCTACTGTGCAGGAACTTAGAGGAAGCAAAACCCACTCAGCTAGCGTATGCCCATACCTCTGCCTTGCTATGGCCTTCCTGCCTGGAATGTGGAAGTGATGGCAGAGGAAGGGCTGCCATCTATGAAAATAATGGGCTGGCCCCAGAGCCTAGTTGTTCCCAGATTCCATGTGGCCGACCACAGTTCAGATCCCGGCCCCAGGAGCTTGAAAAACACGGCAGGTGTGTGTGAGTATGTGTCCAAAGTCCCAACGGGATGGAGAAATCAACCAACT
>NW_006159539.1:2938300-2938879 GCF_000334495.1 Tupaia belangeri chinensis
AGTGGCAAAGCAGAGGGCCAAAAGGGACTCTTGGTTTCTCCCTTAAGCAACTGCTCCAGTCCTGAATAGGCTTCTTCCTACATGTGAAAAACCAGCTCCTGTATGTTTGCTCTGACATTCAACTGTCTGCTTGACACCTCCACTGGTATGTCTCAGAACAAGCCTCTGACATCAAAACTTAAATTTTCATTTCATAAAACCAAAGCCACAATGAGGTACTATTTCCTATCCACGAGGACAGCTATTACTAAAAGAGAGAAAGGAGATGGGGTCAGTAGGTGGGGCCAGGAGGTGTCATGGGTCCTACATGGCCAGCTATGCAGTTTGAGTCCTAGAACTAGTGGCTCAAAATCACGCCAGGCACATGTGCATTCATGCCCAAAATCCCAAGAGGAGACTGGAGGAGAAGGGATTACGGTGTGAGCCCCCCATCTCTGGTGAACACATGTACCCTATAGCAAATGAAATCATAAATAAATAATTCTTAAAAAACATAATACATGTGGCGCTAGCAGGTGGCATGGTGGTTAGGGTGGCTGGACTCCCACACGGCTGACTGCAAGTCGAGTCCTGGACCTG
>NW_006159539.1:2940185-2952475 GCF_000334495.1 Tupaia belangeri chinensis
CTTTCTGTCTCTCTGTGTCTTTCTGGCAAGTGCACGTGCCCTATAGCAAAAACCTCCAAAAAAAAAAAAAAGGCAAAAGCACCGCTCTGATTCCACTACAGCTGGAAATGACCAGGCAAACCCACCTGTCTGGGCAATGAGATGTTAACCCATGTCTACTGTGCAGGAACTTAGAGGAAGCAAAACCCACTCAGCTAGCGTATGCCCATACCTCTGCCTTGCTATGGCCTTCCTGCCTGGAATGTGGAAGTGATGGCAGAGGAAGGGCTGCCATCTATGAAAATAATGGGCTGGCCCCAGAGCCTAGTTGTTCCCAGATTCCATGTGGCCGACCACAGTTCAGATCCCGGCCCCAGGAGCTTGAAAAACACGGCAGGTGGAAAGAGTGGCAAAGCAGAGGGCCAAAAGGGACTCTTGGTTTCTCCCTTAAGCAACTGCTCCAGTCCTGAATAGGCTTCTTGCTACATGTGAAAAACCAGCTCCTGTATGTTTGCTCTGACATTCAACTGTCTGCTTGACACCTCCACTGGTATGTCTCAGAACAAGCCTCTGACATCAAAACTTAAATTTTCATTTCATAAAACCAAAGCCACAATGAGGTACTATTTCCTATCCACGAGGACAGCTATTACTAAAAGAGAGAAAGGAGATGGGGTCAGTAGGTGGGGCCAGGAGGTGTCATGGGTCCTACATGGCCAGCTATGCAGTTTGAGTCCTAGAACTAGTGGCTCAAAATCACGCCAGGCACATGTGCATTCATGCCCAAAATCCCAAGAGGAGACTGGAGGAGAAGGGATTACGGTGTGAGCCCCCCATCTCTGGTGAACACATGTACCCTATAGCAAATGAAATCATAAATAAATAATTCTTAAAAAACATAATACATGTGGCGCTAGCAGGTGGCATGGTGGTTAGGGTGGCTGGACTCCCACACGGCTGACTGCAAGTCGAGTCCTGGACCTGGCAGCTTTCTTTCTCACTTTCCTCTCTCTGTGGTCAACTATAGAAAAAATAAAATTATGACAACGAATAAAAATAATTAGTTAAATAAAAAAATACATGCTACGACATGGAAGAAACTTGAAGAGGTTATGCAAAGAGAAATAAACCACCAGAAGGACATACTGTGTGATTCCACTTACATGGGGACCTAGAGTAGTCAAATACACAGAGCAGGAAGTAGAATAGTGCTTGCCAGCAGCAGGGGATGGGCAGATTGGAAAGTTCCTGATCAGTGGGAGTTTCCTTGTGAGAGAATGAGAAAGTTCTAGAGCCGGGTGGTGGTGATGGCTGTCCAACAATGTGAGTGTACTTACCGCCGCTAACCTGTAGACTTTAAAACGATTTAGATGGTGAATGTTACGTATATGTTACCAGCATTTTTTGTTGTTATATGGTGTGTGCGCTCACCAGAGACAGAGAGAAAGCAAAACATCACCCCCAAGGCGATGGCCACACCACAATCCCTTCTCCTCCATTCTCCTCTCGGGATTTTGGGCACACGTGTACACCCATCCAGTGTGATTTTCAAGCCATGGGGTCCAAGATTCAAACCGTAATCAACCCTGTGGGGCCCACCTGCCTTAACCTCCACACCTCTCACTGGCCCCATTTCCCACCATTTTTAAAAATGCATATTTTTGGAACCAGCAGTTAGCATAATGGCTATGTTGCTGGGCTCTCATGTAGTCGACCGCGGTTCGAGTCCTGGACCCGGTGGCTTAAAACACACCGGACGCGTGTGCTTGCGTGGCCAAGATTCCGAGAGGAGAAAGGAGGAGAAGGGATTGCGGCATTGGCCATCCCCTGGGGGATGATTTCTCGCTTTCTGTCTCTCTGCCTCTGTCTGTCTGTCTGGTGAGCACACACGCCCTATAGCAAAAACCTCTCCAAAAAATAAAGTAAAATAGAATAAAATGTGTATTCTACCCTCCCTTTCTTCTGCCAGTCTTCTCTATGTACACACACAGCAGAAGCTTCTACTTTGCTCTCTAGACGGGAACTTTGAGAGAAGAGACGTCATTTTTCACAAGTCAGGAAAGGCTTCATCTTAAAGGGTGTGATGTATCCACCAGGCCTTGCAGGAGCAGGCATTGGGTTCAGCTTAGCATTTTTCCATCTTGTGTAGAAAGAGTTAATGCATTTTGGTGGGTTAGAGTGGGAAAAGGTCATTCTACAAATATTCAAAAGCAATTTCATGAAACAGTGGGCTCTCGTCCATCTGCTGTAGCGAACTGGCTGGGCTCTGCAGAGCCTTAAGCACTATACATTCAGTGAAATTATGACTCCCACCGGGGATAGGTCGTATTTTTTTCAAGGCTGAAATGAAAAGATATACAGTACACTGTATACCTAGACCTATTACGCCGTGCAAAATATCAGAGCCGGTTTTGCTGTTTATGGAGGACCGATGATAAATCAACCTGTATAATCTACAACTGACTGTTTCATTTGTTTTTTAATGTTCTACTGATCTTTTGGAAATGAAGGAATTTCTCATAAAACAAGTAGTTTGATGAACTTTAATCTTACCCATAATTGGATAATAAAATTGGGTACGTGCAGTAATTAAAAGGCTTGTGATAAAAAGAGTCAATCGGCAGCTTCATAGTGAAACCCTTCCATAAACTGAAGGGGTTCAGTTCAGGGCACGCTAGGGTGCAGAAACAGCCCTGGGGGCAGGGAAGCTGCTACTTTCTCCATTTTGTTACAGGAAAAACTACTTATGGAGAAAATAGAGCATGTCAGTGAGGGTAACGGAATCACGTGGGACGCTCTGCGATAAGGACATCACTTTTAAAGATTGGCCTTCGACCTGTTAGTGAGAGGAAGTAAACGTCTCGATTGTTTTCTCAAGGGAGTTCATTTCTCCGGGTTATGGCTGGACTGGTTCGTCTAGGACATATTCTTCATGGCTGTCTAGCTTACATAAATGCACACTGGCAAGGTCTGCTTGCTCACAGGCCTGTATGTGCCAAATCTTCATTTCTGGACTTTCTGGACTCTCTAGCAATGCCTGTCAGGTCTGCTCCCAGCCTTAAAAATATCCAGGTCTCTCCTTTGGCCAGCTGACCCCTGCTAGGCTGGCTCCCACTCTTTTTCTGGGGGCTCTGAGTCTTAGTGTCTAACACCAGGACCCCGAGTTGGACCTCCAGCAAGGCCACCACTCCTAGAATAGCCCCTCAACCCCAAGTTTCTTCCTTCACTGCTTTCTGGCATTCCCAACACTTCTCTTAGGCCCATTCTAGCCCTGGCCTTGGCCTTCTGCCAACTTCCCCATCCTCAATGACTGATTGCCCCCAGACCCCGTCTTATGGCCCAGCTATCCCCCAGACCAGCTTTAACTCAGCCCAGCCACAAAGCCAGGCCATTAGCCAGCTCATTCTGGTTTCCTCACATCTTTGCCCTCCAGTGGCCCTTAGGAATCTTTTCTTTGCATGACAAGATAGAAAAAGAAAGTGAGCTGCTCAGATGTCAACCGATGATAAAACAACCAGACTATAAAGTGCCGGTCCACGTGTACAGCTGTGAGTATGAAATAAAACCGGGGATTTGAACAGATTGATAGGGAGCAGACTGTGGTGCAGTGGTAAAATGCTATGTCTTGTGAGGTAATCCCACATGGGAAGTTCCTGGTTCAAGTCTGGAGACCTCCCTGAGAATGGTGGCACACGTGTGTCCATGACCCTGGGCTGGATGAATGCAATGGCAGATCACAGTGACAAGTCTCTTGGGGGGTGCTGTCTCACTCTCTCTTTTCTGTCTCTCCTGCTCATGGAAGACATTAATTAATTAATTAGCTAATTAATTAACTTGAGGAAACTGCTCCTCAGAGCTGGAGTGACCTCTCGAGGCCACACAGAGAAGAAAAGGCACATTCAGGACTCACATCAGGCCAGCCTTCCTTTGTTAATGACTAGAATTTCTGTTTGCTATCTTCTTTTATTTTATTTTATTTATTTTTTTTTTGAGAGGTTTTTGTTATAGGGTGTGTGTGCTCACCAGAAAGACAGAGAAAGAGAGAGAAAGCAAGAAATCATCCCCCAGGGGGATGGCCACGCCACATTCCCTTCTCCTCCATTCTGCTCTTGGGATCCTGGGCATGCATGCACGCACATGTGCCTGGCATGAGTTTAAGCCACTGGGTCTGGGACTCGAACTGTGGTCGACTACATGGGAGTCCAGCAATGTAGCCTTTACGCCATCTGCTGGTCCCTTGCTATCTTTTTAAGAGCCATGTTTCTTAGATTTTTGTACGTGATAAAATGGAGATAGCTACCTGGGTATATATTTGGTGTATGCATGTATGCATACACACACACATACATACATACATACATACATACATACATACATATATCTTTGGCATACCTGCATTTTGGCATCTATTCTTCCATCGATTTTTCCCCCCTATGGTGTCTTTTTTCCCATAGAATGCAATTACTATGATATACAACTTTGCAACCTATTTTTTGCAAAGAACCTTAGAGCCTGAACATTCCTCCTTGTAAATATTTGCCAGTGATATCTTTAACAGCAATGTAGTGTACAAACGGTAAAAATCTGCTAGTCCCCTCCTGTCACATGGCTCTATTTCAATGGGTAGCAGCAGTTACCACTATTAAAACAGTCAGTGCCGTGCTAAACACCCTGTACATAACTCTTTGCAAACAGCTTACGTTTTTCACTGGGAAATATTCTTGATGATGGAATTACAGGGTCAAAAGCCATGGAAGATTATAAGATTTTTGTTATTTGGTAATTTTCTCTCTAGAACCTTAGACTTCACAGCAGTGAGTGAGTGTCCATTTCCCTGCATTATAGCCGAATGTGACATTGTTCTTCTTTTTTCTTTTACCACTCGCATGGTTTGAATTTGCATTCCTTTGCTGAAATATGAAATTAAGTATTTTTATATATTTATGGCTATTTGTATCTTTCCTTTCCACGTTTATTTATCCCTTCCATGAGAGAAGAAGAGAGACAGTCACCCTCAGTAGGATCTTTGTTCCATAATCCACTCCCAGCCTCAGCCAGCCAGGCTCCCGGGCACGAGCTCCCAGCATGCACAGGGAGATCTCGGGATGCACACCTGGGACCTTCCCAGATGGCCTCAGCACCACGGAGCGTTGTGTTACTGCTGTGCCACCACAGCTGGCGTTGTCTCTCCTTTTATGAGTTGCCTTTTATGTCTGTTACCCTTTTCTTACTGAGCACATGTCACTGCTTTCTCGTTGATGTGGGTAGCACTTACTGACCCATCCATAGATTAGGAAAAACAGACCTCTAAAGTCGAAGGCACGTTCCCCACCCAGAGAGAACCAGGAAACTGGTTGGGTTGTTGGGAAAGTCATGTTGCTTTTTTTGCATAGGAAAACAGAAATATATCTCAGGATTTTTCCGACAACCTAATGTTATGCAGAGGAACTACAATCTAATGGATGGCCCAGAGAAGGGGGATTTGACAACTCTGCCCTCCCGTCTGAGCCTAATGTGTTGAGAGGTGGTTCTGGAGCATCCAGGAGAGAGCTGTGGCAGGAAGAGCCAGAGGGAGGAGATATGAGGGCATACCAAAGCCTCTGTTCAGATCTGGTGTAGGGAGGAGGGAAGAGGATGGGGGGAGCAATTAAGAGGAGAAAGGACAGGGCAGAAATTAGTGCACCAAAGTCTACTCAGGGGACCCAGCAGAACAGCAGGGCATCCATGGGAGAGGAGCCAGCAAGGGCTGACAGGGGTATCAGTGATGAGATTCAGAACTGCACTGTAGTCTACCACGAGTAGTTGGCATCCAACCTAATCTGGGAATATATTCAAGCAGGCAAAGGAAGGTTTCATCAGTGGAGGGAGGGAGAAGGTGGCACATGGCTCCTGTAAGTCTTTGGCCACCCAAGTACCCTGGGCTCATTTCTGATCCCCAGATTCTAGGTACCTTGATATAGCATCCCTCTGCCTTCCACACTAAAGCAATGGCAAATTAATGTACCTCTACGAGGCAAATAACTTCCTCTTAGACTGAACTGTTGGCAAAAGACCAATCATTTTTCATCTCTGATTAAAATGTCTATGGAAGAAATTGAAAATAATTCAGCAAGGGAAGCTACCACTCATGGAGTTGCAAAATGCAACATAAATCTGAAGGCTGTGGTAAAAGGCAGCAGGCTGCCCTCTCTGCATATTAGAACAAGCAGGCTCTTCCCTACCAATGCATGCAGGCCTTGCTGGGTAGGTGGGGTCACAAGGGTAACTGGAATACACTTAGGCAACCACAACAGGACAAATGCTTGACAGCCACTTGTTAGTGCTCCCCAAGTGTGCTTGTGCTAGAAGCACCTGCAACTACAAATCACCTACAAATCAACTACAAACTTTTTTCTGGAAATTCTGGTTCATTCTTGAGTATGACAAGGAAATGAACATTTTTATACAAGGGCCTCCAGTAGTTCTTATAGTTATTTTATCCAGTGCATCTCTCTATTAAAATCACCTGAGATTAAAAAACAAACAAACAAAAACAATGGGGGGGGGCAGCAGGTGGCATAGTGGATGGGGCACTGGATTCCCACATGGCCAGAATCCCAGACCTGGTGGCTTGCTTTCCCACTTTCCCTTTGTCTGTCTGTCTGTCTTTCTCTGGTCAAATTTAAAAGAATAATAATAATTAATTAATTGATATATTTAATAAAATAATGAAGAAGACAAGGAGAAGGAGAAATGAAGTAAAAGATGGCAGCTAGGCAGAGCTGAAGGAGAAAATATAGGCGTCCAGGGCTCACTAAGGAGGAGTAACCCTAGGATGCACCCTAAGCCCTCAGAAGGAAGTCTGCAAGTCTGAGAGTAAGGACTAACCAGAAACAAACCAGCATTTAATCTGCTCAGTTCCAGACTGGATTACAACCATCTGCCCCTACCCTACCAAAAGCAAAAGAAAAACTTAAGAGGAAGACTTCATCATCCAGAGACTCAAGTTCTCTCTTCAATTTTTCATACAAAATATCTAACAGAAATAAATGACAAAAAATCAAATTTAAAAACTTTAAAAATTACAAAGCATCTGAGGATATGTAAAAGGCCACAAGCCAAGAGGAGAAAAAAAAAAAAAGAATGTGAAAAGAAATCCAAGGAGACTGTAATATGGGAGTTATCATAGAGGCTTTCAAGATAACGAATCTTAGGGAAGAATCTAAACCTATTATAGGGGGCTAGATGGTGGCACAGCAGTAATACAATACTCTGCAAAGCTGACTCATACAGGAAGGTTCCTGGTTCACATCGGAGAGCACCCTGAATGCACCAGACATGTGTATGCTCGTGATCCAGGGCTGGCGGACACTGGAGGTGGACTGTGGCATAAATATGCTGTTGGGGGTGGGGTCTCCCTTTTCTCTCTCCTCTCTCTCTTGCTCATGATTAAAAAGAAAGAAACTTTTAAAACCCTATTTATAAAATCAAATTAAAATTCTACAGCTGAAAATATAATTAAAACTAAGAACTTAGTTGGCTTAATAGAAAATTAGGCACAACTGAAGAGAGAATTAGTAACTTCAAAGACAGGTCAATAGGAACTATTCAGACCGAAAAAATGTAGAGAAAAAATAGATAAGAAACCCTAAGGGTAAGACATGGGACTGTACAAGACATGATGAGATGATGTATAGGTACAACATACATACAATTGGGAGTCCTAGAAAGACAGAAGACATGGGATAGTTATAATCTTTGCAGGGATAATGACAGAATTTTCCAATCCTGACCAAAGATAGCAAATCAGATTCCATGTATCATGAACCTCAAACAAACAAAAAGTTCAAAGAAAACCACCTTTAGGCACTTTTAGTAAAACTACTAAAAAAATAGAAACAAGCAGGAAAATGCTTAAAACAACCAAAATTCAAAATTGTATCAATTTTGGGGCTAGCAGGTGGCATGGTGGTTAAGGTGCTGGACTCCCACATGGCTGACTATGGTTTGAGTCCCAGATCCAGTGGCTTGAAAATCACACTGAGTGTACATGCATGGCCAAAAATCACAAGAGGAGAATGGAGAAGGAAATGCAGTGTGTTCATTCCCCATAGAGGGTGATTTATCCCTTTCTTTCTCACTGTCTGCCTCTGTCTCTCTCTGGCAAGTACATATGTCTTGAAGTCCATCGCTACTCCAAAAGTGAGCTCCAGAGAGTGGCTAATGTGGGAGGGAGTCCCAGCGCAGGTTCTGCTGTGCTTGGTAAGCTCTGGCCATTCTGTCCCCAGGTCGCTGGCTGCACTATGGCCGGCTCCTAAGAAGCTCAGAGGCTTCGTGTGCAGGCAGCCCTGGGCTGTTGCTGCAGTGTGCCACAGTGCTCACTTCCTGGGCTCATCCTCTGCCCACTACCCGCAGCACCGACAGTTCCTACACTATTAAAGGGCTCACCCAACTGCACTTGTTTTTTAAAACAGCAAGGGCAGTCATGCAGTTACCTATTGAATTTTCAATAAACTTGGAAATCTGATCAATCTCATTCTCTGAAATACCCCTTCTGGTAGCTGATATTGATGTGTTTTTTTTGTTTTTTTGTTTTTTTTTTTGGAGAGGTTTTCGCTATAGGGCGTGTGCGCTCGCCAGACAGACAGAGACATAGAGACAGAAAGCGAGAAATCATCCCCCAGGGGGGATGGTCACGCCGCAATCCCTTCTCCTCCATTCTCCTCTCGGGATCTTGGGCATGCACGCACATGCGCCCGGCGTGAGATTTAAGCCACCGGGTCCGAGACGCGAACCGCGGTCGACTACGTGGGAGTCCAGCGACATAGCCATTACGCTAACTGCCGGTTCCCTTGATGGTTTTTTTTTTTAATAAAACTTTTACCTAAGCTTTAATAAAAACCTGATGGATTAAACAGTAGGGTGAAAATGCTTTTACAGTGATAATATTACCAGCAGGACTAATTCTGGAAATACTGTCCAGAGAATAAAATGAGGTTTGGATCGTTTCCCCTCTCCTTCTGTCACCTTCTCTCTTGTTCTGGAAGGGGCTGATACCCACTTTCACCCTCAGCCGCTGTCCTGAGCCATTTCCTAAGGTGAGGTTCTACCATATTCAGGAACCCCTAACAACTCCCCGTCCACTAGCAGAACAGTTCCACTGTGCAGCCTTCTCGGGACTCTAATACTCACAGGACGAAGACCCTTCCTTTGTGGACAGGCCTACCCTCCCTCGCAGGGAGATGGGTGGAAGGCACTCAAGGTGGACAGGTACTAGGGAGGGAGAGGGAAGGAAAGGAAACAAGTGGGAGAGGAAGGCCGTAGGAGAGAAATAAGGAGAGGAGGAGGGACATAAAGATAAAAGGGGAAAGGAAGAGGAAGAGGAAAGAGAGAGCGCATGACAGAAAGGGGATGTGTGGTGGCCAGCCCATCTGTGGAGAATGAAAGCAAGAAACAGCCACTTGGTGAATGGTCTGGAGACGCGTTGTTTCCCTTTCTGATCCATTACTCTAGTTCTGATCATGGAGTCTCAACCCGATCAAGGCCAATCAGATGTTCTCTCCCAGGAATTTGCATGTTGAGCAGAGCTGCCAGCAATACCCTAGCGGGTTGACGAGTTCCTGCCACTAAGATCTCTCGAGCCACCAGGCTTTTCCGTCCTTCCCAAGGTCTATGTTTCGTCCCACCTTCCATCCCGCCAACTCCCCAGTGCCCTTTAGTCATGGGCCGAACTCCCCAAGTCACACAGTGAGTTTGAAATTACATGCAGAGGGGTCGCTGGGGAGCACTCTCAGGAACAAGGTTTGTGAGGACAGAAGGAAGCAGAACTGGACAGACACATGGAACTGAAATGCAGTCGGCAGGCCCTGGGGAGCTGGAGCAGGGAGGGCCCATCAGAGATATCCTGCCTTGAAGCAACGGGGCCAGGTCTTTGTGCCTCCATAAGAGCAGGTACCGGGTGCAGGCTGCACCCAAGGAAGGGCTGGGACTTTAGGCTCCTTACAGCTGAGGGCAGCTGCAGGGGAGAGCCTCACCTCTGAGGTCCACCAGCCAGCATCCTAGCAGCTGGAAGCGTGTCCCAGTCCCAAAGAGGAGTCAGGATGCATGCTCCAGGGTGTACCACTCCTTCTATATCTCTTTTTCTTATTTAAGTTCAGTCTTTGCTTGAAGCAAGAGCCATGGCTGATATGTATGGTCACAAAGTAATCTCAGACTTCAGACTCCAGTTTGCCTCCTATGTTGGAGAGCTCTCATCAGCAACATCTAAATCAAGGTTTATCTGTCCACTGCACATCACCCCTGTTCAAAAATCAGAACGAGAAGGGAACCAGCAGTTAGCATAATGGCTATGTCGCTGGACTCCCATGTAGTCGACCATGGTTCGCGTCCCAGACCTGGTGGCTTAAAACTCACGCCGGGCATGTGTGCGTGCGTGCCCAAGATCCCGAGAGGAGAATGGAGGAGAAGGGATTGCGGCGTGACCATCCCCCCTGGGGGGTGATTTCTCGCTTTCTGTCTCTATGTCTGTCTCTGTCTGTCTGGCGAGCGCACATGTCTTATAGTGAAAATCTCTCTAAAAAAAAAAAAATTAAATCAGAACGAGAACACAAACTCACACCGACGGGGACCCCGTGCAGGCTGTTAGCCAACGTGGGGTTCTGCCTGTCAGCCTCCCTTTTACAGCAGCCAAGAGTGGAAGGATGCTCTACGGGACTTCTTTTGTCTAGAGTTTTCACATTCTCTCCAAAGCAGGGATCATGGATGACAAGTATTCACACATTCTAAGGAGAAATAATTAACATGTTTTACCATGGAGTCCCCCAAAAAACAGCATCGAAGAAAGAAACAAGAATAAAGGCAGATTAGAGTGTGATGTTATGATTTAAAATAGGACTGATGCATGGATTACATATACACAAGAAGTCCTAATTAAAAATTTTAAGTAAAACAAATAAAAATATTGGGCCAAAAAAATGTTTTTAATTGCCAGGGTGCATGTGCTCATGGAAGATAGGCAGAGACAATCCCTCCTGCTCCATGTCCCTAATCCTGTCAGATTTTTGGGTACCCACATACATGGGTTAGCTCAGGACTAGAATCTTTGATCCCTGAAATGGAACTTCTTTTCATATCTGAAAAGTGATCCAAAACTATAGGATCTCCCCCAAAATATGTTCCTAGGCAGGAAAGGAGGATCTGAAAGATCTGACAAATAGAGTCATTTCCTGATTGTACCTTCCGGGATGGAGGGAGTGATTTTTCTTTTAATGATCAGAGGGCAAATGCACTCACCAGAGAGAGAAAGGAAGAAAGCACCTCCCGAATGGGCGGGGTCACACCACAATCCCCTCTCCTCCGTTTCTCCATCCCGCCAGCCACACACACATGCCCAGCGTGTCTCTCAAGCCACTGGGCTTGGATTTGAACTGCAGCTACCTATATGGGTTACAGCTTCCCCAACCACTAGGCCACAGAGCTGGTCCTCATGAGAGAGGTTTTCAAATGATCTCCTTTGGTAGGAAAACAAAGATCAAATTTTACTGTGCTAAGCTTTGCAGACCCACAGCAGTTCAGGAGTTTTACCATTTAACCATTTCAGACCAAGAAATGTCAGCTCTACTAACATTCACCTTAACTTTATGCTCAAAGCCCCCCTTCCCCCCACTGTTGTTGTTTCTGTTATATGGCACATGCATTTGCTGCACCCTGGGGTGCAGGGGAGTGAGAGATCATCCCTAAGGGGAGATGGACATGCTGCAATCCCTTCTCCATTCTCCTCTCGGGACTTGTGGGCATGCACATACACGTACCCAGGGTGATTTTTTTCAGGCTGCTGCAGCCAGAACTCAAACTGTGGAGCTGGCTATGTGGGATCCAGCTACCTTAACCTTCATGCCATCTGCTGGTCCCCAAAGTAACTCTTAACAAGATGCTTAACCAGGATAATGAAGACTGTAGGAATTCTGTTTCCTCCTATTTCCAGTTGTACATACTGTATTACACAAATCCACTTTGGGCCCAATTGACATTTTTAAAGTGTTTTTACTTTTGTGCATAAAATACCAAATCATGTGCTATTATTCAAAGAATAACAAATTAGTGCTCTAAATAAAACACTTCTAATTGTATTCAATTCATTCACTTAAAAAAAAATTGAACACTCACTGTATGTCCAATTGTCTAAGTCTGAGAAGCATAAAGATTGCCCCAGTTCTTTGGAGCTCAGTGTCTGATGAAGGGACAGGCATGACAACTAGTAATTAACACGTGAGACATGGGAAGGAGGTCAACGGCAGGGGCGTGGCAGCAGGGAAAGGCCCCCAACAACGGTC
>NW_006159539.1:2952659-2984574 GCF_000334495.1 Tupaia belangeri chinensis
CAGGAAAGGCACCCTAACACTGTCTGAGAAAGGGGAGGAAGAAATTTACGGAATGGAGGACACACAGCCGAGTCCTGAAGGTTAAACAGCAGTGTTCCAGACGAACGAAAGAAAGAAAGAACACTTCAGACAGAGGAAAAACAGCTGGCAGAGGGCAAAGGGCAGAGGCAGCCTGCAGTACTCAGTAAGTGGAACAGAGGAGATGTGGAGTGGGAGAGCCTGGAAAAGACAGGTGGGAGACCTCGCTTAGGGGCTTTGCATGCCAGAGGCACCCGGCCAGGACTCAGGAGGCTTGCAGCAGCCACCCAGAGATGCCAAGCAGATGCAGGGTGCTTCGGGTTCGTGTTATGCGAGATCTCTTTGACCACAGTTTGAGAAAGAAATCGGAGGCAAGGGAAGCCAGGAATGAGAAGCTTGTCTAGTTCAGCTTTGAGGGGCTGAAAGCCTGGATGAAAGGGGCAGCAAGGGGATGGGGAGGAGAAAGCAGATGTAGGAGGCAGTGCAGAGGCAAGACCAGCAGTGCCTGGCGACAGGCTGGTTGTGACGTGTTCGGGGGCCGTGTCTAGGAAGACTCCTGGGTTTCTGGTTTTAACCAAATCCTCCCCCCCACAAAACGACTGCTCCCCAGCTGTGATGCCATCTGCCAACTTCCAGCCCACAGCCAATTTCATCTCCAAAGCAGAAACCATGAGTAAACAGAAATAACTCCTATCTTATGAGGTAGCAGATCTTAAACCCATAAGGGGCTGACACCCTGAACGGCAGCGATGGGACCAATCGGCTGAGTGAAAGGATTTGAATCATAACGGGTTTCTGTTCATTAACCACCAAAAGCGACCAAGTGTCAAACATAAAATTCCAAGGTGAGTAAATGAAGGCATGATGAAGTGAGAGAACGTTCTCGGGAACTGCGTACCCCAAGCCAACACCAATGCATCAGTGAGTACTCACGGAGTCCCCACATGCCCGCCAGCCGGACCAGAGCCATGACAGGACGTGAGGAAAAGCAGCATCCACTCCTGAGCTTACCTTCCACACTGAGCTGGAGCACAGCTCCTCACACATAGAGAACTAAACCACGAGGCCAAAAAGGCCAAAAGATAAACTCGTCACCTTAACACCAGGAAGTTAAACTGAAAATCACATCTGGTAGCTCCATTTTAATGAGTATCTACTATTCATTCACACTTCTGTTGATTTTAAAGATGGTTGTGTGTTAGTTCTTTATAATTACATTTTTTAAAAGGCGGTCCGTATCACATTACTTGTGCAATTTTAACTAATTTTTGACAAGGGAAAGATACGTATATTTTCCTTTACTCTGGTCCCAAACCCAGATTATTTGGCTGTAGTCATTTGGACTTCAGATCCCGAAGTGTCTTCATAAAGGACTTCATCTACTTTCATGTCATTCTCATCCACTGGGACCTGGAGGCAAATCTGCTCTTTGAAAGCCAAGGCCAGGGTGTAGGGTTTCACTCCTTGTTGCTGCAGACAGCGCTTCAGGTAGGTGTCATAGTAGCCCCTGCCCCTCCCCAGCCGGTTCCCATGTTGGTCGAACCCAAGACCTGGCATGAAGATGAGATCGAGGCCCCCTGTGGAAAGAGGAACACATTTCAAAGGATTAATGGATTCTGACAGATCCCTTTGGGATGAAAGGTTTCTGACATGATTGCTGTAGAAAAATCCAAAAAGTACAGAATTGGACAAGGAAGGAAACAAAAATGACTCAGCAACTCAGGAAGTCCTTCATCCATCTTCCCAGCAGCTCTTTTACGCACTTCTGTACCAAATACTGCATTCCCAGGCCCCATTCGCACCTAGTTAGGGACAGGGACGAGGGACTTTCATTCTACCCTGCAGGTGATCCTACATTCCTGGCAGGTTTGGGAACCAGGATGGTGGCAGCAGAGGAGTGGGAGTGGCAAAGATGAGCTGAAAGGACAGCGCTTCTCAGGGTCAGTGAGCGGAAAGGAGGTCCGCTGGTTAGAGCGCCACGCGGTCCGTGGCCAGCCTCAGTGTTGCTGTGGTAACGACGCAGTGCTCCATGATGCTGAGGCCATGTGGGAAGGTCCTGGGTTCACGTTTGTGTCCTGAGGTCTTCCTGTGCATGCCAGGCACACGCAGGCCCATGGTCCTGGCTGACCAGGACTAGGGAAAGGACCATGGTGTGGAGACCCCATTGAGGGTACCTGTATCCTTCTCTGGTGGAAAAAAAAAATAATGAAAAAAAAAGTATTACGCCGTTCAGACAGCCTCCTCCCTCTTCACTTCCCCCACAGATGAGGTAAAGTCAGCATGTCAGGCTTCCCTCGATTGAGGTGACAACAGGCTCTGACTTACTCGGGGACACTCCAAATGGGATTCCGCTACTGGCCCTCTAGCTGGACCCTTCCCTCCTCAGTAACACAGGGACCAAAGCTGGCCTGGCATCCAGAAGAGGTTACATACTGAAGTTCAGGGCGGAAGACAGGGCAACGGGGCCGGGAACACTGACAAGAGCAATGGACACGTGGGAGTCCCTACAGAAGGCAAGGACAGTCCATTGGTGGAGGGCCTCCATGGATTTTACGAGCCCAGGGAATGTCTATCCAGCCTCTGGCAGGAGCACAGAACTCAGCATAAGCAGGGGAGCCACATCACAACTCCCCCACAGGGGCCTGCCCTGGGCCTTCCTGGCCTCCTGAAGACTTGTCTTGGAGCTGCTAGAACACCTGCGGCTTTGCCGTGGACTAACCACTCATACAGCATTGCTGGCGAGATTCGAGATTCCAGTGAAGCTGGAAACCATGAATTTCCTGGAATAGGTTGTTCAGACGTTCAGACAGCCCGCTAGGCTGGCCTTGCTATCAGCAGCTGTTCCAACTACCTACAGGACCAGCTTCCTCTGGCTCCTGGCACATACCTGTCAAGCCCTGCCTGCCAAAGCCCAGCAGGACTTAGCTCAGGGACTGTTATGACCTTCTTGTCTACTCCAATCCCAACTGTCTCTGTCTCTCTCTCTCTTTCTGGCAAATGCACATGTCCTATAGCAAAAACCTTTCCAAAAACAAACAAAAAATAGAATTACCATATAATCCAGTAATCTCACTTCTGGGAATTGCTTGGAAAGAACAGAAATCAAGGTCTTGAGATATCTGGACTCTCATGTTTGCTGCAGCGTTATTCACGATAACCAAGATGTGGAAACAACTTAAGTGTCCATCGGTAGATGAGTAGATAGAGGAAATCTGGGACAAAGGACAGTGGAAAACTACTCAGCCATAAAAAAGGAGGAAATTTTGTAAGAGGCAGTACATGGATGAACCCTGAGTGAAGAGTCAGTCACTAAACGAGAACTACTGGATAAGGCCTTATAACTTGCATGTGGTGTGTAGGCAGTCACACTCGTAGACATGGAGAGGAGAATGGTGGCTCCCAAAGGCTGCAGAAAGGAGGGATGGAGAGTTGTCCAAATGGTAGAGCGCACAGTCATGCAACTTGGCAAGTTCTAGTGATCTGCTGTATAACACTGTGTTTCTGTTAACAATACTGTGTATTTAAATTTTTAAGGGTAAATCTTGTGGTCTGAATTACTTCTCACGATAAAAAACAAAAGCCAAAGATATCAAATGAGAAGCCATGAGAACAGCCAGGAGGATTTCTACAAGAAAGAGAAGGTAGAATTTTAGAGCATCCACATGTAGGCAGTTGAAGAGAATGAAGGAAGGAAACAGAAGGGAAAGGAGATAATATTCTCAAATCCCTTGGGTTAGAACGAATGTTGCTCTTGGGGCTAGCAGGTAGTGTGGTGGTTATGGTGCTAGACAACCACAGTTCAAGTCTTAGACCTGGTGGCTTGCTTGCTCACTTCCCCTTTCTCTCTCCAGCCAAAATTAAAACGAAAATAAGTAATAATTACAAAGTTAAATAATTTTTTTAACAAACTTTAAGAAAAAGAATTAATCCAGCTCTCTATCCTTGTTCTCCCTGTTCCTTCATGATAGCTCTCACCAAAGGCCACCTTGCACTACAGCTGATGGTATATGTCTCTGTCTGCCCCACCAGACAGCAAATTTCCTTCAGGGCCATAACTTCCTCCAAGTCATCCTTCATGCTTGAATTTTAATAGAATTCTAGACCAAAGAAACCCTGAAAGACGAGTATATTATCTGGAAATGAATCAAGTGTAGCATAACATCTCCTGTTTTAATAACTCCAAAGTATATAGGCTTGGATCAAGGAGGCAAGAAATGACAAAGGTATAACCTTGTAAGATTGCCGGTTCTACAACCGCTCAGCCAGGAAGAGAATGGCTCTTGGAGTCTCAAGTAACGGCAGGCTCTGAAATGGCCCTTTGTGGCCCTGACATCCTGCCTGGGGTGTTGCTGTTGGACCCTCCACCCACAGGACTACTATCAATATGACTGCTCCCTTCAGCCACTGGGTCACTTGCTGCCCCTGTCTCCAGGTCCTTAGGCTAGTCTTCCTGGTCTCCTCCTGCCCCGGCTATCTGGTCAATTAAGTGTTCCTGAAACACACAGTGTAGTCCTTGCTTACATCTATTTATCGTCAACCTTAAAGTTCTTCGTGTGCCTCATCACCATGATTACATGCCTTACCCCAGCCCCAACCCCTCCCTCTGTGTCACCCCCTCACACCCTTGGGGCTCTTCAGATTTTCCTAACACTGAGCTGGATGCTTTCCCTCCCCAAAGGTGAAGGATCAGCAGGGCAAGAAAATCATGCATAGGTTCAACAAGCTTTCCTTACACACGCCGGGCCCCCTAAGAGTCTCACCCTGACACACCACAAGGTCACAGGGCTGAGGGCAAGCAGAGGAAAAGCCCTGAGTCCATGCATGTGTTCTTTACATGCCTCTCGCAATCACCACAGGCTCACTCACAGAGGGCACGGGCCCAGCAACCGTGCAAGCCCACCCATTCTGATTTCACTGAATCATGTGTGCACGTGTACCCCAGGCTCGCACCGAAAATGAGCAGAGAGTGAAAGAGCCCCCAGCTGCTGCAGGGTTGCAATACGGTGTTGAAAGAGCACTCTCTGGAAGTCACACGATTGATTCTGCAGAGTCATGGTTCTCTGGGTGTGTTGGCAGGCTTTGCGAGCTTCCTAATGCAGCCTTGCACTCCCAAACGGCACAGTTAACCTTTGGAAAACTCACCCAGCCCCATGCCCGAGATCTGCTCACAAACATGGTGTCTTTTCTTTTGGTGCTGGCTCCGAAACAGCAACGCCCTCTCAAGGCAGTCTAGTGTGAGGATCGGGGCACGGGCCTGGGGCTATTTCTTAACTGTGTGACCAGGGACAAGCTAGTGCCCTCTCTGTGCTTCACCCTTCTCAGTAAGATGGAGCTGATCATAAAAAATAAGTGGATGATGCTTATAAACTCCTTAGCAGAGTGCTGTTTATGACACTAAGATTTTCTATGCGAGCTTTTCTGTTTTAAGAAACAACAGGCGGGACCAGCAGTTAGTGTAATGGCTATGTCACTGGACTCCCACGTAGTTGACTGCGGTTCGAGTCCCAGACCTGGTGGCTTAAACTCATGCTGGGCACATGTACGTATGTGCCCAGAATCCCGAGAGGAGAATAGAGGAGAAGGGATTGTGGTGTGGCCATCCGCCCTGGGGGGTGATTTCTCACATTCTGGCTCTCTGTCTCTCTCTGTCTGTCTGGCGAGTGCACGCGCCCTATAACAAAAACCTCTCCAAAAAAAGAAAAGAAGAAACAACAGGTATTCTTTTATTAAACCAGCTGGCAGGGAAAGGGAGAGTTTCCCCAGTACTTCAAGTATTTTTTTAGTACTTTTTTAACCAGAACTTGTATGACTTTATCTCAGGACTGCTCTTACTTGTGCTCTCAGCTTCAGGGTGCAGCAGAGCCAAAGAGCAGGGAAGAAACCAGGAGACAATGAAGTCAAAAGCCTCATTTGCCAACCACAAGTTAGCAAAATTCTCCTGTCAAGGGCCAGAGAGTAAATAATTTCAGCTTTGCAGGCCATGGGTCTCTGTTACCATGACTTAACTCTGCTGTGCAGTGTGAAAGCCCAGCACATGATCCAATGGCTATAGCTGTGTTCTGACAGAATCTTACTGAACAGGTGGAGGGCCGGATTTGGCCGGCAGGCTGCAGCTTGATGACTCCTGGTATAGAATGCAAGAAAAGAGTCGCAGGAAGAGAGGGACAGAAACAGTGTCCAAAGTGGCAGAATGGACAAGATCAGCTTAAACAGGAAAATATCTACCGGAGTTGGTAACCCGAGAATCACTGGGACAAGAATCATATAGGTGTGCAGATGGAGAGAGAGACTGAGCTGCTGAATTCTCATTGACTAAAAAAATAAAAAGCATGGTGGTCAAGCCAGTGGCATGATCAGTAGTGTGCTAAACGGCAGTGCTCCGTGGGTTCAGATCCCCAGCCTGGCAACATGAAACACAACTAGGGTTGAGTAGGTGAGATCCTGGCAAGCTGGAGGGCTCTGGGAAGGAGATTTCAACATGAGGCACTTTCGAGGGTGTTCCTCCCTCTTTGTCCCAGAAGAAATGAAAGGATAGACTTAAAAAGAGAGAGAGAGAGAGATGAAGCCAAGGGCCTGCCGTCCCAGGTGGATAATGATTCAACAATACACACAGCTTCTACTGGCAAAAGGTACACGTAAGATTAAGCAAAGGGCTGGAGAAAACAAAGCCAAACACCCTAGAGGCAGCAGGGCACAGCGGCTGGAGTACGGGCCTTGAGTTAGGCTGTCTGGGTCTGAAACCCTGCTAGGAAACATCAGTCAAAACTGCCTCCGCCTCAGATCTAGAGTGGATAAGCATATGGTGATGGAAGGAGTCTCTCTCTAAGCTATCAACACCAAATGTCAACTTAATCAATTGCTGCTTGCCTCCTCCTTAGGCCATGCAGCGGATTGTAGAGACACAAGGCACTTGTATCAAATGTGCTCTTAAAATGTAAAGGAGCTGAAATCCTAAAGTAAAATACAGAACCAATAACTCATGATAGCTCTTGTGGCAGAACTCTCAAAAATCAATACCATATGCTTTGAATTCATTATGGTTGCCTTAGAAAGAACAGATTAAAACACAACCCCCTTGAATCACTCTTTGCAGTAACAGTACAGAACATACAAGGCAATAAACAAAACCATTTATGGGACTGCAGTGATAAAATATATTCAACTTCTGATTACACAGCAAAATTGGGTATGTCCCTGTAAATCCATAAATGCACTTAAGGAATAGTCAACTAAACTACCTAGTGTACCCTTTTTTTAAAAAATGTTTTTGCTATAGGATGCTTGTGCTCACCGGAGAGAAACAGTGAGAGGAAAAGTGAGAACTCACCCTCCAGGAGGATGGTCACGCCCCAATTCCTTCTTCTCCATCTCCTCCTGGAACTCTGGGCATGCACGCACACGTAGCTGGCTTGATTCTCAAGTCAGCAGGTCTGTGACTCGAACCTCAGTTGGCCCTGTAGAAGTCCAGCGCTTTAACTACCACGCCATCTGCTGGCCCCTGACTACTCATTGTTTTTAAATTACATTATAAATGAGCCTTCCCTCTTCCTGCTCTATTCACTCACAAAATATTTTGGCCATTTGGATATCTCCATGTGAACTGAACACACTGGAATAAGGATACAGTTATCACACGATCACTTCTGCATTGTTATCATGAAATCCGTTAACACAGAAACTAACGTTTACGTCAAAATACCGGAGCTTTATTTGTCCTGAGAGCATTGGGGATAAGTGCCCAGTGACATGGATGGAAGCCCTTCTTCTACCCTCCGGCGTGTGATGGGTCATTCTGCTCACCAGTTAAGGAGGTGCTCATAAGATAATCTCTGCGTGCTCTACATTTACAGCTTAAGTGTATTATGAGTTTGGAGTTTTTACTCCAAATACTAGCTGTGTGTTTGCATGAAGGAGGTAGGAGATGACAGGAATTTAAACCCTTCTAGGTAAAGCTGAAAGCAAAGAAGTAAGAAATCTAGAATGTATTTGGCAACTGGCTTGCTGAGCATCTCAATGGAGTCCCCTCCTACCTAACCTAAAGAGCCTAGAAAAATATGAAAGATGAAAGGAAAGAGGTTGAGCAAAGATGGTTCTGAAGACCAGTCACCTGTTGTACCGGCACGCCCTCTGAGGGCATCTCAGGAAGGGTACAGAAGAAGAATGGCAGCCTCTGGAGCAAGAAATTGGGAAACAGGAGGGCCTGGATGAGGATACCCTGCACTTTCATGCTACTCTTTTATACGATTGAAACTTCTTTACCATGTGTGTATAGAGCCAGATTTTTAAGATATCTTTTTAAGGGGCCAGCAGATGGAGTAGCAGTTACATCACTGGACTCCCACATGGCTGACCGTGGTTTGAGTCCACACCCAGTACGTGTGTGTGTGTGTGTGTGTGTGTGTGTGTGTGTCCCCAAGAATCTGGAGAAGAATGGAAAAGGGACTGCAGTATGGCCATCCCTGCTGGAAGGGGTGATTTCTCACTTTCCCGCTCACTGTCTCTCCCTCCCTGCCCCTGCAAGCACACAAGCGCTAAGGCAAAAATATTTTTTAAAAAATTCTTTTAAATATCAGCTTGTTGGCATGTGCAGGATAAGAGCCTGAGAGGTAGTCTAGAAGAGCAGTTGACTATGCAGGTGTCTAGAAAGACTGCCTGGGTCTAAATCCTGTAATTGCCACTATGAGCTAAGAAGCATTAGTCAAGTTATTGAACTCCTTAAAACCCAATGTCTTCCCCCTTAAGGTGGGAAAAATTATACTATCTATTTTACAGAAGGACTTAACTAAATAAAGGAGGTACGTAAAAACTACAGTACGTGCTCAGTAAATGCTAGCTTGCATTATACTGGAGAATATGAAGTATTCTTTTTCTGTTAGCTCTAAAGTTATCTCAAGTCATAACACTAATAGTTAAGTAGACTTCCTATCAGCCCAAGGACCAGCAAGAACCAGCCTCTCTATGGCCTAGCTCTCTACTGCCACCCACTGTCAGAAATGTGCAGGCGAAAGAGCAGGAGCCACCAAACCTATTGTCTGGGACACAGGTATGATAGGAAAGCATTGCTCTGTTATGAATGGCTTTGTCGTTTACAAAGGATCCTTTGAGGAGTACCTGCTTACAGTCCAAGAAAAATGGAGCTGCTCTTTCACAATCCTTTTCAGCACTTTCTGCCGAATGCGAGACACTGCTGGGCACATCACAGGTGTGGCCTCATTTAACCTCCCCAATAGCCCTACGAAGTGACTATTACTAATATCATCTCCTTTTTTTCAAATGGATAACGCCAAAGCTCAGAGACAGGACACAACTTGGTCAAAGTCACAGAGTTAGAAAGTGGAGGAGTTGGGATTTGAACTCAAGTGTTTTCGCTCTAGGGAAACTAGCTCAAGTGCCTCGATCCTTGCCTGGGGAAGTAAGGCAGTCAGGGGAAGTTCTACTGTACTTATTATTATCCTCTTACTCCACCTGTCTCAGTGGTAGAACCAGTCACACTGGGCACGGCACTCACACCAGTCAGCCAGGGCCATGGCAGTGGACAGACGGCACACTCGAACTAGGGAAGTGAGAGAAGTTCAGTAAGAAAGAAAGGAAAAAGCCTGGTTTACTCTTGAAAGCAGTGAAAAACAATTTCTTTGGATAGAGAAATGTAACGGTGCTTTTGGAAACCACTTCTCTTTTCCTCCCTTTCAGAAGATGAGCTCTCAAAGTCCTTACCCTAAATAATCCCAGTGTTGCATGACTCCTCAGCCTTAGGAGTTTATCAGATGGGAGCTTCTCCCTAGGCTTCCACCATGTGTTTTACTGAGACATTAAACAAGCACTTCAAAGTCCTGCCACCTTTCTGGCTCAGGACATTTAGCTAATAAAATTTCACAGTACATTCTGTTTCTTGCACTTGCTCTTCTCCCACACCTAGGAGGCCTCATAGCTTGACTAATAGAGCCTTGTGCCGTTCAGAACTAATTCTATTACTGCAAGCCTAATATGAAATAACCTATTACTTTGAAATAATAGCACTTGGGTTTCATATACTGTCCTTTTCCAA
Source organism: Tupaia belangeri chinensis (assembly GCF_000334495.1). Classification (NCBI taxonomy): domain Eukaryota; kingdom Metazoa; phylum Chordata; class Mammalia; order Scandentia; family Tupaiidae; genus Tupaia; species Tupaia belangeri. Next base: position 2,962,723 of record NW_006159539.1, read on the forward strand.
TCAGTTACGGCACTTTTTTAATTCCAACTAGCCTTGTTGTCTGTTTCAGTAAGTTTTCTGATAGGTAAGAAGCTTGCTCTTGAAACCCTTAATGCTCCCTAAAACCTGCTAGATCAGCTTGATATTAAAAAGCAAGCAAATAAAGATTCCCAAAGATCTGCCCCTCAGTCGAAAATCAATGGAATCAAATCAATACATAGCCAGTACTAATAGCTCGACAGGAAAGGTCCTGTCTAAAGAACTACAGAGAACACAGAGGTAAAAACTCTCCATGTCCTCTGGGACCTAATAACCTGATCAGTTAAGAATGCACTCAATAAGTTGTATACAGAGCAATCACTAGAGCCAGACCCATAGCTCAATGGTTAAGGGAGCCAGAATCCACGTGACTGACCAGGGTTCTAATCCCAGCCCCAGTGGCTTGAAAAACACACTGAATACATGTGTACATGTGCCCAAATTCCTGACAGGAGAGGAATGGAGGAAAAAGGATCTCAGTCTTATTTTTTTTTTTGGGGGGGGGGGATGTTTGCTATAGGGCACATGCACTCACCAGAAAGACAGAAAGAGACAGAGAAATAGAAAGTGAGAAATCACCCCCCAGGGCGGACGGCCATGCCACAATCCCTTCTCCATTCTCCTCTCAGGATCTTGGGCACACACGCACACAGTCCAGATGTGAGTTTAAGCCACTGGGTCCGGGACTCAAACCGCGGTTGGCTACATGGGCGTTCAGCGACATAGCCATTACGCCAACTGTTGGTCCAAAGGATCTCAGTCTGATCATGGCCCATTAGAGGATAATTTCTGTCCCTCTCTCTCTAATAAGCACATGTGCCCTGACCAAAAAAAAAAAAAAAAAGAGAGAGAGAAAGAGAGAGAGAGCCACAGAGAGCGAAAGATAAAGAAATAAATGTCACAAGGGACAGAGTAACTTAAGTTCCAACATAGAAAAGAAGAAAGCCACATTCCACAGAGAAGGGTTAAGCCCAGGGAAATCTCATACACGAAGTGGCTTATTACGTGAGGAATGAAAGGATGAGTAAGAATTTGAAGAGTCAGGATGAAGAGATAAGGATGGAGTTTCAGGCATAAAAACAGGACAAGCAAAGGCATGGATTTGGGAAAGCGTGGAGTGAGTTCAGGGGCTGGTAACATACTCCTTGGAAGGATTTATGAGTGAAGCAGAGCATGATGGCTGGAGAGATCCATTTAGACTATTTGAGAACCATCTCCAAGGCTAGGGTACCTACCTACTCCTCTCCTCTCCCTTGCTCTCTCAATACGCTTTTTAAAAAATAAAATGAAAAGTGTTTTAAATCTATAGAAAAACATTTTATATTCTATTCAACTTAAAAAGTCTGCCTTTGGGTGACCTTCAAGTCTAAACATAGTAACCTCTTCGGTACTTGCTCAGACGAATGTGCTTCCTAGCCTTCTGTGTGGGTCTCTTTGCTTTTCTAAGTCCTGCCCTTCCCTGTGGCTTAACTTCCAGTTACTGCCTTCACCTCTACATCAACTCACACAAGCTCTGGCCACTCCAAAATCTAGTGACTACTGGGGCTGGACCCGGTGTCACAGATGCCATCACACACACCAGAAGGCCCCCACCTCCTCGCTATCTACTAAATGGCCCACATACCTTTCGATGCACAGATTTTGATAGGGTGGAGTCAGCTGACTGAATGCAGGCTTTTCCTATGAAATGAGTATTTCCCCCACTTTATAACTAGATCTAAAGCTGCCCCTAAGTGGCTTCTTCGGCTGATTTGTGTTTTGGCCATAACGTAGAAGGTAAGACAGAAAATGAAAATAGTAAGGCATTTGAAATTCTGCAGTCAGACTTTGAGACATAGGTGGACCTGGAATATAAGCTTTGCTTACTGTTGAGTCATCAGGAAAGTCATGGCATCTTCTTCTATGCAAAAATGCATCGTGACTTTTCCAATGACCCCACATGATCCACAACTTTTAAGAAATTGAGAAGACTGAAGCTTTTTGGCCTATAACTAACTCATATATTCTGGGCTGCAGCAGAAAAGATTGTAGACATAGACATCTAATTAAACTTGTGCTAAAATTTTGTTAACTGGGGACAGCAGGTGGTGTGGTGGTTAGGGCTGCTAGATTCCCATATGGTCAACGGCAGTTCGAGTCCCAGATCTGGCGGCTTGCTTCCTCACTTTCTCTCTCTTCTTTCCCTCTCTCTCTCACTCTGTCCTTCTCTGGTCAAAATTAAAAGAAAGGAAAGGAAGGAAGGAGAAAGACAAGAAAAGAGAAAGAAAGAGGGAGGGATGGAGGGAGGAAGGAAAGAAAGAAAAGGAAGGAGGAAAGGAAGAAAGAAGAAAGAAAATAATCCTTAAAAAAATTTGTTCACCAATGTAAGTCCTTGAAAAAAAAAAAAAAAGAATGAAGGGGGAAAAGGCTGCCTAAGAATGAAGAAGTCGGGGTAAAAATCTGGGCTCTGAGAGATAAATGGATGAAGACTTGGCTGTTCTCCACACACCTGTCAAAGTAATTGCTCTAGGACACATCTTCAAGAATTTGCTGACCAGATAGCATTAAAATGAAAGCACCCTAAGTTCCCACAGATCACATATTGTTTATTATGACTCACCTCCTGCCTGTGCCTATAACTTTAAACATATCTACACAGCTTTAAAAATATACCTACACAGGCAGACTGAACAGCACATGCTTCCCCTCCTCCACATGTGAGGTTGTCAGTATTTTTTTTTTGCTAACATTCATCATGACTTTCCAGACAACTCAGTATAACTTCCACATTGGACTATACGTTTTCTGTTCTCCGTGATTCTGATGACTATCTTTCTTCAGTCTTTTTGAGAGAGAGAAAATCTTTTAGGAATAAAAATATCTGGGTTTGGCCTCACTTTTTTTTAAGTTTACTTATTATTTTTTGTAAGTTTACTTATCTTTCTGAGAGACAGATGCCACAGGAACTACAAACAGATCACACCTTGATCCACCCCAGTCTCAGCCCGTCTGGATCTTGGGCACGCACATATATGCCTGGCACACTCAGGCAGGTCACAGGACTTGAACATAAGACCCTACCCATGTGGATCCAGTTGTGTTAAATCCGCACCACCACATAGCCTGGCATCAACTCTGTTTAACTGTATAACTGTGGACAAGTCGTTTCTCATCTAGGCCTGTTTCCTCAGGAAACAAGTGAAGGCTCTCCAAAGCCCTTCCAGTTCAAGTCACCCCCAGGGTGCTGATTAAATGACCAAAGGGTTGGTATCAGCAGGAGACTGCTGACCAAACCACCACTTTGTCTAACAAATTTGTGAAACACTGACATCTGCTGGAAGTGGAGAAAACTACTCAATCCATTTAAGAAACAGCCTTTAAAACCTAGTCTTAGGTCATTCTGAAAACATGCTGTCAAGGATGCTTGTTTCTTATGAAATTAAATCTTCTAATATTGGATTACATCAAACCTAAGAAAAATCTGAAGAAGACGTTAAAATTACTTCAGAGACTTCTGGTTCCACTTGGAAGTTTGAGCCTGTGCTGTCCTAAACAACAAAAATAACCAGCTTAAGGTGGGTGCACCTCCATCCAACCAGTTAAGGGTGCTAGACTCCCACAGGGCCAACTGCAGTTCAAGTCCCAGACCTGGCAGCTTGCTTTCTCCATTTCTCTTTCTCTCTCGCTCTCTCTCACTCTGTCCTTCTCTGGTCAAATTAAAATAAATACATGGATAAAGTTAAATAAAATGATTTTTAAAAAATACCTAGCTTGAAAATATAATGGGAAAAAATTCCAATTTCAATAACAAAACAAATACAGATTAGGAATACATTTAAAAAGAAATGTACAGAAACACCATGTATAAAAGCAAAAATATTTACAAAGGGATACAGAAAAGGCCTTGGTTAAATATCATATTCCTGAAAAAGATCATATACTATATAGAAATTCCATTTCCCCCAAATTGTTCTAAACGTTTAGCACAAGTCCAATAAAAATATCAATGGATTTGTGGGAGAAAATAACAAAATTATTTTATAAATTAATCTTAAAAATGAATATCAAAGAATAATTAAAATTTTTCAAAATAATAATAGTGCAAGACTGATCCTACCAGGTATTAAAAAATATTAAAAAGCCACTCTGTAGCTATATTAATCAAAATACTATGGCACTACTGCCAGGATAGGGAGACAAATCAATGGTTAAAAAAATAAAGCACCAAAAACAGGCCAAACATATATAAGAATTTAGTTCATGAAGATAGTGAAATAGGGAAAAGGTAAATTATTTACTAAGTAATAGGGTTGCAACTGGTTTTCATTTACAAAAGTTATATTCCTCCCCTACACATCAACATAAATTCAAAAAAGATTAATATTTTTAATACTAAAAAAAAAAAATAAGTTCGAGCCCTAGGCCAGGCAGCATTAAGAATATGGCGAGCACATGTGCACATGCACCCCAAATCTTGATGGGATGGAGAAACAGAAGAGAGGGGCTTACAGGGTGACCATGCCCCACTGTAGGGTGCGTTTTCCTCTCTCTCTCGAGTGCACCTCCATCCATCCATCAGTCAAATGTTAAAACAGCTGTACTCTCCCCAAAACAAAAGCACGTACAAAATTAAACAGAAAATTTTCCAAAGGATAAATATTGTTTGTAGGATACATGATGGACTAATGTTCAATAGCTTAACGTGTAAAGAATCGAGGCCATGGGAACCAGCAGTTAGCGTAATGGCTATGTCACTGGACTCCCACGTTTGCGTCCCAGACCCGGTGGCTTAAAACTCACGCTGGGCGTGTGTGTGTGCATGCCCAAGATCCTGAGAGGAGAATGGAGGAGAAGGAATGGAGGAGAAGGGATTGCGGCGTGACCATCCCTTCTGGGGGGTGATTTCTCACTTTCTGTCTCTCTGCCTCTCTCTGTCTGTCTGGCGAGCGCACGCGCCCTATAGCAAAAACCTCTCCAAAAAAAAAAAAAGAAGAATTGGGGCCAGTAGGTGATGTGATGATGGTTAAGGTGCTGGACTCCCACTTGGCCTACTGCGGTTTGAGTCCCAGAACTGATGAGGTGATTTGCTTTCTCTCTTCCCCTCTCTCTCTTTCTGGTGAACATACACGTCTTAAAGCAAATGTAAAAATAATAATAAATAAAATTAAATAATTATTTTTAAATGTAAAGAACTATTGCCAAATAGGGGGAAAAAATGAATACCACTATACCAATGTCCCCTCATCTTTTTAAATTTTTAATGGTCAAAATGTATTTTTTCCTGGATATATCAAAATATGTATTATGCTTTTTTAACCTTTCTAATATTTTTAAAGTTTGCTATAGGGTATGTGCACTTGCCAAAAAGATAGAGAAAGAGAGAGAGAGGGAAAGTGAGAAATCACCACAAGGGGAAATGACCACACCATAATCCCTTCTCCTCCATTCTCCTCTTGGGATTTTGGGCACACATGCACACATGCCTGGCACGTCTACTCACTGAGTCTGGAATGTGAACCACAGATTTAGCCATGTGGAATCCAGTGCCTTAACCACCACACCACCTGCTGGCCCATCAGTTTATTCCCTCCTAAACCATTTAAATTATTTACCATAGACATGCAGTTACTTTTGTAGATGAATGAATGAATGAATGAATTGTTCTACCAATCAGCAGTTTTTATTTTTTTGTCTTTTTTTTTTTTTCTTAATTGCCAGAGGGTGTGGGCCAACTGATGATAACAGTAGTTAAGGTGGCCAGAGGGAGACAGAGCATGGAGGGGAGAAAGCATTCCCGCAATGGGACATGGTCATGCTGCCATTTTCTCTTCTCCACTTCTCTATCCTGTTGGGACTTGAGGCATTGCACACACACACACACCAGTATATTTCTCTATCCACTAGGACCAGGACTCGAACCGCAGTTGATCATATGGAATCCTGCTCTCTCAACCACTAGATCATGAGGCCAGGCTGTTTTATTTGTCTTTTACACCGCAACGAAGACTAAGATGAAGTACAGTTCATTGGGATTGGACAAGACAGCAAGGTGTGCATTCATCTCCTTATATTCTAATTTTGTTGGTCAAAGACTGAACCGCCGTCTTAAGGATTTGGCAGCTTGGGCATAATATGCCTCCTTCAACCACCAAAAAACAAACAATATAAGCAGCAGCATCCTTTCCCTCACCATTTTTCATTTTATTTGCTAAATCTACAAAGGGTACATGAGAGAGACAAATCTTACCCAGAGGCAGCTAGTTAAATCTGCTTTTATTTATGGTTTATCACTAACTGAACATGCAGCTAAAAATACCAAGTTAATAACTACTCTTAGAAGGAGAGATTGGAAAAGCTGATGGGAGAGTGGCAAGGCAATTCTTGTATTTCTAATTTCCTACTCTCATCGATCATATCAGCCCTAATGAAAGGCTATCTTGCCCGAAGACACCATTTCTATTCCAGCGTCCCTGTAACATTCTGTCTCGCCCATTTCTACAGCAAAAAAACAGAGGTAGAGTATAAAAAGAGCTACTTTTATGTGTAATCTCTTATAAAAACCTATTTACATAGACTTAAAAATTATTGCTGTTTCCTCCATTTAGCTAACCCTGTCCAAATTTACATCCACAATTTCTCCCTATGCTCACCAATTATAGTAGACAATAATTTCGAAAACATGACCTAGAAAAGCCCATCCAGAAAGAGAAATAAACATTGGTCTGCCCCACGTGTGTTACAACCTCACCATCTATTAATAGCTGCCAGGCTCCGTTGGTAAGCTCAAGGCTCGCCCCATGTCCACGCTCTGACGACTCCTGAATCAGTACCTTCTATATCGTGACCTTCAGATTAAAGCATCTTTTGGAGGCCCCAGAGCTACCTCAAAGGGGATTCAATATCCGCCCTGCAACACCCACCGAACTCTACAGTCCCTCCTGCATTCTCTGCCTCAGCTAAGAGCATCTCACCTAGATGGCAAAGTCAGACGGAGAGTCACCAAGGCTGGGACTCCACTCTGCGTGTGTCCATCTTTGTGAGCAGTGGGGGCGAGAGGGCATTTCTTACTTTGTAAGTCCCATTTGCCAGAATTTAGGCACAAGGCCATTCGTAGCTGCCAAGGAAGGTGGAGTGTCGTCTTACACCTGGAATCTCAGCCTCCTGCATGAAGTCCTGGTTCTGCCACAGAGGAGGAAAGGGAGAGCTTGTTCCGTCTTCTCCATTTCTAAAGTCACTGCCTTCTTCAAGTGGCCGTCATTCCTCACCCGTTCTATTCCACTGCGTTTACTACTCATGCCTCACTCCTGGTCTCTTTGGCCTTCATCTCCCCCAGCCCATCCTTCTTGCCGCTGGCAGAACAACCTTTCAGAAACACAGAACTTGTCAGGCCACTCTTTTGACTAAAGTCTTTCAATGTCTCCTTATCACCTACAGGATAAAGTTCAAACCCACGTGCACGTGTACATGACATAGGATCCCTTCACGATGTGGGCCTGCGGGCTCAGCTCAGCCCACGGCCCTCAACCCAATCACACCGTGCCTTGGGCTGAGTGCGGTAGAGGCCGCTGGCTGCCCATCTGTGCATCGCTCCCCCTGTCCTCCTGCAGAACCAGGACTTATCAGGAGGCCGAGATTCCTCCTGTAGATGACATTTCTCACCTTCCTTGGCAGCTATGTGTGGTCTTGCACCTAAATTCTGGCAAACAGGCCCATAATCTCTAAAGAGCCCACCAGAAGCATCCACATGGGGCATACCTACACTTCTCTGAGATAAGGGATGAGAGAAAATTCATCATAGTTTGAAGTTCAAGAAGTTAAGAAAAGAAGAAAGGGGTTAGAGGGTGCAGGTTTTTTGCTTGTGTGAGCTCCAACAGCATTTGAGAGGCTAATGGTTGAGAACAATCCCCGGGAATGTGGGCAGTCCTCATGGATAAAACAATTTATGTTTTTTTCATGAAAGGCCACCGTTTTGAGTTCAAGGGTTCCTCTTATCCTATGTTTTCCCCCCTGATTATCTCTTACAACTTTCAAATATTAGATTTACCTGAGGGAATTCGTTACTAGCAGAACTGTCCAAGAAATGCTAAATCCTTTGATAACAGATGGTAACTCAAATTCACATGAAGGAATAAAGAGCATTAGAAGTGTAAATACGGGGACCAGCAGATGGTGTAATGGTTACATCGCTGGACTCCCATATAGTCGAATACAGTTCAAATCCTGGACGCAGCAAAAAAAAATTCATGCCAGGCACGTGTGTGTGTGTGTGTGTGTGTGCCTGAAATCTCAAGAGGAGAAGGGATTGAGGCATGGCCATCCCACTTGGAGAGTGATTTCTCACTTTCTATCTCTCTGTTTCTCTCTGTTTCTCTGGTAAGCACACCAGCCATATAGCAAAAATATCTCTTTTAAAAAATGGTAAATATGAAGGTAAATATACAAGATTATATTTTCTTCTCGTGATTCCTTTTCAAACATTATCTATCTATATACTTTTTTTAAGGTTTATTTATTTACTTTGCTATAAGGCTTGTGCACTCACCAGAGACAGAAAAAGTAAGAAATCACTCCTCTCCCCAGGGATGGTCTTGCCACAGTCCCTTCTCCTCCATTCTTCTCTCTAGATTTTAAACACACACAGACATGTGCCCAGCCTCAGTTTCAAGCTGCTGGGTCCAGGACTTGAACCGTGATCAGCCATGTGAGAGTCCAGCACCTTAACCGCTACGTCTCTTGCTGGTCTCAAACATTAGATTTTTAAAGCAATAATTTTAATGCACTATTACTGGACTTATGGTACACACAGATGTCGTTTATATGACAATAACTACAAATAGGGGAGAGGGGGACCAGCAGTTAGTGTAATGGCTATGTTGCTGGACTCCCACGTAGTCGACCGTGGTTCGCATCCCAGACCCGGTGGCTTAAAACTCACACCAGGCACGTGTGCGTGCATGCCCAAGATTCCGAGAGGAGAACGGAGGAGAAGGGATTGTGGCGTGACCACCGCCCCTGGGGGGCGATTTCTCGCTTTCTGTCTCTCTGTCTCTGTCTGTCTGGCGAGCGCACACGCCCTATAGCAAAAACCTCTCCAAAAAAAGAAAAAAAAAATAGGGGAGAGGGATGGACTGCTATAGGAGCAACATTGCTATATTTTACTGGAATTAGGTGAATACACATCTAAAACAGAACATGCTAACTGAAAGTGTCCAGCAAGCATTAAAAGAATTTAATAAATAACTTAAAAATCAACTGAGGAATTACAGTAGTCAGCAAAGATTTACTACTAAAATCTTCCTCTCATATATATATCACACTTTCAGAATTCCACTAAATGACTCGCACTTTCCTACTAATGTAACTCCAGAGAAGCTAAAACCCCTGGAGGGTCTGTCTGCAGCCCGACTCATGTGGCCAAAGTTGTTTTTCTGGGTTTTTTTTTTTTTTTTTTTTTTTTTCAAATTTCTCCATCCCATTAGGATTTGGGGTACACAGTCATACACACACGCCCAGCGTGCTTTTCAAGCCACCAGGGTCAGGTTTTGAACCACACCTGATCATGTGAGATCTGACTGTCAATGTCCTACACTTAACCACTGTGCTACAGGGACAACCTGAGATGACACCCTTCTGAGAAGCAAAGGTCAAAAACAGTGGCTTTCAAATGTTTTAGAATCTACAGTAAGGAAAGCATTGTGATCTATTTCATACGCAGAACATACACACATACATATACACACACAACTAACTACATTTATTCCTATTTCTTTCTTGGTTTTGTTTTTGTTTTTAATTTTTATTTTTTTAAAGCTACCAAAATGAATTTAAAAGCCACTAATAAGCTGTGACGTAAACTCTGAAAACAATTGGTCTAGACAATCTGATAAACTAATTCAGTCCAGGGCTTTTTTTTTTTTTTGAGAGATTTTTGCTATAGGGCATGTGTGCTCGTGGGAAAAATAGAGACAGACAGAAATTGAGACATCACCTCCCCCGCCAGGGGATGACCATGCCGCAGCCCCTTCTCCTCCGTTATCCTCTTGGGATTTGGGGCACGCACACGTACATTCCCACCATGAGTTTCAAACCTCTAGGTGTAGGACTTGAACCTCCGTTGGCCATGTGGGAGTCCAGTGACATAACCATTATGCCATCTGCTGGTCCCTACCCCAAAACTTCTTATAAGTTATGCTGGCTTCCTTCGTCACCACACCCAAATAAATCTTCAATTTTTATAGCAGGTTTCACTATTTCAACCGAATGTCATAACATGAGGAATTAGGAAGGCAATTTTTATTTTTTTTCTATTTAATTTCCATCTCATACCTTGCTGTGTACTTCATCCAGTAATAATACTGGCTTGATCTGCTCCAATACTTATGAATAATTAATCAATACAAATCTGGTTTTATAGATGAGATGACTAGCATAAAAAATAAACATTAATGGATTTATGTTTGCATTTCTTTGCAGTTACTCTCAGTCATTCATTCACCTTCATTCATTCAACCTACAAGTATTAAGTATGTCCTTTACACAAGGAAATCGAAGCTAGGGAAGAACAAGGTGCTACCTCTAATTTATCAGGGCACTATGCTGAGCCCAGACTTACCAAGGAAAATGTCTGAAGATCTTTCATGTGATTCCCTAAATGGCAGGACTGCCAAGTGAAACTCCGTGAGGGTGTAAGCTTAGAGAGTAAAAATTTTTTAAGAGAGTATTTTGCTATAGAGTGTATGTGCTCACCAGAGACAGAGAGACCAAAAAAAAAAAAAAAAAAGGAAAAAAAATCATCCCCCAGGGAGGATGGTCACACCACAGTCCCTTCTCTTTCATTCTCCTCTTGGGATCTTGGGCACGCACATTCATGTGCCCAGTGTAAAGTTTTAAGCCGCCAGGTACGGGACTTGAACTGTGGTTGTCTACATGAAAGTCCAGCAACGTAACCATTATGCCATCTGCTGGTCCTGGAGAGAGTAATTTTCTAACATTTCATAAGTGATCTAAAATGAAATGGGCTTCCCTGTTAAGGGGTAGTCTCCTAATCCCTACAAGTGTTAAAGTAAAAAAAGAGAAAAAAAAAAACCTTTAAATTACATATATGAGATATAAAAAAAAAAAAAAAAAAATCTAGCGACACACTACATACTGAGGCACCAAAACACAGGGAGAGATACAAAGGAAGAAGCATTAATCTGAGAAGTCAAAGACGACTTTTGGAGGCGACAGCATTTAAGCTGAGCCTTGGACAGCGACATGGTATAAAATGCAACACTCTGAGGACAGTGGTTAACGTAATGGCTATGTCACTGAACTCCTATGTAGTCAACCGCGGTTCAAGTCCCAGACCCGGTAGCTTAAACTCACGCAGGGCATGTGTGCATGCGTGCCCAGGATCCTGAGGAGAATGGAGGAGAAGGGATTGTGGCGTGGCCATCCCCCCGGGGGGTGATTTCTCCCTTTCTGTCTCTGTCTTTCTGGCAAGCACACGTGCCCTGTAGCAGAAACCTCTCCAAAAAATAAATAAATAAATTGCAACACTCTGTGTGGCCGACTTGCATGGGAAGCTTCTGGGCTGGCATCCAGAGAAGTTTCTGGATGCTGGAACACGGGCACATGCATGGCATTCTGTGACCTGGGGCTGGCTGAAGCTAGCAGAGGACCACAGTGTTAGGAGCCTGTTGGAAGTATCGCCTCTTTTTCTCTGCCTTTCTTTGTCTTTCTCTATCTTTCTTACTCATGAAAGAAGTTAAATAAACTTTAAAAATTCAAAAATGATTCTAATAGGCAGAGAAAGAAGATGGACATTTCAGGTGGAAGGAACCAGATGAGCAAAGATAAAGAAACCTTCTCAAAAAAAAAAAAAGAGGGAGGGAAAATCCTCTGTTCTTCCTTGAATCTTGCTACAGAAACTAGACTTATTTTCTAGAGCATCAAGGTAGTTTTCAAATGGTGACGTGATATGATCTAGTTGAGTTTTAAGGTTACTTTGACAGAAACATGAGACTGGAAAAGATAAGAGTTGGGAGAAGGCTGGCTGGTTAGGAGTTCACAGCAGAAGGTATGATAGACAATTCAACCCCGGCACTGGCCAGTCATTAGAGGCAAAGGGCACGATCTCATTTACTGACACAGCGTCCTTGAAATCGCCTCTTGTCCTGATTTTTCAATGATGGAAATTTTCTAACTCCCTTTTCTAGAAAGAAGAACATGTTTTAACTCATTTTATTCAAAGGTGAACATCATAAAATCCATTTCCTTAAAGGAAACATCCTGATTCTGTGACTTTTCAAAATGCTCTGATCTAGAATTTTAAAGGGATGTTTTTCACTGCGAAAGGCATTCAAAGCTAAGATCCTCTAGCGCTTGTCCATAAAACAGAGGAATAAAGTGGAGGCTATATCCACTCTGGGTGTTAGAAATTCCTAGAGCCTGCCACAGGACTATCCTATGAATTCTTGTGGCAAGAGAGAGACAGACAGAGAGACAGCAACTGATACACACAGACAGAACCATAGAGAATGAGGGAGAACTTGCTGATGAAAAAAAGGGGAGAAGAAGCACATTCTCCCATGACATGAGATACCCATGAGAAACTCCTCTTAAACTTTCTGCCACTGCTCTGACTTGGAAGTATACAGAAACATATAGAAACCTAATAGACATTTTAATGTCTCAATTAAAGGTAATAAATTAAAAAACTGAATTGGAAAGGCAGTCTGAACACCTGAAGTTCTATATGGAGGGAGTTTTAAGTCACCTGGGTTAGTCCTTTCAAAGATACTTAAGTGTTCAATAGTATGTTCAATGAATCGTTACGCTTGAATAGAACATTTAGCAGCCTAACCCAGCTTGGCAAGAATAACAGGCCATAACCCCAAAGGAAGTATCTTTAAATCTTAATGGGCTGGGAGTTAACGAGAAGTAAATTACTACTCTCTAAAATGAAGATACAGTCTAAAGTTGCTGCTGCAAAAGATAAAATAGACAATTTTGGAACGGGTCCAAGGAAGCCTATCATGGGTGCACTTATCATTCAAATGAAAGGTACTATTATAAAGGAAAGCTGTTGCTGTCCTCCCTGTGTATTTAGTTGAATATCAAATGATTAGGGAAAAAAGCTTACCTTCATGGCCACTGTACTTTTAGATACATGTGACTTAGTACAAGTTCTTCCTTGAGAAAATATGACAGTGTTTTCATGAACTCAATGATCAAGGATACCTGTTCCATGAATAATGGTTCTAATGCAATATGCTACAGGAGAGAAATAGAAATTCCAGGAGGCAAAGCAATCTTAATAAATGAGGTGTTATGACAAGAAATGGCACTGCTGAAGAGCACTGGTGTGGAAAACAGGAAATCTGGGTGAACTCCCATGATCGTTAATTACCTGTGTGTCCTTTAGGAAGTGACTTGACTTCCCTGGGCTGCAAGTATCCTATTTGAAGACAAAGAGACACCCAGGGAGTGTGTAGTGATAAAACAATGCTGTGAGGCAGACCCACAAAGGTGGGTTCCAAGTTCAAGCCTGGAGGTCTTCCTGAATATGCTGGGCACGCATGTGCTCAGGGCTAGCTGGGGTTGGGGGTGGACTCTGGCATCAAGATCCTGTTGGGGGGCCAGCAGGTGGCATGGTGGTTAAAGTGCTGGAATTCCCACATGGCTGGCCATGGTTTGAGTCCCGGACCTGGCGGCTTGCTTTCACACTCTCCCTCTCGCTCTCTCTCTCTCTCTCTCTGTCTTTCTCTGGCAAAACTCATGTGAAAAGGAATATTAACAATAATAATAAATAAATAATTATTTTTTTAAAAAAAGATCCTATTGGGGATGCTAACTTGGGGGTGTTACCTTTCTCTATCTTCCTCTCTTTCTTTCCCACTGATGGAAGAAATCATCGAGTGAATTTTTAAAGACAAGAAACAAAGACTAAAAAGTAAGAAACGTGAAGCCACAGGGCCAGCAAGTGGCAAGGGTGGTTGGGGCGCTGGACTCCCACATGGCCCACTGTGGTGGCTTACTTTCTCACTTTCCTTCTCGCTCTCTGTCTGGTGAGTGTATGTGTCCTATAACAAACTTAAAAATAATTAAAAATTAAATAATTTTTTTTTGAAAAGAGAGCAGCCATGACAGAATTCATGCTAGCTCCCAAAGTGCCAAAACTCCAGAGGCAATATTCTCAACTGTCCAGAAAAGGAGGGTCACCCCAAACTCTTGCATCCATAACATTACAGTTGCTTTGAGTTATATTTAGTCATGATGGTTTATTTCAAAAGTTCAAATAAAATTAGCGAGGGGGATTTTTGTTGAACAAAAGAGACACCGCTTCCAGTAAGAGCATGAGCAGTTGCTGTTAATCACTTGTGCGTGGTCCCTGATGCAGTTGGACCTACAGTTAGGCCTCCTGGGGACTTTTCAGTCTCTGGGCCAATAAGACCCCATTTTTGCTTAAGCCAGGTTGAATCGGATTATATATCTGCAATGGAACAATTCCAGGCTAATAAAATCTAATTGTCCAAGCAGCCCTCACCTGGAGGATGAATTCGGTAAAAAGCTTTCTATTTCATTTGCCAATCTGTTTATTTCTGCTGCATACATAATACAAGAATATCCTACATGAAATTTTTATTTAGAAACTTCTAATTGCAACTGAGGACACCAAAGTTTCCTTTTCTAAGCTGTGGTAACATGAGCAAAGCAGAAAGATAAGCAGACTACAAAGGCAACACTGAGAACGGTCTGAACACTGATCAGCTTGTCCCAAATGCTATGAAGCTAGCACTGAAGTTGCAAGTCGCCACATTTGAAGTTGCTGATGCAAGTAAAAATCCATGATGTAGAGTATGAAGCTAGGAGATAACAAACAGCAGAGACTGCCTATTCAGACATTTTTAAAACAACAGCAGAGAGCTTTGGCCCTGACTGCAGTTGCAAGAAAACTACAGATAGAATCTTCTAGCCCCTTGCAACCCATATTGCAAGTATCTACAAAGAAAGACACAGGATGATAAAAAGCCACCACTACCACAAATACAGCATGGATAAATACCATGGAGGAAAATAAATAAACAGCCAGTTTCTGCTTTTTAAATGTTAAGATGGGGACTTGCTTTGTTATGATCCTCCTGCCTCAGCTTCCCAGTGGGACAGAGGCACGAGCCACTATGCATACCTCATTTTTAGACAGGGTCTCCCTATGTCACTCAGGACAGCCTTCAGCCTGCGATCCTCCTGCCTCAGCCTCTTTGACTGCTGAGCTTACGGGTGCACATCGCAGTGTCCGGCCTTTTAGTTTGGACTAGGAATCCAATCAGGGTTTCCCATGGGATGTCAGCCTGTGAAGCACAACGTCTCAGCAGTGCACATCACTGCAGTTAGGCTTGACAACCAGATTTTTGGGTGGACTTCCCTATTCATGACCAATCCCCAAGCTTCTACTTTTCAATATTTAATTTATTTCTTTTCTTTCTTTTTTTTTTTTTTTTTAAAGATTTTTGTCATAGGGTGTATGCACTTGCCAGAGAGACAGAAAGCAAGGAAAAGTGGGAAATTGCTTCCCAGGAGGAATGGCCATGTCTGAATCCCTTCTCGTCCATTCTCCCCTTGGGACTTGGGGCACATAGGCACACTTGCCCAATGTGATTTTCAGGCCTCCAGGTCTGGGACTCAAACTATAGAGTCAGCCAAATGATACCCAGCATCTTAACCACCTGAAGGCTTAATATTTAATATCTTGTTACCTAATACCTCCATTTGATATGTATTACTGGTTAGGTTATTTCTTCTATTTACGTATATTTTCTGCCTCCCTAGTCAGAGTGTAAGCCCCTGGAAGTCAGGACAATCATTCTAAACCTAAAATAGTTTCTGACAGAGTAGATTCTCAGTATCAGCTAGAAATTAAGAAAACATTAAACGCTTGCTAACAGTGATTTCACCATATAATGAATAATTCTGCCTCCTTGGCTTACAATTAATAACAACTACCATTTATCAAATACCTCCTATGTGCCAAGCAACGTACTAAGACCCACTCATAAATGATTTAGCTCATTACGTTACTGGACTGAGTGTATCCTAATCAGGAAGTGCAACCAAGTCTGTGCTTCTTCCTTACTCTTCCCACTGCCATACTCGAACAGAACAAGAATAAACACATGAAGGTTTAAAGTGAGACATCTTAGCTCAATCTAAGGAAGAGGTCCTGAAAGAGGCAAAGCTGTTCTTTAAAAAAATATATATATATTTAATTTTATTCATCATTGTTAATTTTGTTTAATTTAACCAGAGAGAGAGAGAAGGAAAGTGAGAACGCAAGCCGCCAGGTCCAGGACTCAGACTGTGGCAGGCCATGTGGGATTAGAGTACCTTAACCATCACGCCACCTGCTGGCCCCCAGAGCTGTTCTTAAAGCAAAGGGCAGACCCTAGAGGAACTGGTTCTTGCAGGAGACCAGGGCAGTTTCAATTAGCGAGCATGCTGTGAAGAGGACATGCACATTGGAGGACCTGTTAGCATAGTCAACCAGGAGTGGGAAAGGATCCTGGATTCCTCTGTTATGTTTGCGAGGCTGGAGAAGTAGCTGCAGTAAGTCTAAGCAAAGTCAGAGCCTACAGCTTCCTAGCTTTTGTTATCTGTAAACCTGGGCTACCCCTACACACGCTGTACTCCTTTATTGTCTCATTGTCTTAAAATGCTTGCATCTTTCTTTTTGAAGATAGGCAAATGTTGGATAATACTGCCAACTTACTGGTCTACTGATGAAGAACATGAAGGAGGTAGATCTGAGTATGCTTTTGGTGCAAAGACCTAACAAAGCCTAGGATTGGATAATAGAGGGGAAGTTACAGTAGAAAAGTAGACAATCCTCTCTTACTTGCCTTGCCCTGTCCCCTCCCACTCCATCATATTGACTTTGCAGGTTATGGTGTCGTATTGGAAGGGGTAGAAATTGGGAGAAAACTACATAAAATTGTGCTGGGGTTTCTTTAAAACCACTTAAGTCTAGTCAAAGATACACCTCAAAGACAGAAGTGAGGCATTATATTACAAAATGGTACCCTTATTTTGTTTACTTTTCTTTCATTTGTTTGACTGCTTGGTAAAGATAAAATCTCCCAAGCAGCCGTTGACCAGAAAATAGCATGGATAAAGATCCAGCAGTAGAGAAAACAAGGATTGGGACAGAGATACTGAGAGGCCGGAACTTAGACTAGGAAATAAGGGAGTAAAAGGATGTGAAAAATGGAAAAATAAACAGGACTGAGATCAGAAAGAGCCTTGTTAAAGAGTATTTACTTGAACCTAAGGGCATCAAGAAGTCACTGGAAACATTAAACAGGGGAGAGAAGTGGTCAGATGCGTGCTTTAGAAATCTTGCTTTGATTATTAGACCGTTGGAAAAGTTGGGACATATTTTTTCTGTGTTATTCTATGCAAAAATGTGTGATGACTTTTCTGACAACCCATTATTGTTAGATAATGGATTGAGAGGGAGGAGAAGATCTAAGGCACAGACAGGAAGAACAGTCAGGAGGCTATTACAGTAACCAGCCAGAAAAGATGGGGGCTTAGACTGCAGCAATAGCAGTGATGTTGAGAGAGGTAGGCGTATTCCATAAATACTCAGTAGGTAAAATCACTCAGACTTGGCATCACAGGTAGAGCCCAAGAGAAAGGGAGGGGTCAAGGATGACCTGGAGATCTCCGGTGCAGTCCACTGGGTGGCTGGTGGTGCCGTGCACTGAGATGAACTACGGTATCAGGGTTGAGGGGAACACGATTTTGTTTGGAACATGTGTTTGAAATGTCCGGAAGGGAGAGGACAGGTTCTGAACTAGAGATACCAATGCTTGTTGGCATTACTAATAATATGCTCACTAGCACACAGACCATAATTGAAACCAAAGAAGTGATTACATTATTCAGAGAAAATGTATAATTCAACCCACAAGATTAGGGCAAAAGTCCATGAGAAGTTGACAATATCTTGATATCTTTCTAGCACAGTTTACTCTTCATGGCTTAAGCTAAGTAATGTGATATCTTAGAATATTAGTGAAATAGAAGTTTATTCCTATAGAAAAAGTAACTCCGTTGACCTAAACATAACAGGTGGATCAGAGGTCACAGTCAGAGTTGGCCCTGTGGCCTAGTGGTTAAGGGAGTCTGGATCTCATAGAGCCAACCACGGTTCAAATCTCAGACTGGGCTGCCTGTAAAACATACCGGCACATGTGCATGACCATAATCCAACAGGATGGAAAGACGAACGAGGGATTGCAGTGTGACCGCACTCCACTGGGGGTGTTTCTCCCTCTCTCTGTCTCTTGGTCTCAGGTGAGCAAGAGTGCCCTCTGGCAATAAAACAATTTTATAAACTGATCACAGTTAAACAACATCCTAAGACATCATGTCAATACCAATATCCTAACACCCACCTGTGGACAAGGCCTCCTCCCGAACATCACCCTCACCAGGCTGATGAATATTCCAGGATGTTTTGGGAAGTGAAGAAATTTCTTCAGGTGAAGCCAACTTCACCATATCCATGTGATTGCTCTGGAACTGGTATCGAGGGATAAAGCAGGTTTTGCCCCGCTGGAAAATGTCCTTGATGATCTCTTCTGTCTCAATTTCATCTTGCATGCTCAGAAAGATGGAAATTCTCTTGGACTTTTGATACTGACTGTGAGCAATCACCTAAATGGGAAATGATGGCAATTAGAGTTTCCAAGATTACATTTTAACAACTAGTGACTCTAGCTGACAGTTTCTCCCTTCTCTCTCAGCCTTCTCCAATTTATTGAACTGCATCTAGTTCCAGAAATGGAAAAATTAAAAAAAAAAAAAAAACCAGAATGGTATAATGGGTCAGATAATGCTATATCCTGTAACTTTGCTTCTCTGTTCAGGACTCAACATAACTTCTCTGATCCTTTTACCCCTTCCTGGTTACACCTATCCTGATATGTGTGCAAATCCATGAAAAAGCCATGGTGACCGGCTACCTGTCTCAAGAATTCCGGGCTTGGCCCCCATATACCAGGTGTAGTAGTCTTCAGCCATTTCACGTGCTCCTCTCTCAGAACCTGGGCTCGCACGGCTTCTCCACTCCTTGAATTGTCAGGCTTCTTTACTTCTAAACTCTACCCTGTCAGGCCTTTACTTTTCCTGACTTGGGCAGAACCCTTACTACATTTAGAGTTAATATACAACATTTCACTGTCGTGAGTTGATCATTAATTATTTCGCGCAGTGTCCCTAACCGGCCCATAAGCTCCCCAAGGCAGAGAACATAGTTAAAATTCTCTCTTAGCTCTACCACTTCTGTCTAGCTTCCTAAAAATCTTCTGTTCAAATGAATGTTAAAATGTTTACAAAGATGGGAGCTGGAGGAAGACTTGGTGAGAGAATCTCAGGTCAGCAGGATCATTCATCAGGTTGACTTTGTTTGACAGAAAAGTCAACAATCTCGGGCACCTACCTAGACTCAGAAGTAACCCTTCACTCCCTTTTCATCTCTTATTTTTCTATTATTCCTTGTTTTCCAAGACAAGATGAACAAGTTGCTGCAAAAATAGCTTATAAAGTAGAAAAATACAGGCACGGGGGCCACATGGTGGCACGACAGTAAAACTCAACATTCTGCGAGGCAGTCCCAGGTAAAAGGGTTCTGGGTTCACATCCTTGAAGATTCCTTCAGTACATCTGGTACACATGTACACAGGGTCTGGGGCTGACTGAGACTGAGTGGATGACAGCATCAAGACCTACCGGGGATACCATCTGTCTTTCTCACTTACAGAAGAAATAAGTAAGTAAACTTTAAAAATTTCTTTTCTAAAGAAGAATAATACCGGCACAAAGAGTTAAGTACTTCCTACTAAAAAGGGAAACAGAGGGAAAGGCAGGTGGCATGGTGGTTGGGGCACTGGACTCCTACATGGCCAACCATGGTTCAAGTCCTGGACCTAGTCTAGCTTGCTTTCTCACTTTCCCTCTTGCTGTCTCTCTCTGGTCAAATTAAATAATAATAATAAATTACTCTATTTCTTAAAAAAAAAAAAAGGGGGGGGTGGAAACGTTAAGTAGATTGAGCATATCAAGCCAGTGCAAAAAAAAAAAAAAGTTAATCCCTTCTTTCTAAAAAGTTACAAAGCTGTTATGAGGACTGAAATCGGCAAAGCAAATGGAAATATGAAACCCAGACTTGGACAGACCTGGGACTTCTGGCATCCAAGTACTATGTGAGAATGTTAAGTGTTTTTATTTTCCTTAAAACAAAACACAGAAAAATAAACAGCTGGGGCCAGCAGGTGGCGTGGTGGTTAAGTATTGGATCCCACATGGCCAACTCTATAGTTCAATTCCTGGACAGGGTGGCTTGAAAAGCACACTGGTGTGGTCATCCCCCTTGGGGGGTGATTACTCACTTTCCCTGTCTCTGTGTCTCCCTCTGTTCCTTATAGAGAGTACACACACCCTTGTGGCAAAAAACCTAATAAATGAATAAAAGCAAGCTAGAAAAACAAAAGAAAGTGTTGAATAAGTAGTAATGAACATCAATAAAAATTCAGCATGAGATTCTACATTCACATTTCTCTTCTTTCCTCAAAATACCATTTAAATTACTGTAAAGCAGCATGAAAAAAATGCATCATGGCACTGAGGGCAAAAGTACAGAGATTAGACTCATCTACTCATCTGTATGACAGTAGACGGGACAGTACTTACGGGAAAAAAACCAGAAGATCACAATACTAATATAAGAATAATGATAAAGGGGTCAAAAATTGGCAGATAGATGGGGTCAGCAGCTGGAGTGGTGATTAAGGCACTGAACTCCCACATGATTGACAGTGGTTCAAGTTCCAGACCCGGCAGTTTACTTTCTCACTTTCCCTCTCTGTCTCTCCCTCTCTGGAGAATACATGTGCAAATTTAAAAATAATACTAAACAGAATAAAATAATTTTTTAAAAAATTGGCAGATAGAGTAAAAGATCAACTTAGTAAAAAAAGGCACTAATTTACTCATCTTAATTATTTAGGGAGTAAAGTTACAGCATAAAGCTGAATATCTTTGCTATTACTTTTCTGACAAATTTCTAAACTATAAAAAAAAAAGTGCTATATCAATAATGTTTAAAAATTATTTGGAGAGGGACCAGTAGTTATGGCTATGTCGCTGGACTCCCATGTAGTCCACCATGGTTTGCATCCTGAACCCGGTGGCTTAAAACTCACGCCGGGCGCGTGTGCGTGTGTTCCCAAGATCCCGAGAGGAGAATGGAGGAGAAGGGACTGCGGCGTGACCCCCCCTCCTGGGGGGGGGGTGATTTCTCGCTTTCTGTCTCTCTGTCTCTGTCTGTCTGGTGAGCGCACACACCCTATAGTAAAAACCTCTTCAAAAAAATTTTTTTTGGAGAAAAACATCATTTGAGACCTTTATTGAGCAATCTATAA
This sequence comes from Tupaia belangeri chinensis, assembly GCF_000334495.1. Lineage (NCBI taxonomy): Eukaryota > Metazoa > Chordata > Mammalia > Scandentia > Tupaiidae > Tupaia > Tupaia belangeri. The sequence continues at coordinate 2,984,187 of NW_006159539.1, forward strand.
TGTTTAAGTTGGTCATGTGATTCATAGGTTAGTCATGAAACCAGTAGCGGTTTTCAATTAGAAAAGCTTTACTTTTTGTTTTGGTTCTTTTGACAGGGGAAAATGCGCTTGCCAGAGAGAGATCCTCAATGACGCATGGTCAAACTATAATCCTTTTTCCTCCACTCCTCCATGTCAAGATTTGGGGAACGCATGCACTTGTGTCTAAAGTGCTTGTCAAACTGCCAGGGCCAGGCCTCGAACCCAGCTCTCCACGCGCCTGGCCAAGCGCAGTCCACATCCGTCTTCTGTCCTTTGGCATCTCCACACCCTTTTTCGTGTCGCCTCTTCAGAAGAAATTCCACTTTGGTCATTTGACTGGCTAGACTCTGACTCCTAAGGAGCTCTT
>NW_006159539.1:2984605-2987252 GCF_000334495.1 Tupaia belangeri chinensis
AACGCGCTGAGGGCCCTCCCCAGAGCGTTCGGCTCTCACCCCAACACCGCCGCCGTCCCCACTATGGGTTTATGACCACCACTGGCGGCACCCATCCAAACCCCACTCTTAGAGTGAAGTCGGACACCCACTGCCCTCTCTGCCTCATTAGAGCCAGGATTGCCCTCACCTGCCCCTCTGCCCGCCATGGTACCCAAGACCATCCCGCCACCCTACGAAGGGAAGTGCGCGCCTGCGCAGATCCGCGCGCCTGCGTGTGCGCCTGCGCAGATCCGCCCGCCTGACGCCGCCCCGCACGGAGCGAATGGGACTCGCACCTTCTGGGTCAGTAAGCGCGACTGGCGGAGCCGCTCCTCCGCGCTCAGCGCCCGCAGACGCTGCTTCAGTTCGGCCCGCAGGCTCCGTTTGGCGCTGCTCACAGCTGCCGCCGCCATCTCACGGCCAAACTGGGTCCAGTCCCCCCTCAACGTCCTAGAGGTGGGCTCCTTGCCCGTGGCCGTTTCCTGCAGCTCCGCCGACCTCGGAGTGAGGAGACTGGAGACGGTGCGGCCGGGGGCCCAAAAAAAGGCGGCAGGCGCCCTCGGATTTCTGATCTCGGGGCCTGAGGAGCGCTAAGGCCCCTGCCACGCTCCAGCCCTGTGGGCCCGGCCTTAGCCCCGCCCCCACGGGCTGACCCCGCCCCTCGCCCCGCCGGAGGTTGCAAAGGGCCGCGGGCGCTGCCTGTCACGTAGCCACGCCCCCTGCTACCTGGACTTAGCACCTGTACTCTCCCAGGGCAGCCCCTTCACCTCCACAGAGGCAGCAGTATTGACTGGGCTACTCTAATGGCCTCCACAGTACTCAGAGATTCTTTGCCTGCCTCGTGTGCAAAGCTGGGACTACATGTGGGCTTAGAACAAGGGAAAAGCGGGGCAGGTAGAGAAACAAAAACTAATATGCTGTGTAGTACTTGGCTTCTACTGGTTAATGGGAAAAGACCCTTTTTCTGCAAAACATCTTCCTCTCTCTCTTTTCCAGTCTGTTGTACATTGCTGACTGACAGGACAGGTCGTTGTCACAGCCTGTGATAGGCCCTTCCCAGACCAGGAGAGATGAATTTAGGACTCGCAGTAAGTCGCCCTGTTCATGATAGTATCAGAGTCTTGCCTTACGGTCACTGTGGGATAATGAACTTGCTCCTGCTGTCTCAGCGCTTATTTCAGAAACATGTTGAGAAAATGGAAGACACTGTTGTTTGTCTGGTGAGGGATCTGACCTGGACTGGGAGGAGACACTGCGGTGACGCAAGGGGATAAACAGATAGGGTGCAAAGCTCTTGTGGGTCAGGTTTACATTCACACGTGGACACTTAGCAATCCAGGGAAAAGATGAGACTAAAGGAATTAAACTTTCAAATAGTGGCAGGCTGGAACTTAAGAAAATATTCACTGGGGCCAGCAGGTGGCGTGGTGGTTAAGGTAGCAGACTCCCACATGGCCCACCACAGTTCATGTCTTGGACCCTGTGGCTTAAAAATCATGCCTGGCACATATGCATGCATCCCCCAAATCCCAAGAGGATAATGGAGGTGAAGAGGTTGTGGGTTGCCATTCCTTGTGGGGGGTGACCTCTCACTTTCCCTTTCTCCAGGGAGCATATGTGTCTTATGGCAAAAACCTTTTTTTCAAAAAGGAAAACATTTAATAAGTATAGCTGAAAATTTATTAAGTTTCATGTTAAATCAACTTTTACTAAAGTTTGTATGGGAAAAGAAGCAATGAAGAATTGCTAGGGACCAGCCACCATGCCAGTAGTAACAACACTCCACAGTGCTTAAGCCATATAGGAAGGTCCACGTCCAAAGATCTCCCTATCCATGTTGTGTGTGTATCTGATCCTGGCTAGTGGAGGCTGGGCGTAGATCATAGCATGAAGCTGCTGTTGGAGGTACCTCTCTCTTCTCATTTCTAAGGAAAAAAAGAAAGAAACTTGGGTGCCAGCAGGTAGCGTAATGGTTAAGGTGTTGGACTCCCACATAGTTAACCATGTCAAGTCCCAGACCCGGCAGTTTGTGCATGTGCATGTGTGCCCAAAATCCCAAGAGAAGAATGGAGGAGAAGGGATTGTGGCATGGCCATCCCTCCTGGTGGGGGGATGATTTCTCGCTTTCTTCTCTATCTCTCTGGCAAGTGCACATACCATATAAAAAAATCTCTAAAGAAACAATGAAAAAGAAAGTTTAAAAAGAAAAAAAAAAAGATTAGGAAAGCGCTGAAACATGGAAGACCTCAGGGAAGGAACTAGCCCTTCCAGACCTTGAAACCCTCTCATAACCTCTGCAGTAGACACAGGTGGTACCGGCACTTGGACACACAAATGGGCCAGTGGAATAAAATGGAACACACGGCAGTACACCTGAAGCCATATGGAAATGCTTAAATGTATGTGATGAAGATGGCGTCTTAGATCACTAGGACAAACACAAACTAATATTTCTGGAACATCTCAATAGACCTTTTTTTTTTTAAAGATAAAATTACATTCATTTTTCACACCTTGTATAAGAAACAAATACCAAATGCTTTATGGTTCTAGTATAAAAGCTGAAGCTAAAGAACTAAAGATATAAATACAAGTACTAAAGAAACCTGGACAACTCCTCTTTAAT
>NW_006159539.1:2987265-2995495 GCF_000334495.1 Tupaia belangeri chinensis
CAGTGTGACCCAAAATCAGAGATAATAAAAGATTGATGGGACCAGCAGTTAGCGTAATGGTTATATCGCTGGACTCCATGTAGTCGACCATGGTTCACGTCCTGGACCCTGTGGCTTAAAACTCACGTTGGGTGCATGTGCGCATGTGCCCAAGATCCTGAGAAGAGAATGGAGAAGGGATTGTGGTGTGGCCATCCTCCCAGGGGTGATTTCTCTCTTTCCGTCTCTGTCGCTCTCTGCCTGTCTGGCGAGCACATGCGCCCTATAGCAAAAAAAAAAAAAAAAAAGATTGATATGTTTGACAACATAAAAGTATTTTTTAAGTATTATTATTATGATTTCTTAAAAGAATTATTTAATTTATTGTTATTCTTCATTTTGACCAGAGAGATTGAGAAAACAAGCTGCCAAGTTCAGGACTCGAACCATGTTCAGCCATGTGGGAGTCCAGTGCCCCAACTACCATGCCACCTGCTGGCCCCAACATAAAAAACACTTTTCATTTCAGTGAAAAGACACAAAGGAAAAAGACAACTGACAAACTGGAAGAACATACTTGAAACATGAACCATGGACAAAGAACTAATCTTCCTAATACATAGTCTGTTTTTGTTTCTGTAAAAGAATACCTGGGGACCAGCAGGTGGCATGGTAGTTAAGACACTGGACTTCCACATGGCTAACCATGGTTCAAGTCGCGGACCTGGCAGATTGCTGTCTCACTTTCCCTCTCTCTCTCGTTGTCTCTCTCTGGTGAGTGTATGTGCCAACAGCAAATTTAAAAATAATAATAAATAAAATTAATTCTTAAAAAAAATTGAGAAGCAGGGCAACTGCTAGAATAATAAATATAGTCATCTAGACCAGAAAGAAGTAAGTAAAACTACCTCAATTCACAGAAAGCATGATCTTTATATATAAGGAATTTTACACACACACAAATTAAAACTAATAAGCAAGGTCAGCAAAGTCATAGGATGCAAAATCATTATACAAATAGAACTCTTCCTGCCTGGTGATCTTCACACAAAAACTTACACATGGATATTCGTAGCAGCATTACTCACAATAACCAGAAGATGGAATCATTCTGGATGTCTATGAACCCTTGAATGTACAAACAAAAGGTGGTATATCTCTACAGTGAAACATTATTCAGCCTTAAAAAGTCATGAAGTACGAATACGTGCTTTAATATAAATGGGCCTTGAAAACAGTACACTAAATGAAAGAAGCCAGATACAAAACGCCACATACTATATGACCCCATTTACGTGAAATACGTAGAACAGACGAATTCACAGAAACGAGAAGTGAATTAGTGATCGCCTGGGAAGGGGGCACAAAGAATGGGATACAGGGCTTCTTTTTCTTTTTTGGGGAGAGGTTTTTGCTATAGGGTGTGTGCGCTCACCAGAAAGAGAGAGAGATGGAGAGACAGAAAGTGAGAAATCACCCCCCCCGGGGGGGGATGGCCACACCGCAATCCCTTCTCCTCTCAGGGTCTTGGGCACACATGTACACATGCTTGGCATGAGTTTAAGCCACCGGGTCCAGGACTCGAACCACAGTCGGCTACATGGAAGTTTAGCGACATAGCCATTAGCTAACTGCTGGTCCCAGGGCTTCTTTTTGAGAAGATGAAAATGTTCTAAAGTCAGATAGTAGAGATAGTTGCAGACCACTGTGAATATACTAAAAACTACTGAATTGTGCATTTTTAAGAGTGAGTTTCACTGTAAGTGAATTGAGAGTTCAGAAATAAACCCTAACATTTATAGTCAATTGGTTTTTTTGACAAGAGTGTCCAAGAGCTAGCACTTGTCAACATTATATGGATTATAATGTAAGATTATCATGATGTTGTTGCTGGACTACACTTCCATAAAATAAAAGGAAGGGGATAAAAGAAAATACACATGTACCTGCTCGTTTGCGGGGCGTAAAATACAATAAGCATAGAACAAAGACAAAGCGTGGGTACCTACAGGGAATGGGTGAGAATGGGGTGGAAAGAATGGGGACGGATTAGCAATGAGAAAAGAGTGACATTTCTCTGTTCTACCTTTCTGTAATGTTTTCCGTACATATACAGTCTACTTATATGTAAGTCATCCAGGGTGTGGAGGCAAGCCGAAATAGACTACAAGCGAGAACAAATAAACCAAACCGTATTCAAAGTGATTAACATAACCCCAATGGAGTGGGTGGAGGAGAACGCGCTGAAGTAATTCTGGAAAACAGTATTTTGAATGCGTGTTATCGTAAGACGGAGGACAAAAAGAACTTTATACAAATTTTGCCCTCTAGTTAGTACATTCGTTTCTCACGGGAGCAGGCATTAGCAATTGTGAAACTCCTTTATCTGTATTCTAGAATTGAACAAATGAGTAGATTTATTTTGAATAACGAGAGTCAGATTTCTCCCTGTTGGAAAAACAATTTACAAATAAAGGGAAGGGGAAGACCAGAATGACCCCTGTGGTGTTACCCTGGGGTAGAAGGTGTTGGTATAAACTCATGGTTCTGATTCATACAGTACCTACAAGTACATACATATAGAAATCAAAATACATGTGTATATATATAAATATTCTTACTAGCTCTGTGTGTGAGGGGACCTGCAAGTAAAGACACCCTAGTAGCAATGGGATCTAATATCCATATCTTGGTTTCTAAATATTATCCTCCAATGAAAGTACACAAGGCTTCTTGGAGAAGTGCTTAGTTCTAGAGTTGGGGCAGGGATACGATGAGATGAACCTGGTACATCTTGTCATGCTACGAAGTAAGAATGTGCTCAAAAAGGAACGAGCTAGTCGAAAGGAGCCAGGAACCAAACTGGAGGTCCCGATGCTGGGACAACACGAGCAACAAAATAATCTTCCATTTAACCCATATAACGAAATAAATATCTGCGAGGCCACACTGATAAGAATAAATACACAGGGAAGAAGGGACATACATCCTTATCACGTCATTCCACCTGACAGAAGCAGAAGGAATCATGGCAATAGATAATCAAGTCACCATGACCTAAGCCGTGCAGTAATAATTAGCGCAGGCAAGAACCTTGAATGGAGGCTAACATTAGAGAAGCAGAAATGGGACATTTTCAGAGTCTCAGAAGTCTCTTCCCACCGGTGAAGAATCCAGCAGACATCGCCTTAACCAAGTATTCACTCTTAGCATTTCTAATAAGACATGTAGGGACCAGCAGGTGGTGTAGTGGTTAAGGCCCTGGACTCCCACGTGGTCAACCATAGTATGACCTGCAGCTTGCTTTCTCTCTCTCTCTCTCTCCCCCAACCCCCCCTTATGTCTCACATGTGCCCTAATAGCAAATTTTAAAATAATAATAAATAAAACTAAATAAATATTCTTTAAAAAAATACATATCCTCTTACATAATATACTGAAAAGGACACAACTTTGTTTCTATCGTATTCTTGCCAGAAATGTATAACCTCAATCTAATGACGAAAACCAGCAAACCCAAACTGAGGGGCATTCTGTAAAATACTAGACAGGTGCTCTTTCTTCCGCCTTCATTATGATAGAGCGTGTGCACAGGTGCAAGAGAGAAAGCGAGGGAGAGAAAGAGGCACTGCCGCTGGGTCTGGTCCTGCAGGGAGCCTCTTCCACCAGTCTTCCAGCCCGTTGGATCATGGGCATTCGTGCACCTGCCCAGTGTGTTTCAGGCTGACTGGGCCAGGGATTCAAACCACAGTCACCGAATGGGATCTGGTTTCTCTTGAGTAACACATGACCTCTATACCACCAAGCCACACTAGACTTTTTCAAAAGGGACTTAAGGCCATGAAAGAAAAAGAAAGACTTTGCTTTTTAAAGAAACAGAATAGGGCCAGCCTGCCTCATGGTGCTTAGACAGCTGGAACATGCATGGCAAACTATGTGGTTCAAGTCCTGGACCCAGTGGTGCTGGGTGTGAGGACATGCGTTCCCAGGATCCAGAAAAGGGGGAGAAATGAAGGAGAGAAGATGGAGGCATAACCATCCCCCGTGGGGAGTGCTTTCTCTCTCTCTCCTTCTCTTTCTCTCCTGTGAGCAAAAGGGCCCTTGGACAAATTAAAGGACAATAAAGAGATGTGATAACTAGATGCAATTTAGTTTTCCTGGATTAGAGCCTAGATCAGAAAAATAACATTAGTGAGAAAGCATGTGGAATTCAAGTGAGACTTGCAGATTAAGTCATAGTGTTGCATTAGCGTTAACTTCCTTGTTTAGTTCACTGTACAGTCACTGCGTAAGATGTTCATGTGAGTGGATGCTGGATGAAAGGTATATGGGGACTCTAACTATTCCCACTATTCCTATATGTTCTCCGTAGAACTTAAATTAATTCCAAATAAAACTCAGGGCCAGCAGATGGCATGATGGGTAGGCCACTGGACTCCCACATGGTCGACTATAGTTTGAGTCCCAGACCTTGTGGCTTGCTTTCTTGCCTTTCCTTTCTCTCTCTGACTCTCTCTGGTCAAATTGAATAGTAATAATAATAACAAATAGAATTAAATGAATAATTCTTCAAAATAAGTCAAAGTTGAAAAACTAAAAATTGTTGGGACCAGCAAATGGCATAATGGTTATTTCACTAGATTCCCACGTGGTCGGCCGCTGTTCAAGTCCCAGACCCAGCGCCTTAAAACTCAAGCCGGGCATGTGTGCATATGTGCCCAAACTCCCGAGGGGAGAAGGGATTGCAGCAAAGTCATCCCCCCTACAGGGTGATTTCTCACTTTCCCTCTTTCTGTCGCTCTCTAGTGAGTGCACATGCCATATAGTAAAAACTTCAAAACAAAACAAAAACCCACAAAAATTGGTGGTTCTTATTGCATAGTTGTGAGTGGATCCTCCAGGGTGAATAATGCCGCTAGCATATGATGGAAAAAAAAAATGGAAGAAGAGATGCAAACTGACGACTGGACTAGAATAATACAAGTGATAACGGATACTCTTTACTGAGCTTCCTGGATGCCAGGTACTCTGCTAAATTCTTTACATACTCGCTCTGCCCTTCAAAACAGACTATGAAGTACTTATTACTACATTCTACAGAAGAGGAAGTAGGTTGGAATCTTGCCCTAGCTCACGTAGCTACTGTGTGGCAGCAATCAGATTCCAACCCAGGATCTCCAGAACCAGTGGCAAACGGTCTCCCCTCTGCCAAAGCATTCTCTCATCAGCTGTGCTCTAGTTTCCCAAGTAGTGCGTACTAGAATTCTGTTTTAAAGTTCCCTGTCTCCTCCGTGCTCAGCATAGGCCCTGGCATGGGATGGGTGCTCAGCAGATTATTAGATGAGTCAATGAGAGGAGGCTGTGTTATAAGCCAGCTAGCTATGAGAGCAACTAATGAAAGCCCTAACTGCCAGCCAGCCCCGTAACCATGTGCCTAAGGGAACCCAGATCCCAAATAGCCAATGTAGTTCAAATCCCAGCCCAAGCAGATTGAAAAACACACTGGGCGTATGTGCATGGGCGCCCCAAGTCCCAACAGGATGGGGAAATGAATGAAAAGGTAGTGTTTGTCAGGTTTCTGAACTGTAGAGCTATGTCATTTCTTCTTTCTACACTCTGTTTTTAGAGTGAGTCACCAAGTCCAGCTCACACTTAAAAGGAGAAGGAGGATGACATGGGGTTTTGTAGAAGAATTAGAATTCCTAAGAATTGTGAAGTCACAGAATGATTTTTTTCCTAAATAGTTTGTTTAACTTTATTAATTAATTAATTTTTTAAAAAATTTGATCAGCGAGGGACAGAGTGAGAGAGATTGAAAGTGAGAAAGCGAGCCACCGGGTTCCGGACTCAATCACAGTGGTTGGCTATGTGGGAGTCCAGCCCACACCACGCCACTTGCTGGCCCCAGAATGATTTTTAAGCAGAAGGGTATAAAGAGATTTACATTAAAAAATAATTATTTAATTTTATTTGTTGTTGTTGTTATTATTATTATTGGAGAGATGTTTGCTATAGGGTGCATGTGCTCTCCAGAAAGAGACAGACAGACGGCAAGAAGTCACCCCCCCAGGGGGGATGGCCACATCGCAATCCTTTCCCCTCCATTATCCTCTCAGGATCTTGGATATGCGCGCACACATGCCCAGGGTGAGTTTAAGCCACTGGGTCTGGGACTCGAACCACATTTGACTATATGGGAGTCTGGTGACATAGCCATTATGCCAACTGCTGGTCCCAGTTATTATTATTTTATTTTGACCAGAGAGAGAGAGAGAGAGAAAGGGAAAATGAGAAAGCAAGCTGCCGGGTCTGGAACTCGAACCATAGTCGGCCACATAGAAGTCCAGTACCTTAACCACCATACCACCTGCTGGCCTCCAGATTGACATTTTAATTGTCACAAGCTGGTTGTGCCGACTGTCTCCACTGTCTTGGAGGGGTCCAGAAAGGGATTTGAGCACACCAGTGAAAAGGCTCTAGCAGTGGTCCAGACAGGAAGAATACAGGTGTAAGAGTTAAAGAGAAGAGAGGAATGGGTAGATCAAGAAATATTTTAAGTAAAAATGGCAGGATTTGGTCACTTTGGGGTTGAATACAAGGAATGAAGTAGAAGAAGGCTCAAGGATCCCAGGAATACTTTCTGGTTTGAGCAGCTGGTTAGCTGGTTGAATGTCCGCTAGTTCCAAAGCAGATCATAGTAGAGACAAGCAGAGCGGTCTGAGGACTGGCTGATGGAGCCAACCCGGAGCTATGGAGGAATAGCTCTATCAGTCAGATGCCTCTGCTGCATTCTGCAGGCATCGTTTTCCGTATTTACCATGGATGTCTACTGGGATGGCTCTGTATCCTGGAAAGACGCTTTTAGTAATAAAACAAATGGCATGGCAGTTAAGGAACTGGACTTTCATGTGGCCAACCATGGTTCGGGTCTCAGACCCGACAGCTTGAAAATCACACCAGCACATGTGCGTGCACGCCCAAAATCCTGAGCGGAGAGTGGAGAAGGGCTTACAGCATGGCCATCCCTCCTGGGAGGTGACTTCTCACTTTCCCTTTCTCTGCCTCTCTCCAGCCAGTGTATGTGCCCTATGGCAAAAAACCAACCAACCTAAAAGCCAGCCTGTCCAGTTAGTTAAAGCTTTGGTTCTCTTGGGGAAAAGGAGGTTTTTTCAAGTACTCCAAATATCTGAAAATAACAATAAGTCAGCAGACTTACTCTGCATTTCCATTAAGGTTTGTACTTTTTAAAGTACTTGTTCTTCTCGGTACTTGCCACACTAGGATGAAGTTCATTAGGGTTCTGAATTCTCAGAAGGCCTTGTGGGCTTGAGGGTGGGGCCTCCTGGTGGAGTCGGTTCTGTACCTATTTCCCCAATTCTTGTAGTCCTCAGGAGCTGTAAATATCCACGGCAGCACTCAAGATCATGGAAAGGGGACGGGCAACATAAGAGGTTTCAGACACTAAGAACGGACAGTGTGCTTGTCAGAGCAGGGAGGCCTTGAGCAACGGAGGGATGAGACCCAGCTTCCACGGGGGCAGTCGGTTGTGAAAGTTCTTGCAGGTCATTGTAAGGACTCTGACTTTTACCCTGAGTAAGGTGGAAACCAATGGAGAGTTGTGCATAAAGTCACGTAGGTCATCCTACTTTTTAAAAAGAATTACTTTTATTTAATTTTATTAATATTATTTTTAGGTTTGCTATAAGACATGTGCACTCACCAGAGAGGGAGAGAGAAAGTGAGAGAGCAAGCTGCCAGGCCTGGGACTCGAACTACAGTTGGGCATGTGGGAGTCCAGTGCCTTAACCTCCACACCATCGGCTGGTGCTGGTTATCCTACATTTTAAAGGGTTCTTCTGAATGCATATTGAGAATAAAGTGCAGAGAGGCAGGTGAGTAATTTAAGACATGTGCACTCACCAGAGAGGGAGAGAGAAAGTGAGAGAGCAAGCTGCCAGGCCTGGGACTCGAACTACAGTTGGGCATGTGGGAGTCCAGTGCCTTAACCTCCACACCATCGGCTGGTGCTGGTTATCCTACATTTTAAAGGGTTCTTCTGAATGCATATTGAGAATAAAGTGCAGAGAGGCAGGTGAGTAATTCAGAAGGCCAGTTACGAGGCTACGTAAAATCCATACAAGAGACTGGGTGCCTCACATCAGGGTAGTGGTAGTAAAGAGAGAAATTGGTACCTGAATACTGAATATATATATATATTTTTTTTTTTTTAATATCTACAACAACCCTATTA
>NW_006159539.1:2996145-3017347 GCF_000334495.1 Tupaia belangeri chinensis
CGCGCCAGGGGCGTGAGCCCCCGGGGCCGTCATCCGTTGACAGGCGCCGCGGCTGCCAATACTGAATATATTTTGATGATGGAACCAAATAGTAACTCCTGATGGATTGAATGTGTGAAGTGAGAGAAGCAGAACCAAAGAGTCTAAAGGATTTCCAGCCTGAGTGGGTAGAAGGATGCAAGTGCCATTGGCATCTTAAGATGGTGAGGGGTTCAGGCATGAGAGGTTTGGAAGGTGATGAAGAGCAGACAGTAAGATTTGCACGTAGTGAGTTTTATATGCTTGTGAAATCTCTCGGTGGAGATATGTCAGGTGAGCAGCTGGACGGAGTCTGGAGTTCAGGGGAAGGTCTTTAATGGAGATAGGAGTTTGAGAGTCTGCAATGTGTGGTTGGTCCTCAAAGTCCTGGTGCTGAAGGAGACATACAGAGCGCGCCTGTAGATAAGGAAGAGAAGACCACGGACCAGCCAGGGTACTCGAACATCAGCGGTCTTCAGAAAGGTCATGGAAAATGCATATTAGGAAAAAACTTAGACGGGTTTCGAAAATAGGTAATACCAAAATAAACTCGCACCTTAATTCCATTTTTTATGAATTTTTTAAAGTCCCCTTGTGGTTTTTTTTTTTTTAGAATTTTTTTTTAGTTTTATTTATTCATTCATTTAAATTTGACCAGAGCGGGACACAGAGAAAGAGAGGGAAAGTGAGACCGCAAGCCACCAGGTCCAGGACTTGAACCATGGTCGGCCATGTGGGAGTGTCCAGCATCTTAACCACCATGCCACCTGCTGGTCCCGAAGTCCCCTTATGTTCTAAAGATTTTTAAAAAATAGAAAATGGTGCATACGTTTTTCCTAATATGCATTTTTCATGAATTTTGTGAGGTCTCCCCATATTTGGAGAGGGGAAGTTTAGCTTGAAGAGATGAGGGAGATGGGTCAAAGGAGACAGAGAAGGAGCAGCCAGTGAGATAGGAGGAGAACCGAAGTCGTGGCATCCCAGAGGTCGAATGAAAATATGTATAGAGTCACCCACTGCATCAAATGTCACATGTCAAGTGTCACATGTCAAAGCCGAGACCTGCGCATTCATTCCTCACTGGGTGGGGAGAAAAGCCTGACTGGTAAAGGGTTCGAGAGACAGTGAGAGAAGAATTGGCAACAGCAAGCGTAAATGACTCCTTTGAGTTTTTCTATGAAGGGGAACAGAGAAATAGGGTAGGTATCAGGAGATTGCATACTTTGATTTTTGTGTTGTTTTTACCATAAGAGGAATCGCAGCAAGAGCGTGTGCTAACAGGACTGATTCAGCAGTGAGGGGAAATCGTATGAGGCAGAGCGTGAGGACAGGAAGAGGTTCTTGCAGCGGCAATAAGGAATGAAGTCTAGCACACTAGTGTAGGGGGCGGCCTTAGAACAGTGGCTTTCCACCTGGGGCCGGCAGGTGGTGTGGTGGTTAAAAGCCCTGGACTCTTGCATGGCCAACCATAGTTTGAGTCCCAGACCTGGTGGCTTGCTTTCTCACTTTCTCTTTCTCTCGTGTTCTCGCTGTCTCTCTCTGATGAAGCTGGAAAATAATAATAATAAATAAAATTAAACAACATAAATAATTATTTTAAAAAAAGAACAATGGCTTTCCAGTAGTAACATGGGAGGAGCATATGCCAATTTTTATAATAGATGTGGTGTAGATCAGCCGATACGGTGGAGGGGCTATGTGGACATCCTGAATGAACTCATAAGCCAGGACAATGGGAATGGAATTGTGTCAGAGTAATTGTGTTGCAAGAGTTTATAATGCTAAAGTCGTGTCTATTCTTTTGTTGCTCAAACAGCATAGTCATCCAGCACCTTCTTTAAAAGAGTTTAAGAGAACATTGGTCATGGGTTTGGATCTCATGTGAGATGGTTAGATTTGCTCTGTTAAGGCAATAAGTCATAACCTAGAGTCAGCTGTCCTGAACATGCCGCCTGGGGTCACAAGACAGATGAATCTGAGGAAACCCACTAACACTGCAGAAAAGCTATTTAGCCATGCCCCGTCCCGCTGATGTGTCCCCAATAACAACTTCCAATAGAAGCAACCACACAGAGCTATCGACGATCAGGCGTTTGTTTTATTTTCATGTTCTGTGGGATGTTGCAAAGCGACGTTTCCCTGTCAACCCTCTGCAAACCGTTGACAGATCCAAAAGCGTGGCAGTCAGCCTAAGCTGGGACAACAGTACTGGGAGGACAGCGTAACACAGTGGAGGGAAAAGACGAGGGAGTCAGGAGGACATCCGTCTGGCCTCAGAGGGAAACCCAGTTCACCCAGCTGGCCTTCACACGAAAGCACAACTTGTGAAAGGGATGGAGGGGAAGCAGGGGACCTGGGCAGCACCATGAGATCAGGAAGTGGTGTAAGAACGAGGCCCAGCATCGTGAGGACCCGCTGGGCTTCAGGTCCACTGTGATGTCACATGCCACCTCTGACCCACTCCCCCCACTCTGTGACCTTGGGCAGGTGTCTTACAGTTTGTTTTGTTTTTTAAATTTTACTAGAGCGTGTGTTCTCTCACAGAGGGGAGAGAGGGAGAGAGAAAGTATTCGCCCATCGGGGATGGTCACAACACAATTCCTTTTCCTTTGGGGATTTTGGGCACGTGTGCACGTGCACCTGGCACGTTTTTCAAGCTGCCAGGTGCAGGACTCAGCTGCACAGCCAGCCATGTGGGATCCAGCCATCTTAACCCCCACACCACCAGCTAGCCCCTTCTTACTAGTTGCAAGTGTATTTCTTCAAAGTACAGTGGGAACAATCGCTCCTTCAGCTCATAAAGATGAAAAGAGATGATGTAATAGGACCAGCAGTTAGCGTAATGGCTATGTCACTGGACTCCCACGTAGTCAACCGTGGTTCGCGTCCTGAACCCGGTGGCTTAAAACTCACGCTGGGTTCGTGTGCGTGCGTGCCCAAGATCCCGAGAGGAGAATGGAGGAGAAGGGATTGTGGCGTGACCATCCCCCCTGGGGGGTGATTTCTCGCTTTCTGTCTCTTTGTCTCTCTCTGTCTGGCGAGTGCACGCGCCCTATAGAGAAAAAATCTTCTCAAAATAAATAAATAAATGAGTGGATAAATAAATAATTAAAAAATTTTTTTTGTTTAGTTCTAAGTTACTGATTTTCTCTTTTCTGGTTTAGGCTTTTCTGTGTTTTACCTAAGACATACTTGTCTAACCCAAGATTGTGAAATTTCTTCTTCTTTGTTTTTTTACAGAAGTTGTATATTTTGACATACACTTGGGTCTACGATCTGTTTCAATTTAATTTTTGTGTATGGCATGAGGTAAGAGTTGAGGTTCATATAAAGCTCTTTTTAAAAGTAAACTAGTAAGAGAAGACAGGTGGCATAGTGGTTAAGACATTGGACTCCCACGTGGCTGATTGCTGTTCAAGTTCCGAACCTGATGGCTTGCTTTCTCTCTCTTGCCTCTCTCTGATAAAATGGAATCATGATAACAAACATAAATACAACTAAAAGAATAATTTTTTTAATTAAAAAGAAGCAAACTAATAAACACTCAGTGAGGTGCGGTTTAAAAGACTGGGTCACAGATCAAATCAGAAAGGACTCCCCAATGTCCCATTGCTTAAGAGGTAATCGTAGCACGAAAGCCAGACTTGGTGGTTTGTGTGAATGTATTCCAGGTAGTAGTACCCACATACATACTTCCTGTTACATAGCAGGAAGTGATCTTAGTTCCCACCACTTAGTTCCGAATAACAAAATGAATTAAAACTAGAAGCAGCTGCGGTGGGTGGGGAGGGCGTTAATCTCAAAGAGATGAAAGGAAACCTGGACTCTTACCTGCCCCCAATAGAGACAAAGCCCCATGTGACATAGGCAGTTGCCTCTCAGATAAGATTTCATAAATCGGGACAGTTGGCATAATGGCTGTGTCCCTGGACTCCTCAAGTTCCAGACCCGGTGGCTTAAACTCACACCAGGCGCGTGTGCATGCGTGTGTGCCTAAGATCCCGAGAGGAGAATGGAAAAGGGATTGCGGCACGGCTATACCCCCTGGGGAGCGATTTCTCGCTTTCTATCTCTCTGTCTCTCTCTGTCTTTCTGGCTAGCGCACGTGCCCTATAGCCAAAACCTCTCCAAAAGAGAAAAAAAAGGTTTTTATAACTAAACTAAAACTACCTTGGCCTTGGCCAAAAGGACTTCCCTACTGACTTGTCCGGAGTTTCCTAATCCCCACTGTTAAGAATCACACCTTTTGGCCGCAGCCGCGGTGCCCGCCGCCGGAAGACGGCCCCATATATACTCTATGGAATACTACTCAGCCATAAAAAATAACAAGACCCTGGAATTTGATAGAAAATGGTCAGATATGGAGGATCTATTGCTGAGTGAAGTAAGCCAGGCTATGAAAGAAAGATATTGTATGTATCCACTCAATATATACCGACTATCCGCACTCTATAATAGAGAGCAAAAATTCGGAGGACATAAACACAGTGAAGGTACTTAATGAGAATAGGACAGTGTGGAATGGGGTAAGTGAAGAGAAGAGGATAGAGAAAGATAGCAAGTGAACAATAGAGAGACAGGACGTTAGTGAGAAACAGATAGGGCTTATTAACTGTTGATGATGACATGTATAGAATTCTCAACTGGATTGGTCTGAGAAGTGTTTCATGACGGGCAAAGTATTTTTACAAGCAAAACGAGAAATAGCAATTGACTGTTTTATAAAAATAATTAGAATAATAAAGATAATGATTGGGGAAAACAGAAAAGATATGGAATGTTGAAGTGGGGAGATTAATGTCTCTGTACTGACTGCATGGCATTCCCTTTTGAAGAAACAATGTAATACACTGTAAAGTTATATGTAATCCAATGTAATATGAAGAAGATATGATGATAAAAAATAAAAAAAATAAAAAAAAAAAAGAATCACACCTTTTGTGAGAATCCACATAGACTGAGAAGGAGGGCTCTGGATTCTCTCCCCCATCGCGTAATTTCGGATTTCGATTTCATTGTTGTACATCTTTGTGGGGTACAGTGCCGCTTTTCAAAGCATAGATACAACGTGCGATCATAAAATCAAGGACATTAACGTATTTATCGGCTTAACCAAAAATATTTATGTTGTGTCCCTCTGATGTTCTGCCAGATTTTTTTTTTGATATATACATATATGATTGACAATGCCATTTTTTATTAGCCCTATCAACTGGGAAAGCTAAGGCAAGCCCGAAGGAGGTGGAGCTGGTGCTAAGGCAGGAAAAGGAAGGGTAGGAGGGTCTAGAGCAAGGTATGGGGTTCCCGTTCTGCAATCGGATTTGCTGATTTCAAAATTAGAACAGAGGGGGAACCAGCAGTTAGCGTAATGGCTATGTCGCTGGACTCCCACGTAGTCAACCGCGGTTCATGTCCTGGACCCGGTGGCTTAAAACTCACGCCGGGCGCATGTGCGTGCGTGCCCAAGATCCCAAGAGGAGAATGGAGGAGAAGGGATTGTGGCGTGACCATCCCCCCTGGGGGGTGATTTCTCGCTTTCTGTCTCTATGTCTCTCTCTGTCTGTCTGGCGAGCGTACGCGCCCTACAGTGAAAATCTCTCCAAAAAAAAAAAAAAATTAGAACAGAGGGCCAGCAGGCGGTGTGGTGGTAAAGGCACCAGACTCCCACATAGCCGACTGCAGTTCGAGTCCCAGACCTGGTGGTTTAAAACTCACTTTGGGTACATGGGCATAGAGGAGAAGGGCTTTCAGAGTGACCATCCCCCTTGGAGGCGGGGGGGTGATTTCTCACTTTCTATTTCTCTGTCTCTCTGGTAAGCACAAGCGCCCTATAGCAAAAATTTCTCAAAAAAATAAAATAAAATAAAAATTAGAACAGTGAGAGTCTGCCACGAAGCAGCAAATATACACCATCCTGGTCATCATCCCTAATTGAATACCTGCTCCCTGTATAGAGCATTACCCTTTGGCTGAGTGTCCAGACAGAACTCCCCCAAATAAGACACAGATGATGTTTAGAGATAAATATATACAGTTTATTCATTAAAATAGGGACAAAGTGTCTGTAACTCTGGGAAGTTGTTACTTCATCGGAGTTGTTTATTTAAAAGTAGAAGTCCGGTGTTGGCAATAGTTCTTGCAACTGTCAGGAAAACTAGACAGGTTTCACAACATGGAGTGTCCTTTTGGTCAACAGTATTGCCTCAGGAGGGAGAACATTTCACAGATCTTTCCTGCGATTTCCAGAAACATCAGCCAGCCAGATTTAGATTCAAACTTCTTTACAAAGCCATTTTCCTATGAGAGAATACATTGTAACATGTTTAAATTCAACTGAGACTACATTTTCTGGAATAACAAGCAAAGAAAGTTTTATTTAAATCATGCAAGTAGTTCATCTTTGTACTTTCTTGTCTCGTATTCTGTTGATCGTCATTTTCTACCTCCAACTCTAGACCTCTCTAGAACAAGCCATCCAAAAGAAACACAATGTGAGCTCCATCTGTAATTGTAATGTTTTTGTAGCCACACTTTAAAAAGTAAAAAGACATAGACAAAAATCAATGTTTAAAATGTAGTGAATGTAATATATCCAAATGTTATTATTTCAACATGTAATCAGTATAAAAATCATTTCTGAAATATTTCATTCCCTTTTTATGTCAAATCTTCAAAATACAATGAGTATTTTTTTTAAAAAAGAGATTTTGCTATAGGGCACGTGCACTCGCCTAAAAGACAGAAAGACAGAAAGCAAGAACTCATTCCCCACGGAGATGCAGCTTCTCCTCCTCCATTCTCCTCTTGGGATGTTGGGCACGCATGTACACGTGCTGAGTCCGAGTTTTAAGCTTGAGTCCTAGCCAGAGGGTCTAGGACTCGAACTGTGGTCAGCTATGTGGGAGTCCAGCGATGTAACCATTACTCCATCTGCTAGTCCCACAGTGAGTGTTTAGTACGTACAGCACATCAGGCTAGCCACCTTTCAACTGCTCTGTAGCCACAGTGACCAGTGGCCCTTGTGCTTCATGGCAAGCACAGCTCTAGAAAGAAAGTCTAATTCTCTTCTCTTCCTTTCTCTGTCAGTCGTTTAGCATCGACACGTACATTTATGTCAGCAAACTGCATCGTATTGGGAATCAGGAGAACTCACAGTAAATCCACATTAAACCAATGCCTTAGAACCTACGAAAAGGTTAATGATTATTTCTAATATGATTCATTTCCTTTGTGCTCAGATATAATTTTATTTGGGGGGAGCAGTTTTTGCTATAGGGCACGTGCACTCACCAGAAAGACAGAGAGAGAGACAGAAAGAGAGAAATCATCTCCCCAGGGGGATGGCCATGCTGCAATCCCCTCTCCTCCAGTCTCCTCTCGGGATCTTGGGCACGCACACACACGCATGCGCCCATCATGATTTTAAGCCACCAGGTCCAGGATTTGTTCCGCAGTTGACTCATGGGAGTCTAGCAACATAGCCATTACGCCAACTGCTGGTCCCCAGATACAATTTTTTTTAAAATAGGATGACCCAGTAAACTCAACAGTGTGTATTAACTAATTTGCAATCTGTAATTATAAACCTCTTCACTGAAAAGTACCTCTAAAACTAGTGCCTTTCTTATTTTAATAAAATGAGTTTCTAGGCAGAACCCCCCCAAAATAAGACAAATGGGGAAACCAAGACCCAGGAGAAACACAAGTTATCTAAGGTCACCCAGTTCCTAGGTGCTAGGACCTAGGCTGCAATTCACATATTTCACTTCTTTCTATTCCATACATTTTTAAAAGAGTTATTTATTTAATTCTAGTTATCATTATTATTATTTTAATTTGCTAATTATATGCATGTGAGCAAGAGATAATGTGGAAGCAAGCCACTAGGTCCGGAGCTTGATCCCTGGTGGGCCCTGTGGGTGTCCAGTGCCTTAACCCCCACACCATCTGCTGACCCTCCACTCTATATATTTTTAAATAAGCACCAAAAGGATCTAATATTGCTAAAATATTTTCTCTTTTAACAATTATTTTTATTTAATTTTATGATTATTATTATTTAATTTGACCAGAGAGAGACAGAGAGGGAAAGTGAGAAAGCAAGCCACCAGGTCCGGGACTTGAACCACTGTTGGCCAAGTGGGAGTCCAGCACCCTTAACCACCATGCCACCTGCTGGCCCCTAAAATAAATTTTAAAGATGTCCCTGTAGCAAACATTAGCTCTGCATCTTGCAAGTTCCAGATCTAGGGTCACAAATGCCTTCCAGTGGTTCACAGCCCAGCGTGACTCATTCTGAAAAGCAAGTTGAGAATGTCTGTGTAACGGTTGGAAAGGACACGAAAACGCTGCAGTGCCTTGGAATCCTCTTTAGGAGCCTCACTGGCAGGACAGATCAGCCCCTGTCGGGAGAGTCTTTCATCTGAGAGATGGCCTGAGGAAGCCAGCTTCCGCTTGCATGTGAAGTGCAGGGTCATGCCCTGAGACATGGCGTCATGGCCTGACAGACAGGAAATTGCTACTCCTCTCTCTTCCTCTTCCCCTCCTATCCTTACATACTCATGTATTTCCTGTGTACCCTTCCACTGCTCACCTTCCTAGAATTTTCATAACCCCCCTATTGGGCCCGTATAATGAGGCCCTCTCAATGGATTTTTTATTGTTACAGGGATCATTGTCTACTGTGGTTGAGCAGTTAACGCGTCATCATCTTACATACAACTTCTGAAGTTCAAAGAGCCAACAAAACCCTGATAAATTCAACTATGTGAAGATAAAGTTTTCTTAAAGACTATATTTTTAAAAAAAGAACCACAGACTTGGAAAATATTTACATTTACCACAAAAGAGTTCATTCAGATACAAGAGAATATCAGCAAACTTTTTTTTTTTCCTTTGCCATAGGGTGGACTCATTCTCTGGAGAGACAAAGAGAGATCACTTTCCCTTTCTCTCTGTCTCTCTCTCTGGTGAGCCCGCATGCCCTATGGCAAATAGAATCTTAAAAAAAAAAAATAAGGGAACAGCTACTGAAAAGAGAAATACAAATCATTAACAAGTCTATGGGCAAAAATGCAAAGTTACTAGTAGTTACAGAACTTTACGTTTTAACATAATTATTACATTTTAAGCCTATTAAGCCTTCAAAATTATTTTTAATATTATCACTCAATATTGACAAGATTGTTATGACATTGTTCCATTAATACAACAATTATTTTAGGAAACAACATGCATTTCAACATGTATGAGTAGTAGTACAGTTATATATATATTTTAAAATATTTATTCAACTTTATCGATTATTATTACTTTTTAATTCGCTACAGTGCACATGTGCTTGCCAGAGAGAGATGGGAGAGAGAGAGAAAGTGAGAAAGCAAGCCACAAGGTCCAGGAATTGAACCAAGGTCAGTCATGTGTGTGAGTCCAACTCCTTAGCTACTCTACCACCTGCTGGCCCCAGTACAATTTATATCTTATGAATCACTGTTAGAAATGTATTATGAAGCAGTCTTCTTAAATATCGTGGGGTGAGAGTCCCGGAGAGAAACATATTTTTGCTCAGTACTGACACACAGCTTCTAAGAGGGGAAAATGTCTTAACTACTAGCAATTGGTTAAGCAAATTATGATACATCGAATTAGTGGAATATTCCATAAATATTAAAAATGTTAACATGGAATATGTGAGGCATTGTTGAAAATATTCATAATGTTACATAGGAAAACTCTTATGTATACCCTGATTGTAATTGCATATTTCTGGGAACATTGATACTTTGTTAAATGCAGCTATCTGGTTTCAAGAAAGACTTTTAATTTGGTTTCAAGAAAGACTAAAGCACAAAGGAATATACTGTATCAATAATCCAAGGGAAAGCAGAGCCTGAGAATTTTTTTAAAGCTCTGGGCAGATACCATGAAGTTATTCCTACTTCTCTAGATTCATTCATTCATTCAATAAATATTTACTGAGCACTGACCAGATGCCAGGTACATTGAAAACACTGGAAACACCTTGGTGAATCAGAGCTGCCCTCCCTAAGCTTCACTTCCCACTGCAGAGACAGACAGTAAACTGATAAGCAAATATGTAAAGCGATATCCAGTAATAAAAACTGTTATAAGGAAATACAGCAGAGTATGGGGATAGTATGTGGCAGCAGGTGGGGTGATCAAGGAAGACTTCTCTGAGGAAGCAACCTGGGAGTGGAGACCTGAGTGTAGGCAAAAAGAGAACCATGCAGACTTCCAGGGGGCGAGGGGGGGGGTTATTCCAGGCAGAAGCAGCAGCAAGTGCAGAGGCCCTTAAGCCAGAGTGGGCTGAGCTCACTCAGCTGTGAGAACACAGGGAGATTCATAGAATTTGGGAGTCAAGAGGTAAGGAGAGGGGCCAGCAGGTGGCGTTGTGATTAAAGGTGCTGAACTCCCACAGAGCTGACTGCGGTTCAAGTCCTGGGCCTGGTGCCTTGCTTTCTCACTTTCTCTCTCTCTTTCTGGTGAAGCTGGAAAATAGTAATAATAATTAACAGACAGTTAAAATAACTCTTTTTTTAAAAAAAGAGGTAAGGAGAGGCCAGGTGACACAGGACTGAAGACTAAAGAACGTGACCATCTGGCTTGGTAGTTTTTGCTCCCAGGGTGAAGGGCCGTCTTGGGAAGGTTTTGATTAGGCCAGGACATGATCTCATTCAGGGTCCTAAAAATATCATTCTAGGAGCCAGGAGGTGGCGTGGTGGTTAAGGTGCTGGATTCCCACATGACTATGGTTTGAATCCTAGACCTGGTGGCTTGCTGTTTTGCTTTCCCCTTTTCTCTCTGTCTGTCTCCCTCTGTTCAAGTTATAATAATAACAATTTGAATCCTAGACCCAGTGGCTTAAAACTCATGCCGGGCACGTGTGTGTGTGTGTGTGTGTGTGTGTGTGTGTGTGCGCGCGCGTGCATGCCCAAAATCCCAAGAGGATAATGGAGGAGAAGGGATTGTGGCAAGGTGCCCCCGCTGGGGGATGATTTAAAAAAAAAAAATATATATATATACATATATATACATATATACATGTGTATATATATGTATATATATGTATATATACATATATATGTATATATATACATACACACACACACACACACATACATAATAGAAATAAATAAATAATTGTTTGGAGAGGTTTTTGCTACAGGGCATGTGCGTTTGCCAGAAAGACAGAGAGAGACAGAGAGACAGAAAGCAAGAAATCGCCCCCCTCTCAGGGGGGATGGCCACGCCGCAATCCCTTCTCCTCCATTCTCCTCTCGGAATCTTGGGCATGCACGCACACGCGCCCGTTATGAATTTAAGCCACCAAGTTCAGGACTCGAACCACAGTCAACTACATGAGAGTCCACCGACATAGCCATTACACCACTGCTGGTCCCATAAATACTTATTTTTAAGAATACGTCATTCTGGTGGCGACCTGGAGAACAGACTGTAACTGGTGAAGGATGGAGACGGCAAGACCATGCAGCCACATGAATGAGGCTGATGGCCTAGGTGCCCCTGGTAGAGAGCCTTGTGAAGGTGTGCCCCCCAGGATCGGCCGATGGACTGGAGGCGGGCTGACAAGGAAAGGGGGCCCAGCTGACTCCAAGGCTAGAGAGTCAGCACTTACAGAACTTTCCGGAAAGGCCCGCAGGGAGAAGTGTGTGTCTCCAACTCCTCTGTCAGTATCACACATTTCTGCACGACTTGAATTATGTCGCATGTATTTTTCATTAAATGATTTTCAGATCTCAAGTTAAAGTCTAGAAGAAATGTAAGAAGAATTTAGCCCCAACATCTGTTTCATCAAAGGATACAAACAAATCCAAAGACTCCCGCCCGGCCGCTAGATCCTTACACCTTTGGGAGATGTCTTTGCCAAACTGAATTGTCTATAAGTCTCTGAGAGTCCGTTTCTTTGCTCTCAAATTGACCAGACTATTAGTGCAAAAGGATTAAGCATAAAAGAAAGGAGGCCAGAAGGTGGCGTAGTGGTTCAGGGCTGTACTCTCACTGTCCATGGTTCAAGTCCCGGACCTGGGACTTGACACACACAGCACATGTGCGTGTGTGCCCAAAATCCAAGGAAGAGAGACGACTGCGGTGACTTTTCACTTTCCCTTACACTGTCTCTCTCTCTCTCTCTCTGGCGAGTGCACATGCCCTATGGCAATAAATAAATAAATAAATAAATAAGGAAAGAAAACAAAAAATAAAGAAGAAAAAAAAACCTTTTGGGTCGAACTCTTTTTTTTTTTTTTTGGAGAGGTTTTTGCTATAGGGCGCGTGCGTTCGCCAGAGAGAGACAGAGACACAAAGCGAGAAATCACCCCCCAGGGGGGATGGTCACGCCGTAATCCCTTCTCCTCCATTCTCCTCTCGGGATCTTGGGCATGCACACACACGCACCCAGCGTGAGTTTTAAGCCACCGGGTCCAGGACGCGAACTGCGGTCAACTACGTGGGAGTCCAGCGACATAGCCATTACGTTAACTGCTGGTTCCGTTGGTTGAACTCTTATGACCAAGGCTTTACTATGCTGGTTATTTGGAAATATCACCAGTTCTGACGTATGCCCTACCTTTAAAGGGACTTTCTTTTGGTATTAAGAGTATTTCTAAGAATTGTAGATTTTATGGGCCAGCAGGTGGCGTGGTGGTTACGGTGATGCACTCCCACATGGCCGACTGTGGTTAGAGTCTAGGGCCTAGAGGCTTGGCTTCTTATTTTCTGTCTCTTTCTCCTCTCTCTCCCCATCTGTGTCTCTCTCTGGTGAGCATATGTGCCCTGCTGCAATTTAAAAAAAAATAATAATGATAAATAATTTTTTTCTTAGAGATTTTTCCTTTAGGGTACATGCACTGACCAGAGAGACAGAGACAGACAAAAAGACAGCGAGAAATCATACCCCGGGGGATGGCCACACCGCAATCCCTTCTCCTCCATTCTCCTCTCAGAATCTTGGGCACACATGCATATGGTGCCAGGCGTGAGTTTGTTTGTTTGTTTGTTTTTAGACAGAGATTTTTGCTATAGGATACATGCACTTGCCAGAGAGACAGAGACATACAGAGACAGAAAGCAAAAAATCACACCCGAGGGGGATGGCCATGCAGCAATTCCTTCTCCTCCATTCTCCTCTCAGGATCCTGGGCGCGCACACATGCACACGCACCCAGTGTGTATTTTAAGCGGCTAGTTCAGGACTCAAACCAAGGTCAACTACATGGGAGTCTAGTGATATAACCATGACACCATCTGCTGGTCCCCTGGCTTGAGTTTTAAGTCACCAGTCTGGGACTTGAAGCACAGGTGACTTTGTGGGAGCCCAGCGACATAACTATTAGGCCATCTGCTGTTCCCAAATAAATAATTCTTAAAAAAAAAAAGAATTATAGATTTTAAATTCTTGAACTTTCCCAAGTTGCATAATATTTGACAGTTTACAAAAAGCACTTACACACAAAAATATTTTCTAATCCTTTAACTTTCCTTCTAAGGTATTATCTTCATTATATACCATGAACATATTGGACTATATTCTATTGTGTTACTGTACACATCATATAAGGAATATGAGTCTCAGGGTACTTCAGCACCTGACCCAAGGTTACAGCCCTAGTCAGGGGGAAAACCAGGATTCACATCTCCAGTGTTCACGGGTCATTCAGTTATCCAATCAACAGATCTTCGTTAGGTCCCTTCCATGAACAGGGCCTTTGCTAAGCAGGAGGCCTAGAGCCATAGATCAGTAGACGTGATCTTGCCTGTGTGCGGCTGAGGCAGCCCAGACACAGAAGAATGCGTCATCAAATGCAGTCATCCTGTCCGGCTACAACATCCAGAAGGAGTCAACTCTGCACTTGGTCTTGTGCTTGAGGGGAGGCGTCTGAGTTTCCTCCTTTCAAAAACTTTTAACAAATTTCGTTGCACCTTTCAATAAAGCTGTTGCATTAAAAAAAAATAGAAAAGGGAGAAAGAAAAGGAAGGAAGGAAGGAAGGAAGGAAGGGAGAGGAGCAGTTGCAGTTAAGCCATCATCATGCAGGTAGGGCTTTAAACCAAGTGGAAAAGCCTCCAACTTAAAGATCAGTGCAATGGATTGCATCAACTTGAAAACATTTAGAATGACTAAAAACAGCTACAGTTCCATTTTTAAAAGAATTATTGAATTTAATTAAGTAATTAATTTTAATCTGACAAGAGAGGGACAGAGCGAGAGAGATGGAAAGTGAGAAAGCAAGCAATCAGGTCCAGGATTTGAACCGTGTTCGACCATATGGGAGTCCAGCGCCCTTAGCCACCATGCCACTTGCTGGGCCCAACAGCTACAGTTTTAAAAGATAATCAGTGAGAAGGTATCTGCCACATATGTAAAAATAATACATATCCAAAACATTCGGTGAATTCCTACACATCAATAGAAAGGCACAATCATCCGAAAATGGGCGAAGGATATGAGAAACGTGAGTAAACAGATGAAAAGACACTCAACATGAAAAGATGTTAAACTTTGCTACACATCACAAAAATGAGAATTAAACAAAATAAACTAGGTATGTCATTCTAACCCTCCATACTGGGAAAATTATGATATTGCTACAACCTAATGTTAGGCAGCTGGGCGGGGCAGATACGGAAACTCTTACAAGCTACTCACAGGAGTATAACTTGGTAAAACCACTTAGGAAGGCATGGATCTAGTAAAAATGTACATATTCTGTGACCTGCCAATTCCATAAGGCAATATATACCCTAGGGAAAAAATACACATGCACACGTAAGGTGTGCGTGTGCAAAGATTGTCAATGAAGCCTTGTTTGCAATGGCAAAGTCTGGAAATAACCTAAATACCCATGAGCTAGAAATGGAGAGCTGCTTGGCAGTATTTGCATGCAACAGAATACATGTAACACTCTTTAAAATACTTTTCTAAATACCCTTGGGTGATAAAAATCGCACAGAATAAGTGCCTTGTACTGTTCTTACATATATATTTTTTCTTTTCTTTTTTTTTTTTTAATAAAAAAGTACTATGGATATTTCCTTTGGATGTATTCAACAGTCACAGTTTCTGTGTAAACTGATTGATAACCATGTTTAGCTCTTGGGAGAAGAGAGGGCCAGGATTAGGGGTCAGAGAGGATTCATGGGGAAATCCGTGCTTAAAAATAATAGATATTGGGACCAGCAGACGGTGTAATGGTTACATCTCGGGACTCCCATATAGTCTACCATGGTTTGAGTCCCACACCAGGTGGCTTAAAACACCGCAGGGCACGTGTGTGTGCATGCATGCCCAAAATCCCAGGAGAAAAATGGAGGAGAAGGAATTGTGGCGTGGCCATTCCCCCTTGGGGATGATTTCTTGCTTTCTATCTCTCTGTCTCTCTCTGTCCTCTGATGAGTGCTCTTGCCCTATCACAAAAATCTCTCAAAAAATGATAGCTATTAAGTATATTATGACACAAAGGAAAATGTATCCATCCAGTTGCCCAAGGCAACATGAGTTTCCACATAGGCTTTTTGAGGCACTAATAAAAAAGTGAATGTCTGTTGGAAAATCCTTGCTACAATGTTGCCTCATGTTAGGCAGCTGGAGTCCCTTGGAGACAACAGATTTTCTAAAGGTTCTTGCTGGTGGTAGTCTAGTATTTTTAACCAATAAATTTTAACACCTTAGAATTTATCCTATGAGAAAACTGGGGAAAAAAATTAAGTAATAAACTTGCAAATATCTACCCCCGTTTCTTAATTAATACCTAAATATAACAGCATCTAAAGGCCAACTCTGTCTGTACTAATTCTACATTGTCATGACAACCCCAGCAAAAGCCTGGAAGTGGATTGGGGTGCATGCACTGTGGATTCTGAAGGTGCATTAGAGAGGTGCTCTATGAGTCCCCAAACCTCACAACTGATTCAGGTATAAAAAAAAAATTTTTTTTTTAAATCCTGGAAACCTTCATTTCCAGGATTCACTGGAAGTGAGCCCCCAAATTTTTTTTCTTTAATTTTAAAATTAAAAACTTCTCAAACAAACCACCCAAGGAAAATAGAACCTTTGGGTGTTCTGTTGCTGCTGCTGTTTTAATTAGCAGGGGAACTCTCCATTCCTTTTTGCACAGAACAATGAAGAATTTTTTTTCATCATACATACCCAGCCTCCGTTTTGCCTTATCCACTCTCCCGTGTGATTCACTATAAATTCCGCAACAAAATAGGAAATGTCTTTGTAAGTGTCCACATCCGGAGCAATCCGCTCTCGTAGAACTTTCTTGATGAGGATACCTCCAAATGCAAATATGGTCACAATCCTTCCCCAGTTAATGATCCCATCTTCAAATTCTTTTTCCATCACTTGGTTGAATATCGTCCTGGCGTCCTCTATGGACACAACATCAAAATTGTCCAAGCATGGCTTCAGATTCTTTTCAACTTCTTTCTGGACCGAGAAAGCCACGTTTTGGAGCACTCTGGACGTTTTACTGGACCCCGACGTGGGCTGCGATAGCTCCAGGACATAGCGCAGGTAGTCCTGGGCCAGTGTGTAGATGTATCTGAACTCGCAGTCGCTCATCTTCCACCCGACGGCGAGCAGAGCCTCAGCTGCTTCCCCTGGAAGTTGTAAAGGCTGTCTGAAGCAGTGCTCACGGAGCCTGGCAGGGTCATGACACATGACGCTATCTGGAGACCAGTGGAATTTCTGTTTGCATCATCTTATATCCTTCCCCCTAGTCAGTTTCGTGCGTAGGCAGTGTGTGAAAGAGAAAGTTTAAAATGTGAAAGAGGGAAATGTTTCGAAGAGAGGCCACTTCCTCATCCTGTGAGTAAGGCGTCTTTACAAGTCCTAAGTGCAAGGATGCAGAGAAATTAGGATCCTAGTCCGTCGCTGGTGGGAATGCTGAAATGGTGCAACCCCTATAAGGTCAGCAGTTCAAAGAGTTAAATACAGACTCACCAAAGGAGCCAGCAATTCCATTTATTGGTGTATAGCCAAAGGAATTTCTTCTTCTTTTTTTTTTTTGGGGGGGGTGGTGAAGGGGAGAGGAGGCTTTTTACTATAGGGCACGTGTGCTCACCAGAGAGAGAGAGAGACAGAAAGTGAGAAATCACCCCCTGGGGGGATGGCCACGCCGCAATCCCCTCTGGACTTCCACAGGCTTATGGCAGTTCAAGTCCCAGACCTGGTGGCCTGAAAACCATGTGAGGTGCAGGTGCGTGCATGCCTAGAACCCTAGAGAATGAAGGAGAGGGCTTTGGGGCGTGGCCACCGCCCCCGTGGGGTGATTTCTCACTTTCCCTCTCTCTGTCTCTCTTTCTGGCAAGCACACGTGCCCTATGGCAAAAACCTAAAAAATAAAAAGTCTTCGTGCCCAGCTTGTGTCCTGCCATTTATGGCAGCTGGATCCCATATGGGCAGCTTCATGCTTCAAATCCTGGAGAAACCAGCTAGATGTGCGAGCGCGTGTGCCCAAAATACCAGAAGGAGGGGAAAATGGAAGAAAGGGATTATAGCATGGCCATTCCCCTGGGGTGGTTTTGAGCTTCAACTCTCCCCCTGGCTCTCCTCTGTTTCTCTCTCCCTCTCTGTCTCTCTCTGGTAAGCACATGTACCTTCTGGCAAAAATTTTAAAACAAATAAAAAGGAAAAAAGTCTTACCTGCGGCCCTGGGAGTAAGCCAGATTAAAGAAAACTCGGAATGGAGGAAAGCCTGAACCACCGGAAACAAGGGCCTCTCAAGGGTGTCTCGGCAGTAGCAGCCCGGATACTTTGGTACCTGCGTAAGGATGATACGAGGAGGGAAGAAGGAGGCATCTCCGTTGCTTTTCACCACCCATTTATGCTAAAATGTCTCATAGAAGACGAAGCCCTGCTTTGAGCTGACTTCATTTATATTCTTAAGTCTGATAAATCATGCAATGTATCGATCAGAAATTGCAAGACCACAATAACACTGTATTTCGGGGC
This sequence comes from Tupaia belangeri chinensis, assembly GCF_000334495.1. Lineage (NCBI taxonomy): Eukaryota > Metazoa > Chordata > Mammalia > Scandentia > Tupaiidae > Tupaia > Tupaia belangeri. The sequence goes on from NW_006159539.1 coordinate 3,014,160, forward strand.
AGAGGACCTTAACACAGTGATAGCCACAACTCTTTTCTTACTGTGGATCCTGGATCTGTGCTTAATTTTGAAAATAAGGCAACACAGGGGCCAGCAGATGGCATAGTGGTTGTGTTGCTGGACTCCCACACGACTGACCGCAGTTCAAGTCCTAGACCTGGTCGCTTGAAAATCATGCCGAGTATGTGCACGTGCGTGCCCAAGATCCCGGGAGGAGAATGGAGGAGAAGGGATGGTGGCGTGGCCATCCCTCCTGGGAGGTGATTTCTCACTTTCCCTCTCACTGTCTCTGTCTCTGGCGAGCACACGTGCCCTAAGGGAAATAACTCTAAAAAATAAATAATAAGGTAACTCCTATTGACCTCACGAGGTCGAGGTGAAGTTAGAAGGGAGGGCCAGTGTGAAGTGCCTGTCACCACACCTGGTTACACCTAGGTGCCGAATCAATGCTAGCTCCCATTGCTCCTCGGTGGACTGAGAAGGAACGTGCCTCCCAGTCATCTCTTTACCCAGCGAGGGTATGGATTCCTGAGTGCACAGCCTGCAGCGAAATGCAACTCCGACATTTCCTCAAGCTTTGGCAGCAGTTCGGAGGCGAGGCTGGCACAGGTGTGAAACGAATGTCTAAAAGGAGCATTGGACGTTTGGGGGTGGATTTCGAATCTCCTTACTCCCATACATGGCCGTTAAGGCACCCGCCCCACCCCCAGGGGACGCGGGCCACCATCCTCCTGTCTCATCGCTGCCAGCACCACAGCCTGCACGGCTAGCGGGCAAGAGCCGTGGGTGGGGCAGAGATGATTCCTGGCCCTTGGAGAAACTGGACTCACTTTTTCTTTTCCCGTCCACGGAAGGAGTGACTTTGATGCTGTATCGGTGTTGACGAACAGCTGCCGATAGGAAACGAAGATTCAAGTATAACATGTCTTCCTGAACTGTCCTCCTAGGGTTAAGAAACAAGGGACAAGTGCCACTGAGGATGCTATAAATGGGGACTTGTGGCCGCCATGAAAACGCACCAGTTAGACCCAAGGCAGGAGTGCAGTCAACTCAGGCTGCGGGGCTTTGAAACCACTCGACTTTGTACGAGGAGGCTATGCTTCCCAGGGGCCGCTCCCAGCCTAAGAGCCACCGTTTCATCATAAATCATCCTGAAAGCTTAGTGGCTTCAGACGGTCAGCACATACTTCGCTCATGCGCCTGAAACATGGGCGGGACTCAGTGGAGAAGAGCGGGCCCACTGCACCATCCAGGGTCTAGCTGGAACTGCTCAGCCGCTGGAGCCATCCTGCCCTGCTCCAAGCAGGAAACAGCAATGGCGGACCAAGGGTCAATCCAACAGCGAAGAATCCTGAACCACCCTAGCTGATGAGCTAACCAGAGCAATGCAAGCTCCCCTACACGGTGCGTGACTCCGGGCACAGACTACTGAGGTCAACTTCTCTTTTCTCAAAGGCGGAACCTCAAGTTTGCTGGGCTTTTGGCTGCTTCCGAGGAGGTGGCCGAGGAGAACCCCCACCCTTGGTTTGCTCTTTCACTCTTCTGAGCTAATTATGACTGCCACCCTGACGACTTCCCTATTCCAAGGCTCTGCCAGGGCAGCTTCTCCGTGGTGAAGAATGATCTTCTTAGTGACATGAGTGTAACATAAAGGGGAGGGGAGAATATGCACAAGAAGCCACCCACAAACTCCCCCATTATCTCCCTTGGTGGGGCCAAACCTTGATGGTCAGAAAACACGATGGAGGCAGGTCCACTTCTCAGCCTGCTGCACACCCCGTCAAGGAAAGGCAGAGACCCAATGTAATGAGGCTTCTAGTGGGAGCTTGGTTTCTGTCTGCAGACACTAATTTCCAGGAATTCCTATGAGCAAGGTATGCAAGCAGGATTCCTCCCCCCCAATTTTCCTGTCGTGTTGGGGAGCGAGGTTTAAGGGGATATTGGAGAGAGCGGTTGTTGTGAACCGAGAGAGCTGAGCAGTAGGGAGGGAAGGAGGAAGGGTCAGGAAACCTGGCTAGTTGGAGAATGTCTTAACTAAGATTGCAGGGACCACAAAGGAGGTGAAAGGGGGAGGAAGACCCGGGGAAGCTAGAGTTATGGATGGTGCCTTGTAAAGTTCATGGTCTGAGTGCAACATGTAATAATGTCACTCATGGGGCCAGCGGATGGTGTAACGGCTACATCACTGGGCTCCCACATGGTCGACCACAGTTTGAGTCCTGGACCCAGTGGCTTGAAACTCATGCCAGGCGCATGTGCATGTATGCCCAAGATCCCAAGAGGAGAATGGAGGAGGGCATGTAACATGGCCACCACCACCACCACCCCTGCCCGGGGGAGTGATTTCTCATTTTCTATCTCTCTGCCTTTCTGGCGAGCATACATGCCCTGTAGCAAAAATCTCTCAGGAAAAAAGAGTCACTTGTTTGTCCTTCCTTGTCACCTCTTGCACACCTGTGCATGCAGGTGAGCGGTCAGAGCACACAGTCTCTGAATCTTACTCTAATGTCCATTGCTCCTCTCTTCGCCAGCTCCATCCAGGTCCCACAAGGACCCTTGCTTTGTGTGTGTGTACGAGCATACATGCCCTGTAGCAAAAATCTCTCAGGAAAAAAGAGTCACTTGTTTGTCCTTCCTTGTCACCTCTTGCACACCTGTGCATGCAGGTGAGCGGTCAGAGCACACAGTCTCTGAATCTTACTCTAATGTCCATTGCTCCTCTCTTCGCCAGCTCCATCCAGGTCCCACAAGGACCCTTGCTTTGTGTGTGTGTATGTGTGTGTGTGTGTGTGTGTGTGTGTGTGTGTAAAACCAGGCCCCTTCAATGTCTTTGTACAAATTAATAAATAATCCTTTTGATGACTACAGACATGTAAGACTGGCTATATTCAGAAACATTAGTCGTGATGGTTTTCCCGATTAGTGTATCATCTTCAAAAATGACAAGGAGTGGGAACCAGCAGTTAGTGTAATGGCTATGTCACTGGATTCCCACGTAGTCTACCGCGGTTCGCGTCCCGGACCCGGTGGCTTAAAACTTACGCTAGGCACGTGTGTGTGCGTGCCCAAGATCCCGAGAGGAGAATGGAGGAGAAGGGATTGTGGCGTGACCATCCCCCATCCCCTCTGGGGGGGGGGGATTTCTCACTTTCTGTCTCTATGTCTCTCTCTGTCTGGTGAGCGCACGC
>NW_006159539.1:3017386-3021469 GCF_000334495.1 Tupaia belangeri chinensis
CACGTAGTCTACCGTGGTTCGCGTCCCGGACCCGGTGGCTTAAAACTCACGCCGGGCGCGTGTGCGTGCGTGCCCAAGATCCCGAGAGGAGAATGGAGGAGAAGGGATTGTGGCGTGACCATCCCCCATCCCCTCTGGGGGGGGGTGATTTCTCACTTTCTGTCTCTATGTCTCTCTCTGTCTGGTGAGCGCACGCGTCCTATAGCGAAAATCTCTCAAAAAAAAAATTACAAGGAGTTACTTGTACGCAGCTGCTATCAAACCAGTAAGACAGCATTTACGCAGCCATCATTTTCAGAATTGTTGGTAACTTGGGCATATTTCCCCCAAATAACCTTGCCTCCTTGTGTCCCAAGGCCCAACTCCCTTACCTTTACCTCAATGACAGGACCTTTGGTGATAACACCCAAAGTTGTCTATAGTGGGGATGAGGGATTCTTCTTTACACCAGGTATTGGCAGGCAAAAGGTGGCTTTCAGTTCAGGGTGTGTTACATGGGCCTTCTTGAAACGTGAGCCCATCAGCCTAATGCATCTTTCATATTTAGGTGGCTTTCGAGTAAAGCCATCTCCGGCAAAGCAGGCTTTTTCTTTTCTTTTTTTTTTTTTGGAGAGGTTTTTGCTACAGGGCGCGTGCGCTCGCCAGACAGACAGAGAGAGACAGAGACAGAAAGCGAGAAATCACCCCCCGGGGGGATGGTCACGCCGCAATCCCTTCTCCTCCATTCTCCTCTCGGGATCTTGGGCACGCACGCACACGCGCCCAGCGTGAGTTTTAAGCCACCAGGTATGGGACGCGAACTGCGGTCAACTACGTGGGAGTCCAGCGACAGCCGTTACACTAACTGCTGGTTCCCCAAAGCAGACTTTTGTAACCATCCTCTTCCACGCCGCCTTCTTTCTCTTTCCTGTTCGAATGACTTTTGAATACTTCTGTTTCTCCCTGGGCTCGAACTTTGGGTAGGGGGACTTCCCATTTTCTCGCTTTCTCTTTGCGTTTTTGTTTAAGCGTATTGGAAAGTACTTCAGCTTGGGACTGTCCTCTGTCCAACAGATAGGCAGGTACTGCTCCTTGTGGTCTTTTCATCATTCTTCTGTCTGGTGTTCCTCTTTTCATGCATCTTGGTAGTCTTTTTCATTTGTGTTTTCTCAGCGCTGTTTATGATAGAGCTTAGCCTTCAGACCAATCATCTTTTCGGCCTTCTTTGAACGTTCATGAGCCTCCCGACTTTCTTTCTTTCTTTCTTTCTCTTTTTCTCATGGTAATCCAAACGATGTCCATCGCGTTTATGATGTAATTCAATATGTTTGTTCTGTGGCACGGTGACGGTGACGGGAGCAGCCTCCCAGATGCAAAGAAGCTGTCAACTTTCAGGTCTCAGAGACCCACAGTGGCAAGGACCGGTTCTTCTGAAAAGGAGCTCAAACTTCTACCAGGCTCTTCCAGCCCTGACTTGGTCTCACCCCACTCCTGCCCCCTGCCCTGACACTGCCAGGCACCTTCCCGGCTCTAGCAATTTGTGGCTCCTGTTGTCTCTAAGCGAAATGGCTTTCTCTGTCATTTCTGTGTCTCTAGATCATCTCTTCATGGCCCAGCAAGATAAAGCCTTCGCTATTCACCCTAGCCAGGAAAAACTCTTAGTGTGTGTCCCTTCAGGGGTCTGTGCCTGGCCAGCAGCGAGCATCGCGGCGAATCTCAGACTGCAGCTACTGCACTGACGGTCCCCTCCTCGGGACCCCAGGCTGGCAGTTCTCCCAGGAAGAGGGCTGCTTTATTTATCTGTAACTCCTTCCAGAGGCCCAGCACGGCGACTGGCACACACGAAGCACAGGATAAACGTTGCCGAGATTCTAGTATTCTCGTTGCCAGGAAGGTCACGTCTTTTACAAACGGCCCTGCTTCGTAATCAGGCTGATACTGAGGCTGAAACGAGATTTTTTTTTTCTGTTTAACTCGAAGCAAAAGCCAACTTTCCTCTCCCCAAATGTCATCTTGGGGGAAGTACAAGAGGAAACCCTATTTGAACAGGACTGTGAAGTGATGAGGCACGAGGCCTTGGACTTTCCACTGCTGTGAGGAGAATGGGCAAAGATTCAGCTCAGACCAAAGAAGCAGAAGTACTTGCTAAGAGCAAGTGAAACTGGGCCTCTCGAGGGCTGTTTTCTGCAAGCGAGGGCCCAGAACACTCTGGAAAGCCCAGCACAGAGGACTGACAGACACTCAGCCAGTTGCTCAACACGCTTGACTGACCTTGACTGACTGAGCACCCACCCCATGCCAGGCTCCGAGCCGGGCTCCGGGAAAAGGGGCACAGGGGCGTGTGTGATGGGCATATCACAGAAACCTCCAGGAAGTTCCCTTGCAGAATGTTAAGTGCCACAAAACACAATGACATGAAAGTTTAGCCTGAATGAGAAAGAGGGGCCTTCCCAGAGGGGCCAGACCCAGGAGCTCACTCTCACGTGATGAGCAGGATGTCACCCGGGAGAAAGCAAAGCATCCATTCTAGACACACACAGGTGAACATCCAGACACGTGCTGCTGCTGCTAATTTATTCTTATTTTTTTAGGAATTATTTATTTAATTTTGTTTGTTGTTATTAATAAATTTCACCAGAGAGAGACAGAAGGAGACAGAGAGAAAGAGAAAGTGAGAAACCAAGCCACCAGGTCTGGGACTCGAACCGCAGTTGGCCATGTGGGAGTCTAGCATCTTAACCACCACAGTGCCTGCCAACCCCCCAGACGCATACTTCTGACCTAGGTGCAGTGGTGCAAGTGATAAGGCACAGCTGTACAAGGCTTGGGCCACAAGGGAGGCTCAGGTTGGGAGCCCAGACCAACCTGCACAGTCCGGGCGTGGGAGTATGCACCTGTCATCCTGACTGGTTAGGGGACTGAGGCAGAGGATCACAACTGTGAGACCTGTCAAAATAGACCTTTCTATATCTCTCATTTAAAAAAAAAAAATGCTTCAGATGAGGCTAAAATAAGAATCCAAGGCTGGGGGGCCAGCAAGTGGCATGGTGGTTAAGGCAATGGACTCCCACATGGCTGACCATGGTTCAAGGCCCGGACCTGGCAGCTTGCTTCTCACATTCCCTTTCTCCCTCTCTGTCTCTCTCTGGTCAGCTTAAAAATAAATAATAGTGGGGACCGGCAGGTGGTGTGGTGGTTAAGGGGATGGCCTACCAGGGTTCAAGTCCTGAATCTGGTGGCTTGCTTTCTCGCTTCCTCTCTTTCTCTTACTCTCACCCTCTGTCTCTCTCTGGTCAAATTAAAAACATAAATGAATGAATAAATAAAATAAAATAAATAATTACTTTTTAAAATAAAATAAAATAATAGTAACCAGTGAAATGAAATAAATAAATGAGCCTTTAAAAAAAATAAAAAAGAATCCAGGGCCGTAGGTAAGTTCCAAGAGGTGAGCAGAGCAGAATTCAGATCGTATTGTAACAGCCTTGTATACCGGGTTAGGATACTAGCACTGACTCTAAGAAAAATGAGAGGGAGACAGTAATGCACGACTCAAGAGAAGCCTGATCCCACTTGGTCACCCCGGCGCGGTTGGCCTGAGACAGGCAGGCACGTGCATGAGTGTCCAAGATCTCACCAGTTGGAGGAAGGGGATTATGGGCCGGCCAGACCCTGTGGCGGGTGCATCTCTCTTGTGCGCATGCACATGTGTGTTTTCTACCATAAATATATACATTTTTTTAAGTTAGAGAAGCTATTGGAGGATTTTAAGCAGGAAAGTGACATGGTTAGAGTTGCATTTTTAAGAAGCTTATTTGGACAGTACTTTAGATTGTCAGTAAAGTCATAATGTATTTTTCCATGTTTTTCTATGCAAAAATGTGTCACGACTTTCCTCATGACCCAATATTTCTAGTGGGCTGCTTCCTTGAAAAACCGGAGTTTAAAAAAACAGATTTTTGGGCCAGCCGGTGATGTGGTGGTTAGAGGCACTGGACTCCCACATGACTGACCACAGTTTGAAGGTCAGACCCGGAGGCCTGCTTTCTTGCTTTCTCTCTGTCTCACTCTGGTCAAATTAAAAATACCAATAATGATAAATAA
>NW_006159539.1:3021671-3063221 GCF_000334495.1 Tupaia belangeri chinensis
TGCACACATACCCAGAATCCCAAGAGGAGAATGGAGAAGCAATTGCAGCACAGCCGTCCCCCTAGAAGGTGATTTCTCACATTTCCTCTCTCTGTCTCTGTCTCTCTGGTAAGTGCCTGTGCCCTATAGAAAAAAAACTAAAAAAAAAAAAGTTTTAAAAATAAATAAACATTTCTAAGGTATAATTTTCAAAAATAAAATCAATCAGCTTTAAGTGTACATGTCTATGAATTTTGAAAAATGTAAATACAAATGAAAACATTTCTGTGAAGTTCAAGATGTTTTATAGAACATCTCCACCACTGGGGCTGGCAGGTGGTGTGGTGGTGAAAGGTGCTGGATTCCACATGGCTGACAGTGGTTCAAGTCCCAGACCTGGTGATTTGTTTTCTCACTTTGCTTTTCTCTCTCTCTCTGGTCAAATTAAGTAATAATAGTAACAACAAATAAATGAATAATTCTTTGAAAAAAAAAAAAAAAGCCTCCACCACCTCTAAATGTTTCATCAAATTTTTTTGCAATTAGTCTATTTTTTTTTTTTTTTTAAAGAGGATTTTGCTACAGGGCGCGTGTGCTTGCCAGAGAGACAGAGAGACAGAAAGTGAGAAATCATCCCTGGGGGGGATGGCCATGCCACAATCCCTTCTCCTCCATTCTCCTCTCGGGATCTTGGACACACACGCACACGTGCCTGGCATGAGTTTAAGCCTCTGGGTCTGGGACTCGAACCGTGGTTGACTTCATGGGAGTTCAGTGACACAGCCATTATGCTAACTGCTGGTCACAGCAATCAGTCTCTTAATACCTCCTGGCCACCAGTATCCACTGATCTGCCTGCCATCACAATAGATTCGTTTTCCTGTTCTAGAATTTAACATAAATGAAACCAAATGTAGTTTTTTTATCTTTAGGTTTTTTTAACTTAACAATGATTTTGAGGATTATTCATGCTGTTGAGTATAACAGTCCTTCATTCCTGAGTGACACATTTCATTGAGTGGATCTCACCATTTGTTTATTCTTCTATGGATAGTCATTTGCATAGTTTACAAATGTTAGCTATTATGAATACAGCAGCTGTGAACATTTACTTATAGATTTGGGAGAACATAAGTGTTCAGATGTCCTAAGTTTATCCTAAACATCCATTGACTATTGCTTCAATAAAGCTGTCTAATACACTTCCCCAAAACTCAGTGCTGTACACCGACAGTTATTCAGTGTTGAGTCCACCAGTTTGTACATCAACTGGGGCAATGGTCTGTCAAAGTCCAGAGCTGTGGGTCAGCTCCGTAGGCTCCACTCGCCCACATGTGTCATTTGTATGGGACTGGTGGCCTGCAGGGGACTTGCTTTGCTCATGAAGATGGCAAATTCATAAGAGTGCAAGCCAAAAACAGAAACTCATCCCAGGCCTCTGCTCGAGTCACATCTGTAACACCCTGGTCCATGGACAAATCAAGCCATGTGGCCAATTCTCTACTGAGAGGGAAGTATTTGCTGAATAAACAAACAATTATACCAGCTATCAAGGAATTTCCCCCGTTAGTAAAGAAAAAGTGGATTTTTACTGATACGGTTATTAAAATAGACATCTGTTGTTTGTATATATATATATATATACACACAGATACTTTGGAAATTTGTAAACTAGAAAGTCGTGGTTCTTGAGTCTGGCTCTGTGCCAGTAGAAACCTTTAGATGCACATCTTGGCACTCCGTCTCAGACAACCCGACAGAGTTCTGAGCCCTGCTTTCTGGCTCAGGCTCAGCTTCAGGCTTCCTAGGCCTGTTTTTCCTCTGGGCCTCAGTTTTTCCACCTATAACCTAAGAAAATTGGACCAGAATATTTCTAAATTTCTTCCCAGCCCCATAAATTCTAACTTTGGTCTTTATCTCAAGTTTTTATAAGGGCTCTGGAGTCTTCTAAAATAAATTGAGAGTTGCTTCTACTTTAGCAAAAAACCAAGAAACAAACAAGTTGGAGAGAAATGAGAATGGGCCAAATGTTGGTGATCTCTGCAGCTGGGTGAGGGCTATGTGGGAGCTGATTGTACTTCTCTATTTTGTTATGTTAAAATCTTCCATGATTGGGACCAGCAATTGGCATAATGGCTGTCGCTGGACTCCCACATAGTTGACCACAGTTCGAGTCCCAGACCTGGTAGCTTTAACTCACGCTGAGCGCGTGTGCGTGTGTGCCCAAGATCCCAAGAGGAGAATGGAGGAGAAGGGATTGCGGTGTGGCCATCCCCCCAGGGAGTGATTTCTTGCTTTCTGTCTCTCTGTCTCTCTGTCTCTCTCTGTCTTTCTGGTGAGCACATGAGTCCTATAGCAAAAACCACTCCCCCACACAAAAAAATCTTCCATGATGAAGAAGTTTTTTACAAACAGAAACTCCATTATACCAGCCTGCAGCATGGTGGTTAGGGAAGCTGGATCCCACATGGCTGACCATGCAATTTGAGTCCTGAACCCAGTGGCTTGAGAAATACACCGAGCACACCTATATACTTAAAACCCTGAAAGGAAGGAAAAATGGAGGAGACGGGATTAGGCCTGACCATTCCCCATGAGGAATATGTTCGCTCACTAGCTCTCTCTCTAGCGAGCACATGCACCCTCTGGCAAAACTTGATAAAAAATAGAAATGCCACTGAGTTGTAATATCTTTGCAACCTTGGTTTTCTAGCCCCCTTGGGAGGTATCCATCCTGTGTAATAAAAGGTACCTTCCAAAGGAAACTCCCTTCCTTTGTCATCCTTGGTATCTCTGTCTCTACCTCCATTAACAGCTCAACAGCCATAGCACTCCAGTCCAAAAAAAAGTTTGGGGGAGTTTCCAGAAACTTCTATTCCCACTTCCCATTTCTCGGGTCACTTGAACTATCACCTATGTAAAGAAAAATGTCATACACAGGAGACAAGAGAGGATTCCAACTCTTGGGCGGTAACGGAGACCTCCCTTGGAGTCAAAGCCCTGTCTCCTGGAGCTGAGTCCGAACTGCCCACCATAGCCCACGTGCAGGGGAGTTAGTGCTTGGAGCCGATGTCTCCCTGTCTCATTCCTTGGACTGTGTTCTGTAGCACTTTGGGCATACTGAGGAAGCGGCAGAGCTCCACACGGTGGTTTGGAAACCCCATGGCCCACACAGAAAGCATCTCCTGGCATCTGATGGCTGCTCCCTGGGGAACTGTTCCTAGTGCGGGTCCCTGCTCAGGTCTTTCCTTAACCAGAAGAACTTGGGGCTGTTCCCCTTTTCCACCCTAGATGGCCTGGCAAGTCTAAAGAAATGTCCTGGGCATCCCAGGGTGAGAAAACACCTCTCAGGAAGATGCCTGAACACTTCTCCCAGGACTAGAGGAGCTGGCATGATTCCCGGGACTCAGAGGACAGCCTGAACCGAGGGAGCAATTGCAGCCCATGCATCTTTTCTGTCTTTGTGCCCTCCCTGATAGAGCCCTGGGTGGCCAGTCTCAGCCTGCTGGCTCCTGCTCACTATAGGGGGTCCTGTGTCCCCTCTCAAGGGCATGCTGCATCTGCAGTGAGGGAGGCCTGCCCCAGGAGGGGGCCTTTCCAGCTGCTTGACCACTGGCAGGCTGCCGGTTCTTTCCAAATTCTGGATGGTGCAGGAAGGCAGACAAGCTTCTGGGCGTCACTGGTGGTGGCGAAAGTGCCAGGTCAGGTTTTACAAGATTTTCCCCACTGAGTGCATGAAATCAAAATATCTAAGAACTTAGACCTGAGTAGCTCAGCTGTTTTCTCCAGCCCAGGAAGAGGACACAGATGAGCAGAGGCACCATTGTAAGTGGCCTTTATTTGCCGTCCTTTCACAGAACATTCCCCGAACTCCTGCTGTGTAGCTTGTGCTGAGCTGGGTGCTGGATAGAGAGCAATCAAACGAGGCCTGCTGTCAAGGATTCCTGGACCGGAACCAGGAGCACTAGGACATATATAGAAGTTAATAGAAACAAGATAGAGAGCAGTGAGGGTCAAGGAAGTAGGTAAAGTGATAGAGGATTTTTAAAAAGGAAAACCAAACATCCACCAACAATCTAGTATGCACCAGGAATTATGCCAAGAACTCTGCAAACCCCACCTCATCTGAAGTTGGCGAAAGGTATTATAAACTGTCTCTTAGAAAAGGAATCCAAGATCCCGAACTTGCCAGGTCCCTTAAAACTTGGAGCCATAGGGACCAACAGTTAGTGTAATGGCTATGTCACTGGACTCCCATGTAGTCGACCGCGGTTCGCGTCCTGGACCCGGTGGCTTAAACTCATGCCAGGTACGTGTGTGTGCGTGCCCAAGATCCCGAGATGAAAATGGAGGAGAAGGAGGAACCAGCAGTTAGCGTAATGGCTATGTCGCTGGACTCCCATGTAGTTGACCGCGGTTCGCGTCCCAGACCCGGTGGCTTGGAACTCACACCGGGTGCATGTGGGTGCGTGCCTAAGATCCCAAGAGGAGAATGGAGGAGAAGGGATTGCGGCATGGCCATCCTCCCTGGGGGGTGATTTCTCGCTTTCTGTCTCTATGTCTCTGTCTGTCTGGCGAGCGCATGTGCCCCATAGCAAAAACATCTCCAAAAAAAAATGGAGAAGGGATTGCGGCATGGCCATCCCCCTTGGGGGGCGATTTCTCGCTTTCTGTCTCTCTGTCTCTCTCTCTGTCTTTCTGGCAAGTGCATGCACCCTATAGCAAAAACCTCTCCAAAAACAAACAAAAAAAACTTGAAGCCATAGGTAACATGTTATTTGTAAAATTTTCTTAAATTCACATACGGCTACGAATGAATAAATGCAACCACTTGATAGCTCTATTCATCATAACAAGCAAATTGTGTGTCATTCTCAGCAGTGACTGGATTATTGGCGCTCCTGCTGTTTGCTGGGCCGACTGAACACCCAGGAAAATAATGTTCAGAGCTACAAGAGGCCTCCACTGGGCGCCATCTTGTGTTTTCAAGTGGGACTGCAGCAGAGGAACCAAAATCTTCGCAGGCTATCAGACTGGTCTTTACTTCACATCTGACTGGAAAAGTGCTCCAGTCACCATTACCAAAGGCTTAGCCTGAGCTGAGAAACCAGAGATCTTGGCAACTCTTTATGGGGACACACCTGCAAATCAGAGCGTGTGTTTGCAACAACTGTCCTCCCTATTGTAAGGAGTTCTCTGTGACAGCCCTTTGCTGAGGCACTGAAGATTTGGGAGGGAAGACATGGCCCTGGAGTTGCTCACAGCTTGTCAGGAAGACAGCCCAGTGCACAGAAATCGTAACCCTTGTGCCAAGTGCTCTGATAGAGAGGAACACAGGGTGAGCTGGAAAGCCTCCCCGGGGAGCTGACGCCGAAGCGGACACTTTAGCATGTGTAGGAGTTTGCCAGGCTGAGAAGGGCGTACAGAAAGATGACAGAGGCAGGGGTGGGGGAAAAGTAAACAGAAGCGAGGGAGGAACTGCCAAGCATTTCATTAGAAGTTCAGACAACAAGCAGAAGAGGAAAGGCTGGGTGGGCAGGGCAAAGCCATAAAGGGTCTTTGAGCCTCCCAGGGAAGGGAAGAACTTAGCCCGTGGGTAATGAGGCTTGAGGCTAGACACCAAATGAGTCATCTGCATTTTAGAATAAACAGGTCAGGAACACAGGAGAGCGTGGATGGAAGACGAGATGACGGAGCCTGGCTAGGATGCTCCTGTAGTCCTGTTATGCTTTTGTAAGTAGGGATGACATGTGCAGGACCCCAATGAAGGCAGAGAACACGAGGATGGAGAGGAAAGGGCGGGTCTGAGGCACAGAGGAAGCAAAGCCATGACCAATGGCCTGGGCACGAGGAAACCGGGAGAGCGAAGTAGGTCACGTGAAGCTCCCTGAGAGCAGAGGCCCAGGAAGGCCATGCTTACTAGACAGAACAAACCCAGTTTGGATATGAAAACCTCAGGGGCACCAGAGCAAAGGGACAACTCAAAGTGTGGGTGGGGATATTGAGAACATCACTAAAAACTGATCAAATCCGCCATCAGTTGTTCAGCGATTTTCATGATAGAGGACTGCATGAATTTCTTTTGGCAGATCACTGATGGAATGACATTTACATAACCAAACTTTCATTCCTATCTACTTATTTCATTTTTTAAAAGTCCTTCAGTGTTTATAGTCCAAAAAGTCATGAAATAAAATCAGTGCTGAACACAAAAAGAAATACTCATCCATGGATATGTACACAAATAAATGAAATAATTCACAAAATAGCATCTACCTCATAAAAGATGCACTAATATACTGCATCGCTTTATATTAATATGTGTAACTTATTTATATTATTTTTTGTACTTCACAACAACTGTAGTAGTAATTGCATCCCAAAGAGATTGTAAACATTTAGGAGAATTACGGATTCAGGAAATGTCGAAGTTAGGCACTTCGGTGCTTTACTTCTGAGCTCTCAGCATGAGGGTATTAAACTGAATCTGAGGGCAGAAGCCAAGCAAGCCATGGGCTGTCAAGCCTAGCTGGTGACTCACGCAGCCAGTTCAACTGGCCAGGTGGCCTGGCCTGAGAGGCCATGGGCAGGGCAATGAATCCAAGTGGAGCAGCATGGCTAAAGTTCAAGGGAAACAGACTAAACATTTCGTGCCCCGAGAGGAGAAGCATTATCCCTGGAACTGAGTCAGATGTGTAGATGACCAACAGCTCAAGTGGGGACCAATATGCAATGCTGCGATGGGACCAAGTGCCCAACTCCAGGCCCTCCCCACTTCACAGGTGGGGAAGCTGAGACTCAGAGAAGAGGGCTTTCTCAAAACTCCAACTGAACGGACAGTCGGTCGGTCAGTGAGCACTGGTCCCCCCAGTCTCACTCTCCTCTCCCTCTCCCGAACTGAAGCAGTCCAGTGATCTATAAACAGCACCCGCCCAGCCCTGTCTCAGCTCTCCTTCCTCTCCATCCAGTCTCTCTTTGCCAGAGCAGAAGAAAGACTAAGTCTGAATACAAAGTGTTAATGAAGATGTGGAGCAACTGGAACTCTCTGAAATTATTTCTTGGGGTGTCCAACTGGTACAATCACTGTGGAAAGGTTTGGCAGTTTCTGCATATAAAATCAACACCATGACCTGGTCATCCATTCCTAGGTATATATCTAAGAGAATCGGTGCTGTGTCCATCAGAAGACATGAACGTTCCTGGCAACTTATTCATAATAGCCCAATAACTGGAACAATTCAATAGCCAACAAGAGGAGAAACTGTAAGCAGAAGTTAGAAGAGTGTTTATCTAAGGGAAGAGGTTGTAATTGACTAGGAAATCTCTTGGTTTGCTGCAGATATCCACCTTGATCTGAGTGGTAGTAATGTAGGTATATACATATGTGAAAACCTATTGAGGTAAGGCCGGCAGGTGGCGTACTGGTTAAAGGCACTGGATTCCCACATGGCCGACCATGTGAGTCCCAGACCTGGTGGTTTGCTTTCTCGCTTTCCCTTTCTCTCTCTCTCTAGTTAATTAAAATAATAACAAATGGAAGTAAATAAATAAATAAATATTTAAAATCTATTGAGGTGCATCCTTAAGTTTCATGAACTTTACATACTTAATATGTGTCCATGTTATATACCAATTTTAAATATTTTCAAAAACTTCTATTAAAGGGACCAGCAGTAATGATTACATTGCCGGACACTCACACAGTCGACCATAGTTTGGGTCCCAGACCCGGTGGCTTAAAACTCACGCCAGGCACATTTGCAAGAATTCTTGTGCCCAGAATCCCAAGAGGAGAATGAAGGAGAAGGGATTGCAGTGTGGCCATTCTCCCGGGGGAGGATGATTCCTGTCTCTCTTGATTTCTGTCTCTGGATTTCTGTCTCTCTGTGTTTCTCTGTCTGTCCAATGAGTACATGTGCCTTATACCAAAAATCTCTCTCTCTAAAAAAGAAAAAACAAAACAAACAAAAAACTTCTACTATATACTATGAAGGAATATATTCGTGATGAAGATTTCTTAAATGGGACATTAAAGCGCCGACAGTAAAGAGAAGACTGATAACTCGGCCATGTAAGAATTCTCTCTGTCAAAGGATAACATTAAGAGAGAGACAAGCTTCTGAGTGGTGGAGATATTTGCAATACATTGCAAATACGTGTAACACACCAAGCATCATATCCGCATTATATAAGAGCTGCTTGTGTAGTGTGTGTACACATGTGCATGTGTCTGTCTCTCTCCAGAATTAAGAAGAAAAAAAAAGCACACAAAAGTTCTTTGCTATAGAGCTTACCAGCCGGTCCATAAATATATTAAAAGGTACTTAGACCAGCAGGTGGCATGGAGATTGGGGCAGTTGGATCCCACATGGCTGACTACACTGCTGGAGTCCCAGGCCTGGCAGCTCGAGAGACATGCTGGGTGCGTGTGTCCAGAATCCTGAGAGGAGAATGGAGAAGGAACTTAGGAGTGGCCAACCTTCCCCCTCCCCCCGAGAGTGATCTCTCTCTCTCTCTCTTCCCCCCCTCACAAGTACATGTACCCTTGTAGCAAACTAAAAAAAAAAAAAAGAAAAAGTGCTCATTCTCACTAAGTTCAGGGAAATGCAAGAGAAAACTATTTACGGCCATCAGAATGACTATTTTTTAATTGCCAGAGGGCAAGCACAGTGACCAGCGAGAAAGAGACAGAGAGACTGAGGGAAAGGGACAGGAAGAAGTACCGCTCATGGAGACATTGTCATGCCAAAATCCCTTCTTCTCCCTGTCCATCACCTCAGGTTTTGGGGCCTGCCAGCATAGGCACCTGGTGTGTTTTTCTGTCTGCAGGATTAGAACTGCCGTTAGCCATGTGGGATCCAACTCCACTGCAATTTAAAAGACTGACAATACCAGGTGTCAGTACAGATATGGCCCCTATATTGCTGATGAGAGTATAAATTGGTACAATCACGGGTTTGCCGTATTTATAAAAGTTGGTGATTTGCAGACCCCCAGATCTGACACCCCACTCCAAGGTTTGTACCCAGGAGAAACGCATCCATATACAGTGTCAGAGAGATGCAAAGCAGTGTCCACCACAGCATTATGTGTAAACACCAAGAACTAGTTATAGCGAAAGTGCCTGTCAGCAGTAAAATGGGTAACTTACTGCATATCTGTGCAGTGGATTTCAACACAGCATCATAGACGGACTAACTACAGCTATACAGCAACCTCAATGAATCTCACAAATACTAAATCAAGACAGGTCCGGTCGCAGTGATGGAGGGGTAGAGTGCCCCCTCACAGTGCTGGAGCCATGCGGTTCAGTCCCTGGGTTGACCTGAGCATGGTGGGCACACTGCAGGGGTGCCTGTGATCCTGGTTGGCTGGGGGAATGGATCACAGGATGACAAGACCCTCTCTGGGATCCCTGTCTTTCCCTGCCTCCAGAAAATAAAGAAATCTTAAACAAACAAACAAAAACCCCCCAAAATGGTTAGTCTTATCTTTAAAATTTATTTATCTTAAAGGATCGATTTATTTATTTATTATTATTTTTGAATTTTCATTATAGGTGTTCACTAGAGAAAGGCAGAGAAAGAGATTGAGAAAGTGAGAAAGCAAGCTGCCAGGTCTGGGACTTGAACCATGGTCGGCCATGTGGGAGTCCAGTCACCGTAACCACCAAACCACCTGCTGGTTCCCTAATTTTTTGACACGAACCGCGGTCGACTACGTGGGAGTCCAGCGACATAGCCATTACGCTAACTGCTGGTTCCCTAATTTTTTTTTTTTTAATGAGTCAAAGCACAAAATACAAGAGTACGTACCGAGGCTTACATTTATATAAGGTTCAAAGCAAGCAAAACTCAGTCCTAGAAGGTAGGGCTGCGTTCCTCTGCGGTAAAAAGAAAAAGCAGGGATGTGGTCTCCATGAAAGTCAGAACGATGCAGGGGAGGATTGTGATTAGAAAAGGCTTCTGGGGAAGGAGGAGCAGAAATGGAAGGAGGCGATGCCGGAGTACTGGGGATGTCTATTTCTTGATCTGAGCACTGCTTACTTGGAGATCTGCTTTATTATAATTCACAGAGTGAATCTGTGAGTTTGTGTTTGATATACTTCTCCAAGGGAACGTTACGTCTCACAATATTTTTTTTTTAAAGCGGGGGAGGGCTGGACAGCTGGACAGCAGGGAAACGGGACGCTTGGCGACACTGACCGAGGAGAAGGTTCCAGGTTCACAGCCGGAGACCTCCCTGAGTACTTGGAGCACGTGTGTGCCCATGACCCAGGACTGACTGAGGTTGGGGTAGATGCCGGTATTCAGATCCTGTCAGGGTTGCATCACTCTCCCTCTCTTGTTCATGGAAGAAGTAAATAAGACTTAAGGGGGGGGGGGAGGAAACTTCAAAACCACCAGGGAAAAAGAACATCCAGGACTTGACCAGGTAGAGAAGGGAAGCAGGGACAGAGAGCTTGAAGAGCCAGTGGGAGGGTGAAAGCACAGAGGGTCTCCTGTGGGCCCCATCACACAGGGAGCAGTGGGCGACGAATCCAGAAGGACAATTCAAGGAGAGACGAAGGCCCACGAATAGAGCCCCACATAGGCCTGAAAGTTATACCTCACGTTTGGGCACCCAGCCAAGAGTACAGATGTATCTTCTGCCCCAGCAGGTGCTGTCTGCTGGAGGAAGGGGAGTTCTTTTCTATTTTGTAGAAACCGCCACTTCCTGGAAGGGATAGTGTCTCTTTATATTATTTTTATTATTTTATTATTTTTCCCTGAAATTTGGAAGCTTCTCCATCCTTCACTATTGCAAGGATGGGGCGAGAAGGTGGCGTGGTGGTTAAGACACTGGACTCCCACGTGGCCAACTGTGGTTTGAGTCTCGGACCTGGAGGCTTGATGCTCACTCTAGATGCATGTGCACATGTGCTCCAAATCCCAGGAGGAGAATGGAGAAGGGACTGCAGTATGTCCATCTCCCTGAGGGGTGATTTCTCACTTTCCGTCTCTCTGTCTCTGTCTTTCTGGTGAGTGCATGTACCCTATAGCAAAAACTCTCAAACAAACAAAGACTGCGGGGATGTGGGATATCCCAGGGGCATTGTTTCATGATAAGATGCACCATGGTCCTCTCTGCATCAGACATATGACGTGATCCTCCCTTCCCTACCCAAAATAGAGGGATCTGGAAGAGGAGCCACCACTAGAACTTGGGCTTCTTTGCCAAACACCGTGCCCCCCAACCCCCCACCCCCAGTCCCGACTCCCGAACAGTCTAGTGAGCTCACCATGCCTGGCGGAAGCTCCTTCATTCTCATGAATGACTGGCCCCATGCCTCCATTCGTCACCGTCCCTGAGGCTGGGACACGGTGGGCACAGGACTCAGCAATTACAGTCATCAGTGGGGTGAAGGGAGGTCACAGGTGGGGCAGGTCTCACTGCTCTGAAATGCGGAAAGGCCAGACCGTCCCAGAGGCTTTACTAGGCGGGCTTGTGGATGAGATGTCAAGAAGCAGTAGCGTCTCGACCTGTGCCAAAGGCCCGTGGTAGTCCCAGTGGCTTTCCTGTCTCTCCCCCCAGACCACACCCCTGCACCTCACTCTTCACAACAAAGTTCTCGGATTGCCTAATTATCTTGGACACCTCCTCTCACCCTGGACAGGTAAAAAAACTGAATCTAGACACATGTCATTCAAATCAGGTGAGCTAATGAGATGAGCATGCAGCAGGAAGCAGGAAGTTCTGTTATGAGGATCCTTTGTCTTGGGGAGTCAACACTGGCAGGCCAAGCTGCCTTCTGCCCTTGTTCCTGTGCCTGTGGTTCTCTGCTCCAGAGTCCAAGAAGGGGAGAGTTAGGGGGCCGCTGGAGCACTGAGGGAGCTTTAGCCACAAGGCAGTCTGGCTGTAGGTCCCTGTGTCATAGAAACCAGGGTCTCTTTTCCCGGGGCTCAGTCCTGATAACCTGCTGGGCACGCTGCCTCTTGGAACTGGTAAATCCTGCCTGGATCTCTGGCTCCAGCCGGCTCCCGCCTCCCTGTTCCCGTGTGCTCTCACTGCAAAGATTCCTGTCATTTCCTGTCATTTCTCGCAGGTTCTCTCAGGCAACAGGTAATACCCAGAACCTGCCTTTGATTTTGGTCTTTGCCCTGATTGAGTCAAAGCAAATCTGGGCTATTTACATGTCAGTCAGATAACAGAACCCAGAGGCCCAGCTGCTCCTACACCCCATCGTGTTTTAGGTTCAGTCCCGTATTTCACCAGTGCATTCCTTTTCTGCTTCAGCAGGTCAGAATGTCAGTGTGACGTGAGTAAATGAGGGTGAAACGCTGAGCAAGCCTGTTATGACACGTACAGGGATGTATGTACCTCGTCTCTGCTATACCACTGTGCCCAGGGCCCAGCCACTTGCCTGGAACCCCCCCACCGGCTGGAAAATTATTCTGTTTCCACTGCCAAGTTCCCAGTGGGCACAACTTGCAGGTTCTAGACCCTTTCGACTCGCTCCATTTGAGCTGGAGTTAATTGTGGTTAAGGTGTTGGACTCCCACATGGTTGACTGTGGTTTGAGTCCCAGACCTGGGGGCTTGCTTTCTCACTTTCCCTTTCTCTCTCTCTGGTCAAGTTTTAAAAAATAATAATAATAACAAATAAAATTTAATTTAAAAAATTGTTAAAAAAAAAAGAAAAACCAAAGGTGACTGTTACTACAGTTAAAAGCCAAGCCTACCTAAGTTGATATACTGATAGATTTTGCATGGCATTTAGGAAAATGAAGCATAAGTGGCTCAAATGAAACTCAGTCATCTATAATTACCATGTAATGAAAATATAATTCAGACCTTTTAGATTTAAAAAAAAAAAGTTGTCCACATTTGAGAGTTAAAGATCTTCCATTAAGGACAGATCCTCTTAAAACACATGGGTTATTGTGGCCTACTGGTCTCAATAAACGTCCCTAAAGGTGAGTTCAATTAAAAATTCATCTTAGCTTCAGATTTTATCAAACCCTTGACTTCATTAATATTTTCAATAGCTCATCTCTCTTGTTTTGAACCCTCAGGCTTTGGACCTCTTGAAGCTTTCCTTTTTTTTTTTTTTTTTTTTTTTCTTGTTTGCCTCAGCTCTTTGAAGAGATCAGGCTTTTAATGATACCTAAGAATTTTCCAGCTCCCATTCTCTCGTCTTCCCTTCGTCATTGTCAATGGCGTACCTGCATGTGCCTAGGCAGCTAGTCTTTCAGTGATGAAGAAGTCAGATACTATCCTGACAGTCTGAAAGAATCTTCATCTCAAAATGTACGATTTTCTCATGACTTAAAAAATTAAGTGAACAAAAGCTGTTGTCTCTTCAAGTGATCTTTCGAAATCCGTTCACTTTGTATCACGTTTTCGCATCTTGATAAAGAGGGGCTAGCAGCCCCATCTATAGAAGCAGAACCTGCCAGATGTGCTCTGGTTCCTCCCAGCCCTCAGCCTGGGGGGTTGATGGTGGGATGGTGAGCCCCAAGCAGCCCCTCAGAACCAGAGAACAAATGGGCCATGGACCCAAATGGGAACATGAAGGTGGAGGTGGGACAAGAGACGGGAATTGCAAACAGAGGGGCAGTGTCCAGGATGAGGGCAGTCCTGGCAGAGATGGGCATGGATATGCAAGCAATACTCCTACAGCAGGTGTTTTTCAGCCTACTTACCTGATACTTACCAACCCCACTTAGCCAGGTATACCAAAGCATAGCAGTAACCACCAGGAGTCATGTTGCATGGGTTCAAATCCTGGCTCTGCCACTTACTACTCGCATGACCTTGGGGGAGTCACTCTGTGACTCAGTTTCCCTCTAAGTCAAAGAGGAATAATAATAGTACCTATTCCACAGGGTTCTTGTGAAGATGGCAAGACTTAATACACGGGAGGGTCCTACAACAGGGCCTGGAACATAGAAGGTACACAGTAAACATTGGAGCCATTATTGTCATTTCCGTTGTCCTTCACCAGAGTCCTGGCTTTGGGAATCTCCCACCTAATTTTTCCTTCCTCTCTGGATCCTCTAAATATCTATCTCCATTTTTTTAAAGGCTTTTGTCATAGGGTGTGAACATCTGCCAGAGACAGGAAGTTTCTGATCACTTTTCAAAAAAGCCAGCCATCTCAAAAACCATAAGAGAAAAAATAGATTTTTTAAAAATTATTAAAATTAACATATTCAAAGGACACTGTCAAGAAAATGTGAAAACAATTCACAGATGGAAAGAAAAAAAAAATCCCAATACATGTATCTGACAAAGTACTTACATCCAAAATATATAAAGACTCTTACAGCGTCCAGTAAATGGTGTGGTAGTTAAGGCACTGGACTCCCACATAGCCAGCTATGGTTCAAGTCCTGGACCCAGTGGCCTGAAACTCACACTGGATGCTTGTATATGCATGCCCAAAATCCTGAGAGGAGAATGGAGAAAACAAGATTGCGGTGTGGCCATCCCCCCTGGGGGATGATTTCTTAGTTTCTCTCTCTCTCTCTTTCCAGCAAATGCATGCACCTATGGCAAAACTGAAAAGAAATTAAAAAAAAAAAAAGACTCAACAATATCAAGGACATAGACTAACTAGAATTGTCATACTCAGCTGGTGGAGTGTAAAATGGCACAATCACTTTGGAAAAGGGTTTGGCAATTTCTTAAAGAACAGAAAATACACTTATGTACAACTTCACAATTCCACTGTCCATGTTCTACTCAAGAGAAGTAAAACTATGGCTATGCAAAGAAATGTATTTATATTTTATTCTTAAGAGCTCAAAGTGGGGCAGGCAGGTGGCATGGTGGTTAAGAAACTGGACTCCCACATGGTCACATGGTGGTTTGAGTCCTGGACCTGGTGGCTTGCTTTCTCATTTTCCCTCTCTCTCTCTGGTCAAATTAAAAATAAGTAAAATTAAATATTCATTTTTAAAAAAAGACAGATTTGGTTACTTTCTGTTGACAGATGTGTGCTTGTTGGAGAGGCAAAGTGAGAAATCACCCCCCCTCCCCATCCCAGGGGGAAGGCCATGCCACAATCCCTTCTCCTCCATTCTCCTCTCAGGATTTTGAGCATATATGAACATATGTCTAACATGAGTTTCAAACCACCAGGTCTGGGACTCGAACTGCAGTTGACCATGTAGGAGTCTAGCACCTTAATCACTACACCACCTAAATAATTCTTTTATAACAAAAGAACTCAAAGCTAGAAACAACCTAAATGGATTAAAAAACAAAAAAAAGAGAAAGAGAGAGAGAAAGAGAGGTATATCCATATGTGGAATATTAATCAGAAGTAAAAGGAATGAATTACCAGTACTTATATCATTTTTTTTTAAATGCTAAGTGGGAGACCAGCAGATGGCATAATGGTTACATCACTAGATTCCCATGCAGTCAACTGCAGTTCGAGTCCTGGACCCAGTGACTTAAAACTCACACTGTGTGTGTGTGTGTGTGTGTGTGTGTGTGTGTGTGTGTGCGTGTGTGCCCCAGACCCTAAGAGAAGAATGAAGAAGGGATTGCCATGTGGCCATCTCCCCTGGGGGGGAAGAAGGTTGTGATTTCTTTCTTTGGTTCTGTGTCTTTCCGGTGAGTGCATGTGCCCTATTGCAAAAATTTCTCTCTTTAAAAAACAAACAAACAAACAAAAAATAACCCTAAGCAGCCCGAGACTAGATCCTATATCACTAACTGTCCAAATCCTGGCTTCAGTGACGTGAAAACCACTCTGGGTAATGTCCATGCATGCCCCAAATCCCGACAGGATGGGGAGATCAGAAGGACCTTAGGAGACCACATAGCACTGGAGGGTGAGGCTGTGATTTCTTTCTTCCTCTCTCTCTCTCTCTGGCTCTCTCTGGTGAGTGCACACACCCACTGACAATTAAAAAAAAAAGGCTAAGTAAAATAATCTAGCTCAAAAATAAAGTCCATACCACATAATTCTGTTTATATAAAATTCTGGAGCAAGCACAACTAATCTTGTAATGGCAGAGAAAGCAAATCAGTGGTTTCCTGGGACTGGGGTAAGGGACTGGACTACACAGAGGCCTAAGAAAACTTTCTGAAGTGATGGAAATATTCTCTATTTTGATTGAGCTGGCTGGTGGTTACACGGGGATTTACAGCTGTAAAAACTCACTGAACTGAGGAGGAAAAAAAAAAAGCCACATCAAATGGTACAATTAGAACGGGTGTGCTTTTATTGTATGTAAATTTCGATCTCAGTAAAATGGATTGTTAAAAAACAGCCAGCCATTTCTTTAGCAACCGAAAATTACTTCTCCATGCCTGAGGTGGCAGAGGATAGGATAGTTGGGGACAAGACAGGGAGTCACTCATTTGTTTGTTTTAAATAGATTTTAATTTTTAGAGCAGTTTTACGTTCACAGCAAAAATGAACAGAAGGTACAGTACAGAGATTTTCAAATGACTTCCCCCACATGCATGGCCTCCCCCGTTATCGACACCCTGCACCAGGATGGTGCATTCGTTACAATTCATGAACCAACACTGGGGCAATCATTTTATCACGCAACGTTCATCCTGTGGGTTTGGACAAATATGTAGTGATTCGCACCCACCAGGTATCACACAAAATGGTTTCACTGCCCTCCAGATCCTCTGTGTGTGGCCAGTTCATCTCTCCCTATACACTAGCCCCCAGCAACCACGGATCCTTTTACTGTCTTCATAATTTTCTTTTCACAGAGTGTCATATAGTGAGTTGCTGGAAAAGTCATGATGTTATTTTTTTCTGTTTTTCTATGCAAAGATGCGTAGAAAACCCAACAGTTTCCGACCATCGAACAGTTGGAGTCAGAAGCATGTCGCCTTTTTCAGACTGACTTATTTCACTTGGTAGTATTTAGGGTTCTTTTCCTTCCATCACTTGATAGGTCATTTCTTTCTCTTTTTTTTTAAGATTTATTTTAATTTTATTTATTCATTCATTTATTTTTAATTTGACGAGAAAGGGACAGAAAGAGAGAGAGAGAGCGTGCGCGAGCAAGCAAGCCACCAGGTCCAGGACTTGAACTGTGCTCAGCCATGTGGGAGTATCCAGGACTTTAACCATCACACCATTTGCTGGCCCCAGATAATTTCTTTTTATCACTGAATCACCTCAAATTGTCTGGATGAACCACAGTTTATTAATCCATTCACCTGCTAAAGGACATGTTGGTCAACTCCAAGTTTTGGCAATTATGAAGAAAGCTGCTACAAATGCATGTGCAGGTTTTTGCATAGATATAGTTTTGAACCCATTTAGGCAAATATCTAGGAGTATGATCGCTGGATCCCTCAATGCTGAGCTTCATAAGGTACTGGTGGGCTGGCCTCAAGGTACAGCAGTTAGCCCTGTGCATAGGGAACCAGGCCATACACGGCCAATTCTGGTTTAAATTCTGGCTATGGCAGCTTGAAAAATATGCAGGTGTGTGGCATGCAGGCCCCGAATCTTGATGGCATGGAGAAATGGAGGAAAAAGGATTGCAGTGTGACCACACCCCATCGAGGCCTTCTCTCTCTAGCGAGCGCACCATTCTCTGGCAAATAAATAAACAGGCAAAATCTCAAAGTGTCTGTACTATTTTGCATTCCCAAGAGCAATGAAAGAGCATTCCTGTTGCTCCACAATCTCAGCAGCATTTGGTGTTGTCGATAGCTTGGATTTTGGCCATTCCATTAGATGTACAGCGGTATCTCGTTGTTGCTCTAGTTGGTAATTCCCTAATGACAGATGATATTGGTCATCTATTCCTGTGCTTATTTGCTACCTGTATTTCTTCTTTAGTGAAGTGCCTCTTGAGCCTTTTTGCTCATTTTTAAATAGGGTTGTTTTATTACTTATTTCTTTATTTTATTTCTTTACTTATTTTTGAGAGAGGTTTTTGCTATAAGGTGCATGCCCTCACCAGAAAGACAGAGAGTGACAGACAGAAAGCAAGAAATCACCCCCCTTGGGGGATGGCCATGCTGCAATCCCTTCTCCTCCATTCTCCTCTCGGGATCTTAGGCATACACATACATACACCTGATGTGAGTTTAAGCCACTGGGTCTGAGACTCAAACCACAGGTGACTACATGGGAGTCCAGCGACATAGCCATTATGCCAACTGCTGGTCCCGAGCCAAGTGTTTTTTTTGTAAAAAAGCAATCACTTATATATTTACTTTTATTATTATTATTAAAAAATAAATCTCTCTGTGCTCAATAGAGAGAGAGGGAGAGCCACCAGGTCCTGGATTCAAACTGCGGTAGGCCATGTGGGAGTCCAGTACCTTAACCACTACGTCACCAGCTGGCCCTCCAGGTGGTCTTTTTAAAAAGTAAATTAGATGGGGCCAGAAGATGGCATAGTGGTTATGTCATTGGACGCCCACATGGTCGACCATGGTTCGAGTCCTGGACCTGGTGGCTTGAAAATCAGACTGGGTGCATGTGCGTGCATGCCCAAGATCCCAGGAAGAGAATAGAGGTGAAAGGATTGCAGCATGGCCACACCCCTGGGGGGTGATTTCTGACTTTCCCTCTCACTGTCTCTGTCTCTCTCTTCAGTGAGCACAGAGGTCCCATGCCAAAAAACTCTTAAAAAAAAAAAAAAGAAAATGTAAACCAGGAGCCCAGATGCGGGGCACACAGTGTTGAGACTCTGTGCTCTGCAGTTAGGGACCACACAGGAGGCCCAGCTGTAATTCCTGGCCCAGCCTAAAGGCGAGGCATCATTATGGCATCTACCTGTAGTCCCAGCTGGGAGGTTGAAGTAAGAAAGTTGTGACAGCAAGATCTTATCTTAAAAAAAAAAATTAAAATATTTAAGTTCCTGCTTAAAAACTCTCAAAGCTTTGTTACTACTTTTAGGAAGAATTTCAAAATCCTTCAGAAACCCCTTTAAAGCCCTGCATCATCTAGTCCTGCCAACCTCTCTGGGGCCATCTGATGCCTACTCCCTTCCTTAACTCTGACCCTTTTGCCATCCCAACCGCTCTGTTCCCCTCCAAACAACTTCTTCCTGCCTCAGGGTCTTTGTACATGCTCTTCTCACTGGGCTCATGCCTCAGGTTTTAGTCTCGAAGCCACATCCTGTTCTTTATGTTCACAAAGTACCCTATAATTTTTTTCCTTCATCTAATTTGTCATTCTTCAATTACATGTTTATTTGTGCAATTGCTTGTTTCATGTCTGTTGCCCTAATTATATTTCACAAAGGCAGCGGCAGTCTCGAGTTGCTCGTCAGTGGATTCCAGATGCCTGGCATTTAAGAGGTCTAAGTAGATATTCTTTTATGGATAGGTGAGTGCGTAAGGGGTGTTTTAGAATATAGGTTTTATTACTATTTAGGTATGGCAAAACCCACAGACCAGAGGACAACTGGCCACAGGTCCCAAGAGAAGGAGGCACGTCCCACCTCTGCAGACACACCGGAAAGCAGAGGGATCAGCAAGGGGCAGAGGGACAAGGGGACAAAATGGGCAAGAGTCTTTACTGTGGTTTCCACAGGAAGGAAGGACAGAGGCAGGGCAAGTGGGTTTAGGATTGGCTAGTTGAGGATTAGCCCTGTGGTCTGGTGGTTAAGGGAGCTGGATCCCACATGGCCAACCAAATGATCCGAATCCTGGCCCCAGTGGTTTGAAAAACATGCCAGGCACATGTACACACGTGCCTCAAATCCTGACGGGATGGAGAGATGGAGGAGAAGAGACGGCAGTGTGACCATGTCCTATTGCGGGGTGCTTTCTCTTCTCGCTCCCTCTCTTTCTGTCTCTCTGGTGAATGTACATGCCCTCTGGTGGGCAGGAGAAATGATTGGCTAGTTTGATCATTTCGGGGGGCTTTGGGGTATAGGGGCAGTCCCTAATTGCCTGTTACCCAGGCTAGGGGTGATTAGGGTGCAGAGTCTGAGAACCCACTAAAGGAGGTGGATGTGGGCAGAGGCTCTGGATCTGTTGGTTGGCATTCGAATAACTCTGGGAGTCACTGGAGGGTCGTCAGCAAGGCTCCAAGTTGTCAAAGCATCAGAATAGAGATGGGGCTAACTCCATGATGCAGTGGTTAAGTGCTGCAAAGAGGAGGCCAGATCCCATGTGACTGATGGTGTTCAAATCCCAGCCTCAGTGGTAACATGCCATGTGCTCAGGATCCTGACAGAATGGAGACTGGAGAAGGAAGGACTGAGGCATGACCAGACTCTGTTGGGGGTGGTTTCTCTGTTTCTTTCTCTGCCTCTATAATGAGCACACACATGCTCTATCATGAATAAGGGGTGGGGGATAGAAGAGAGAGAGAGAGGGACCTAGTATTTAAGTTACATAAATTTCCCAGAGGATTGGTCCTCCAATTGTTAACACACATGTGCACATGTGCACATGTGTGCACGCACACACACATACACCCCTACACACGATTGGTCCTCCAATTGTTAACACACATGTGCGCATGTGCACATGTGTGCACGCACACACACACACACCCCTACACTTAATCCCTATACTCAACTGGAGCTATAGATCCAGAGCAAGCAGCCCTGGCCAATGCTACTGAAAAACGTGCTCAGGGTATGGCTCTCTACTTTCTTCCAGGAGTAGAATGAACATGTCTTCCCTCTTGTCTCCCTTCTATTAAGGATATGAGTAGTAACTGCCTTCCAACAGGAAGCTGGGATAAGTCCTAGCAGGGCTGGACTGCTATTTCAGAAAGAAGACGGTCACTCCGTGTAACCAGAGCAGTGGTACAATCCTAATCCTCCTGGGCAGAGGGTGGCCAGTCATTTCTGTGCAGAATGTGCTTCTCTGAAGACCTGTGAGTTACCTGGAAGAACCCAAATACAGACAGATGCATTCCTTCCAGGAGTAGGGTGTTGTTCACGTTTCTCAGTGGTAGCCCACAGAATCCACCCCAGCTAGTTTAAACAGAAAGGCATTTATTAAGGGTTAAAGCCAGATCATAGAGTCATTGAGGACATTGGAATGAGCCTCCCAGGAGGACTCCCAAAACCACAACACAGAACTGTGCAGCCAAAGGACCTTCTACTTGTGCATGATCAAGAAGCTTCAGAAGCAGGAAGCTGCCTCCCCTACCACCTCAGGAAGCGGCCTCCCAAATCAGGAAGCCACTGGCAGCCTCCAGTTGTACACAGCCTCTCCCACACTCTCTACTATGTTGCCTTTCCTACAAAAGTTAACATCACATGGGAGTACTTCCGGTTCATAGGGAGCAATTCACATCTTACACTCTAGCTTCAAGGGATGTGGATTCTAGAAAATGGCATGTGTAGCTCTGGTCTCTCAATCACAGTGGGGATGAGTATAGCCCACCACAGATGGTTTGGTGCCTTTCACTGGACCTGCCATGTTCTTAAAGAACCAGAACATGCTTACTTTTTAAAAATTCGTTAATGACTAAACAAAACTCTCCCCCTAAATCTCAGTGGCTATGATTCTGCTCCCCATGGTCCAACTTTCCAGTGCTCAAAGCCTATATGCCTGGATGTTGACAGGTTTCTGTGTCTACACCCGTCGGCATAAACCCAGGGCTTCTTAGAACACAGAACAAAACATGTGTCCAAACTCCAACTAGAGATTGGAGTTTGTAGCGCTCTTATCTAGAACACAGTAAAATTTCCCAGCTGAAAGAGGCTTAGCAACTGGTCTTGACTCTTTCTGTACTTTTATTTAGGTCATTTAACTTCCTGAGATTTAAATTTTCTCAGCTAGGACAGACCTGGAATCAGCTACTTCCTAAAGCCATTGACCAAAGCAAAAAGTAACATACACGAAAATGCTGTCTAAATTGGAGGACTATCGGCTTGAGCTAACAAGCAGGCAATACCTCATGAGCTCATTCTCATGGATTTATTAGGGTTGTCCAGAGAACAGTGTTGAGAAGGATTCTGAAGCTTTCTATGGGTTAGCTGGGGAACAAAGTACAATTGTTGGGTAGGAATGCCTATTGTGATTTCCAGATGTTGTTGGCATTGGAAGGGCCCTGGTAAGGAGGGTGTCACAGATGTCACATATCTGACATTACTCTGTGTAAGTGGGTGTTGTAATCAGCATAATGAAGACACAGCTGGGTCATTAACAAAGCAGTAAAATGTCAGGTAAAAGCGTATGTGACGTCAAGAAACAAGTGGCTTATTTTACTGGGCTCGGAGTTGGTTTCCCAAACAGCAAACTCCAAGCAGGGCCCTGATGGGCTAGGAAAGAGATAAACATTTAGCTCTTGCACCATCTCCTGTGTTCCTTGTCATCTGTCATTTCTCGCATGTCCAGGCCAGGCCCTCTTTCACTGCCATGATGCCCACTTCCAAAGCAATCTTATCCACTTCCATGTCTTTAACCACTTTCATGGGTATCTCTGGCCCAGATCTCCTAAGCTCTGCACCTGAATATCCAACTGCTACCTGCATGTTTATACTTGGTCTGAGACCAAGTATCTAGATGCATGCAGCAAAAAGCACAACTATTTCAAAAGATATGAAGTAGTTCATAGAATCTCTGAAAGAACAACAAAGCAAAAGACAATGTCCAAAATCATGTCCTAGAACTGCCTCCTGTGGACACAGGCATAGAATCCTGGACCACTAATGTCACTGGCATTGAATACTGGATGTTGCAGCTCGGACAGGTGACGGGGTGGACACTGCTGTTGCAACCCTCACCTGAGCGGATTCTGTGTGGTTGCTAAGTCTTTGAGTCATTAGCTTCCAAAGCGATGTGCAGGAAGAGTCTGAATGACCGAGGGTAGGATTGTGCCCATGCATTGGACCCAAGGAAGTCTGAAAACGTAGGGGCCTGGCCTTTGTATCTTCATGTGCAAGGCAGTTTGCAAGAGGGTTTAGATGCCAGATGGCACTTTGGGACCAAGGTGGTATGGTGGATCACAAGGTGGAAGAAGCTTTATGCCCTAAACTACCATGTCCTCATGCTGACCTATAACACTGTACTGGACTGAAATACAGACCGAACAAATAACCCCAAACATCTATGATGCGAAGCCACTGCAATTGTGGTTTATTTCTCAGGGAAGCTACAAGTGTTATCCTAACTCCTACAGTGGCCCCCAAATAATTTAAAATGTCCACTTCATGACCTGAGCACAGATCTCAAATCCAGCAGGTCACCCTCTTCATCCCACAGCGCCAAGCTTGTTCTTTTTTATTTCCAACCTCCCTTGCCCTCAGAACCCTGGCTGTCACCTTGCATTCCTCCCTCTGCTTTATCTCTGCCATTGAACCAGGGATCGAATCCTGCAGGTCCTCTCCTGTCAATTACCTCCTCAGCTTTCCAAGCTCCTATTGCTTTGACCCGCTCACCAATCCTCATCGCTTTCCTGCTTGGATCAGCCTCCTCTTTGGCCCCTGCCTTCTCTCCACGCAGCTCCATTTCATTCACCTGTCCCTTCAGCCGTCCATCCATATATAAATACATCTGTCCATTCAATTTGTATTTACTAGATATATTGCCATGTGCTACACAGTGTGAATACTATAATACTCGAGTCCCTGCCAGAGACTGATTAGGACCAGCAATAATGCAACAGCCCCACTGAAAAGTACATAATTACAGATGCTATGAAAGAAAATTGTGGGGTTGCTGTGGCAGCATCATAATGGGGCCCTGAGTTGGACAAGGGGCCAGAAAAGCCTTCCCTGAAGACGTGACCTTTGAGCTGAGGTCTAAAATCCAGAGGAGGTGGGCTGGTCTCATAGCCCAGTAGTTAAAGGAACCAGATTCCATACAGCCAATAGTAGATCAAAGTCCGGCCCTAGCACTTGAAGAACATGCTGGGTGTATGTGTGTACATGCCCCAGATCCTAAGAGGATGGAGAAATGGAGAAGAGATTGTGGCATGACCATCCCACATGGTAGGGGGGCTTTCTCCCTCTCTCTCCTTCTCTGTCTCTGGCAAGTGCACATGCTCTCTGTCAATTAGGGGAAAAAAAAAAAAAAAGAAAGAAAGAACGGAAGAGGTAGTTTGACAAAAGAGGGTAGAGCCAAGATCTTCCAAGCAAAGAAACAGTGAGTCTGAAGGCTCTGAGGCAGACAGCAGCAGGACACATTTAGGAAGCCATAAGTCCAATGAGTCGGAAGAGTCAGCCTTTTTTTTTTTTTAATTATTATTATTATTATCTTGGTATTCCCAGGACTCAGCAGAGTCTGGCACGTAATAGGTATCTCAGTAGTTTGCTGAAGGAGCCAACCGATAGATGGAAGGGTGGGTAGTTAGGTGGGTGACGGAGCACGATGGACAGAGATGAGGCTGTAACTCATGGCACAACCTACATCGGAGACACAGAGCTGCAGCCTCCTTGCTAGTCTCTGACTTCAGGCTTCCCCACCTCCAATCCCCACTCCACCCTACAGCCACAGGTGCCTGGCACCGCAGCTCCTCCCACACTGGATACAATCGACTAGTTATTGTCTCCCTTGTCCTCTGTAATGAGCACCACAGGAACCCATCCTGTTTACCAGTAGAGCCTAGCACCAGCCCATGGCCTGTAAAGAGGAAGCACTGCATATAAACACTGAACGAGTTGGTAGGTCTAGGAGGCCACACCAACATCAAAGCCAGTCGGCCAGGAGAGGGTGGCGTTGGGAGTGAGTAAAACAGGAGTTAGCTGCTGGCATCAGCCAGCACGCGAGGGGCTGAGTGCCAAGTGGCACAGAGACGTGCCAGTGGCATTCAGCAAGCATGTCTGGAAACAAGCCCAGAGCCTGCAGAGGCGAGCAAGGACACAGGTGCAGGGGAGCCAAGGAAGAGCTACGGGGCAGGCCCAGGTCACCCCCAGGATGGCCTCCTTCTCCCTGCTCTACTGGGCCTGGCCTCCACCTGTCAGGTCACGCCTTCGAAAGGCACCAACACTTGACCCTGCGCTGCTGCTTCTGCACTGTGGCTCTGTGTGTGCTGCTGGGTGGCTGAGTTCCCCTGGTACACATGCACTCCTGGGGAGATGGCCTGTTTCTGTTAGCCTCTAGGTCCTGCAGATGCCAAGGCCACAGCCTGACACTTAGGAGGTGCCAGCAGATGTGTGTTGGAGGTTAAGGGCCGGCAGAAGAGAGACTTCTGGGTCAGTGGGAAGGGACGTCAACAAACAGGACCTTGGCCAGGAAATCCAGCAGCCTAAGGCTCCATGTCTGAGTGCTTCCTGTTTGCTTACTTGAACTTAGACTTCCTACAGTGTCTATTCTGGTCCTCTCGTTTTGACTTACCACCTTTCAAAATGATCAGTTTCACCATTTCATTCTGCCCTTTTGGCTCCTAAGTTCTGTACCAGCTATACTGACTCTTCCTGCATTTATTCATTAATCATTTACTGAGTCCCTAGGATGAGCTAGATCATAAGTCACCAGGCTCTGGATTGTGTGGGAGAATCTCTGATGGGAGAGATGGCCAAATAATAAACATTCGCAAACCAGAGTGATAAGGGAGCAAAGCCCCAGGGGGACGTGGAGCCCAGACACTCAAACTAAAATAATGGGCCGTTTGATCTTCAGTGTTTTCCCTGAAGCCATTTCCTCCTGTGCAAGAGTGACTAATGAACCAGAATTAGAGATATTTGGGTCAGAGATGCCACTAATTGTTTTTCCAAACACCCAATTGCATGGTCCTTTAGAACAGCTGGAAGCAAAGATCAACCCTTTACCATTCAAATTTGGGGGGATTTTGAGCCTGGCATCTCTGCCTTGGTGCCCATAACTATTTTGTACAGGGCCTCCCTTGGCTCATGGTTGCTCTTCACTCTTAGCCACTCAAGGACCTCAATCCCTGGGCCTCATCACTGTGCTAGAGGGCTTTCCCAAAACAGTGCTAAAACCGAACCAGCCCTGGACGAACTAAGACGTTGGTCAAATTAAAGACTGTGCCCACTGCTGCACTTGTTCCACACACATCCCAGGGTAGGCTGGGCTGGACCAGGGGACACAGAGGAGGAGGTACTCACGGCTGCACTGAAGGGTCTCAGGGTCAGCACGTGCCTCTCCGCTCTCGTACCTTGCCCCTCCAGCTTCCACAATCTAGGCTACTCAAACCTGTCTGCTGAGTCAGCCACACCTCAGCTGCTGAGTCAGTCCCGACGGAGGCAGGAAGGGCGGCTTCGAGGTGGTGAGGAGGGTGGAGACCCAGCAGCTCTTGCATCACCGTCCTTAGCAGCTAGCACAGTGCTGCGTACAGTGGGGCCTTGATAAGTGAATGAGCTCCGAGTGGTCTGGCCTCTCCACCCAGAGGGACAAGATTAGAGCCTCTGACTCAGGCCACTGTCCTCTCCTCAAGTCTCTGTTTCTACTCAGCCATACAACCGCCACAACCCTAGGGAATAGCTTCGAGGCCCCTGCGGCCTGAAACTAGCCCCCTCTCATTTTCCAGCTGCACGGGACCATTTCAAGAAGCCGGCCAGACCCCGTCGGCCAGTACTGACAGCAGTCTGCCCCCTCTCACCCTGAAGTGGCCTTTCTTATGCCTGCCAGACTCCCCATGGCCAGAGCTGAGGTTGCCATGTCCTGGGCAGATCTCCAGTGTATTGGTTGCTCTGTCACCCATTCAGTGTGAGCTGCTTAGACAAGGATCCTGTGTCCTGTCCTATGTGCCCTCTGGGACATCTGCAGTGTGACCTTTCAGAACCTCTGAGCTGGCAACTCCTGTGGGTTCTTCCCACCTCCACTCAGCTGCACTCTCAGGGTCAGTTACAGCCAGCCAAGTGAAAGCGAGGCACCGAGGGAAGTGGAGTCTTTCCTCTGCTCCTTCCCAGTCAACCCATTTACCCCAGCTAGTGCTGCTGAGTCCCTGGAGAGTTGTGAGGAGGGCGTTGGAGGAGCGTGGTGCTATTTGTAGACTCATACTTGCAGAGCTGGTCACTAAGCCCAGCTTCCCACCTGTGCAGGAAAGGGCTCTTGCTGTGTCCTGCAGCTCAATGGGCCCTTCATTTTTGCAGAAATCACACGTGACAGACTGCTCACCACCCTTCTGCTGTGTAGTTATTGGTGGGGTTCTACCTGCCGAGAGAAAGTTTTCACCACATATTCGTCTCTCAAGGGCCGCGTGCCCCTGCTCGTGCAGGTCCTCTTCTGATGCTGAACTCCTGGATTCAGGTGAACTTCCTGTGGGCACCACTGTGACTTGGGGTGAGATCTTCTCCTAAGGCTGTGCCCACTCCCAATGGTAGTAATCAGGATCCCAACAGATGGCATATTCAAATTAGGACAATGTGAGGAAGACTTATTTATAAAGCGACTATTTACCAAGTTGGGGGTGGGATCAAGGGGAACTTCAGCGACAGCGCAGTGACCTGCCTTATGTAGCAAGAGTGGGAACCCCTTAGTGCAGTGCCTCAGTTTGTGTGTAGAAAGCCAGATCTCACAGAGCTGACCCTGGTTTGGATCCTGGCCCTGGAAGTTAGATAAACATCCCAGGAGCATGTGTATGCCCCAAATCTTGATGGGATGGAAAAAGAGAGAAAGTGATTGAGAAGCGCTCTCTCTCTCTCTCTCTCTCTCTCTCTCTCTCTCTCTCTCTCTCTCTCTCTCTCTCTCTCTCTCTCTCTCTCGTGAGAGCATGCACCTTCTGGCAATAAGGGAAAAAAAAAAAGAAAGAAAAGAGAAGAGTAGCAATACTGACCTTGCTTCTTACACCCGAGGGATCGATCGTGCAGGGGACTCATGCCTATGATGTCAGGATGCTGAAGTGTGTAGGTGATCTTGACGCCGCCTGCACAGACTACACTCTGGTCACAAGGTTCTAGCCCGGTAGGTCTCCAACTTCAGTTGAGAAGATGGAGAGTCACTTGGAGAATATGGTCAAGACATGCTCTACTTCAGTGATCCTGGGCCTCAGCACACGGTGTGGGCTCTCCAGGTGGTTCTGATACACAGGAGGTGTGAGGACCACTACTCTAATCTGCACTGGTCCTGCACACTGCTTGGGTCGCATAGGTTGCTGCCTGCATTTGAGGCTCTCATGCAGCCCCCACCTGGCCGAGATCAGCGGTCTCCCGCTAGGCACAGGTAATGAGGACTCCCAGTGGATGGCTACTTAGTGCCTAATGGGCTGGGAGGGTGTACAGTGTGCACGCGCCAGACAAATGGGACAGAGAGGGAGGGCATAAGGTTTCATCAGTGTGACTCAGGATGGCATATAATTTAAAACTTACAAATCGCTTATTTCTGTAATTTTCCACTTAATATTTTCAGACAATAGGAATTGAATCAGCAGAACATAAAACCATGGATGGGGGGGACTACTGTAGTGCCAAGGTCAAGAATGCCTTTATGGGACCAGCAGTTAGCGTAATGGCTATGTCACTGAACTCCCATGTAGTTGACCGCGGTTTGGCTCCCAGACCCGGCTGATTAAACTCACAGTAGGGCGTGTGCATGCGTGCTCAAGATCCCAAGGAGAATGGAGGAGAAGGGATTGTGGCATGGCACTCCCCTCTAGGGGGTGACTTCTCGCTTTCTGTCTCTCTGTCTCTCTCTGTCTTTCTGGCGAGCACACACTCCCTGTAGCAAAAACCTCTCCAAAAAAAAAAAAAAAAAGAATGCTTTTACCAGTTCTTTATGGCTGCTTTTAAGCAAAAATGGGAGGATCAAGTAGATGAGATAGAAAGCATGTGACCTGCAAAGCCTACAGGGTTTTCTCATAGGATTTCTATTAGAGTTCTCTAGAGAAACAGTACTGATAGACTGACTACCGAGATCTGTGGCACCCATTTGGCCAGCATGTCTTCCACCCACGTGCCTATTTTACTTGTCTATGTACATGTGCCTACATTTTAAAAACAGAAACGATCCTAACACAGCTCTGTCCCATCATGTGATTTTTAAATTAAGATGTTATTGGCATATTTTCATATTCATAGAACTTTTCGTCCTGCCTTATTCATTTACTTTCCAAATATAGCTTACAGGTGCTTTATGAACTGAAATATTCTACTGAATGGTTGTAGCTGTTGAATCTCACATTGGCATATCTTTGTTATTCTTTTTTTAAGAATTGTGTAGTTATTTTTATTTAGTCATTCATTTCTTTTCATTTGATCAGCGAGAAAAAGGGAAAGTTAGAAAGCAAGCCACCAGGTCCGAGACTTGAACCGTGGTTGGCCATGTGGGAGTGTTCAGCGCCTTAACCATCATGCCGCTGCTGTTTCCGTATCTTTGTTATTCTTAATTCTAATTTACTTTTTAAATGACAGAATATATTAATACATTCATATGATAAAAAATTCAAACTACGGGAGCTGGCAGATGGAGCGGTGGTTAAGGGCGCTGGACTCCCACATGGCTGACCACGGTATGAGTCCTGGACCCTGCAGATGGAAAATCACACCTGCACCTGTGCATGCATGCCCAAAATCCGGAGAGGAGAATAGAAGAGAAGGGATTGCAGCGTGATCATCCCCGTCCTCCCCACACCGGGGTGACTTCTCAGTTTCCCCCTCTCTGTCTCTCTCCAGGGAGCATGCGTGCCCTATAGCAAAAACCTAAAAAAGAAGGAATGCAGCTACTGGGTCAGAGGTAGGTTCGCTTAAATTTTGAAAACTATCACATCCTGGTTTTTTTGAACTCCCAATGGAACGATTGAGAGTACCTGGTTTCTTGTGTCCTTTCTAGCTTAAAGCATCATTAAAACAATTTCCTAGGTTTGGAGGCAAGGCGTGGTCTCTCACTATTGCTTTTCTCGCCATTTCTTCACATACTAACGAGGCTGGACATGTTTACAGCGTGGCCGGCCTATTACCTTTGGTTGCTTGCTGATTGTCTGTCTGTGTCCCTCCCTCCTCATTTATCTGTTGCAAAAGACCATCTAATTTTAGCCACGGTTGGATGAGATAAAGAATTAGATAACATTTACAATTATGGTTTACAGAAGATTCACGTCTGTGCTAGACACTGCCAAGCACTTTGAATAGACTGTTTTTCATGGAAGGAACTTAGTGAAGAAGATATTACTATCTCCACTTTACGCATGAGGAATTAGAGCTTAGAAAATGAAAACACCTCACCTCAGGTCACTTACCTGGTACGTGGAAGGAGCCACAGTCTGAAACCAGCATTGACTGCCCAGAGCTCCCACTTGGTCGTCTTATTTCAAGGGTCTCTTTGTAATTCATTGACTAACTCATTCATTCAACAGACATGTGCTGAGAGCCCACACTGGGCAAGCACGTATCTGCCTGGCACGGAGGGCACCAGTGGGGTTGCTGGGCGCTGCCTCTGAGCTCTGCACACTTCCTGCCCAGCGAAAGCTGTGCCTGGACTGATAAGGAAGGAGGGGAGGGAGCTGTGACTAGAGTCTGGAAAAGAGTAGCTGCATGGAAAGGGCCCCTGACAGGACCTGTGGCTTTCACAGAATGTCACCAACCTTCTGTGACCCAGTAAGGCGAGAAGCAGGAATAAATACCCTAGCTTCAAGCTCCTTCCTCCCTACCATGCCGTGCCAGGGTTTCCCATAGAACAAGCATAGCTGGAGGCCAAAAGACAAGGATGTGCAGTAAGGAACTCCATGTAGGTCAACCTCACAGGGCACGGAAATTGGTGGGTGGGGCAGGAGAGGGACATGAAAAAGCATATCTAGAGGGGCAAACAACAGCCAACCAGCCCCCCCATCTTCTGCACACCAGTGTTGGGTTCCCGACACGACTGTGCACCCACCTGTCTCACTTACTACCCAAGGTACACCTTAGTGGTGGCCAGTAGTGGGTCTCTTGGCCCAAGGCCCAGTCAAGGCAGGTCACTGATGTAAGTTCAATGGAGATGACATTGTTTGCGAAGGGTGTCTGAGAGGTCACTGAGAGCTTCCCTATTTTTTTTCCCTAAGTTTTAATTTATTTCTTCTATGAGCATGAGAGAGAGAGGTAAAGAGAGGGGGCAAGAAAGAAAAACAGCACCCACAACAGGGTCCTGATGCCACAATCTCCCTCCAGCCTTCAGCCAGCCCTGGGTCATGGGCAAGTGTGTGCCCTGTGAACTCAGGTCTCCAATGTGAATCAGGATCTTCCCATGTGGCATTGCCTTATAGATTGTTGCTTTTTACCTCTGTATCACTAAGAAGCCATAAAAAAAAAATAAAAGTAGAATTGGATCAGCAGATGCCATGGAAGTTAAGGCAGCTGGATTTCAAATGGCCGACCGTGTGGTTCAAGTTTCGGACCCAGCTGGTTGAAAATCATGCTGAGTGCGTGTGCGTGTACGTGTCCAAGGATCTGAGAGGAGAATGGAGGAGATAGGATTGTGGCCTGATTATTTCCCCAGGGTGTGATTTCTCACTTTCCCTCTCTCTCTTTCTCTGTCTCTCTCCACTGAGTACATGTGTTCTACAGCAAAACAAAAAAGGAGAATTGATAAATACAAAATAGTACATTTAAAACAGATAATAACAGGAGATAATCCTCTGAACTGTAGCCGAAGAACAGGATTACAATTAGAATGAAGAAAAGGGATATACAAGTAGGTCAGGATCGTTCTATGTGTTAAGGACGACTGACTTGGCTGTTGCAATGCTATTAGGATGACTTAGCTGGAGGAGACTGGTGGGATGTCCCCCAGGAGGTCAACATTCCCTGCCCTCATGCAGTTAACACATTAGGCATCTTGGAATGCTGATTTTGTCATCAGATCTATTGGGTCATCAGGAAAGATATGCATTTTTCTGTTTGTTTTGTTTGTTTTTGAGAGGTTTTTGCTATAGGGCACGTGTGCTCACCAGAAAGACAGAGAGAGACAGAGAGACAGAAAGTAAAAAATCACCCCCTCGGGGGATGGCCACACCGCAATCCCTTCTCCTCCATTGTCCTCTCAGAATCTTGGGCACGCACACACATGTGCCCAGCGTGAGTTTAAGCCACCGGGTCCGGGACTCGAACCGCGGTCGACTATGTGGGAGTCCAGCGACATAGCCATTACGCTAACCTCTGGTCCCAAGACGTGATGTTTTTTTGCATAGAAAAAGATGTCACGGCTTTCTGGATAACCTAACATTTCTCATTAGTTGTGATCGTAGACTGATGTATACATCCAAATATGAATTTATAAATTAAAAAAATAGAAATATAAGTGAGACTGGAATACTAATTCACAACAAGGGACGTCTGATAGATAAACTGAGCAATTAATGGCCAAGGCAGTCTTGTAGAAAATATAAACTGGATAAATATTTTCATCTTGTAACAGGGATGGCCTTGCCAACTAGACCAGCATATGTGAAGTCCTCACTGAACAGGCCCATCTCCTGAATAGTTTAGATGGGCACTTGCAAACGACTGCATCTCTGACTCTTGTGTGTCTGCTTCTATGGTGACCAACCCTCCCCTCTTGCTGACTGACACAGGCTTGCTTCTGACACACTAGCGCATTCAAAAAGGCTACTTCAACAATGGCAGTCACTCTGTCTCTTCAGCGGTGGAGCAAATGGAAGTTTAGAATCAGTAATGTAAGCTCATTTGACCTTTCTCATGAATTGGGCCATAGCAGGTAGAGATGGAAAGTCTAAAATAAAATACTAGCACATATAATGAAACAATGACAGAAAAATTCACTATACTTGTGCTAAGCATATCAGTAATACAAGAACAATTCGAAGAAAGTAATTAATTAACATACTATGTTAAAACTACAGATCAGGGCTGTCCCATAGTTAGGGAGCTGAATCCTACAGGGCCGACCACGGTTTGCATCCTGGCCCCAGAGGCTCGAAAAGCATTCTGGGCATGTGTGTGCATGACCAAAATTCTGACGAGAAAGAGAAATGGAGGAAAAAGGATTGTGGCATAACCACAACCAATGGGAAGGGGTAGTGCTTTCTTGAGCTCGTTCTCTCGCTCGCTCTCTCTCAGACGAGTGTACACATTCTCCGACAACAAAAACAAAGTAACAAAAACTATAGATCAAATATGAAATGATCATAAATGAGAAAAAGGCAATGCAATTCAATAGCCTTTTCTAACAAAAACTAAAGATAAAATAGATGATATTCTTTAGCATTATTTAAAAAAATCTTTTTCCCCCATAGGGAGTATGTGCTCTCTGGAGAGAGAGAGAAAGAGAGAGAGAGAGAGAGAGAAGAAATGTGAGAAATCACTCCCTGGGGGATAGCCATACCACAATCCCTTGTTCTCCCTTCTCCTCCTGAGATTTTGGGCACACACACACATGTACCCTGTGTGATTCTCCAACCACTAGGTCTTGGACCTGCACTGATTGGCCATGTGGGAATCCAGTGTCCCAACCACTTTGCCACCTGCTTACTCCCATTTTAAGATTTTTCAACTGTGATAAAATAAACATAACCTAGAATTTATCATCTTCACCACTTTAAGGTATCCGGTTTAGTGGCATTAAGTACATTCACCTATCATTAAATACATTCAACTATCATCACCATCTATTTCTTTTTTTAAAAAAAATGATTAATTTTGGGACTAGAAGATGGCATAATGGTTATGTCACTGGACTCCCATGTAGTAGACTGCGGTTCAAGTCCCAGACCCAGTGACTTAAAATTCAAGCTGGCCATGTGTGCATGCATGCCCATCCCCTGAAGGAGTGATTTCTCACGCTCGGTTTCTTTGGTGAGCGCATGCGCCCTATAGCAAAAATCTCTCTCAATTTTTTTTTTAATTTTATTATTATTTTTAAATTTGCTATAGGACACACGACTCTCTAGAGAGAGACAGACAGAGAAAGAGAGAAAGCAAGCCACCAAGTCTGGGACTTGAATTGCAGTTGGTCATGTGGGAGTCCAGCACCCAACAACTATGCCACCTGCTGTCTCCCATCACCGCCAATTTCAAGAACTCTCTTCATCTTGCAAAACTGAAGCTGTGTACCCATTAAGCAATAACTCCCCAGTTCCCCTTATCCTCAGTCTCTGGCAATCTCGTCTGTTTTCCATCTCTACAAATTTGATTATTCCTGGTATCTCATCTAAGTACAATCACAACATACTTGTCTTTTTTGTGCCTGGTTTATTTCACTTAGTAGAATATCCTCGAGGTTTACCCCTGTTGTAGCATGTGTCAGGACTGCCTTCATTTAGGCTTTAATAATAGTCCATTGTATGTATATACCATATTTTGTTTATTCATTCATCTGCCAATGGACATGGGTTATTTCTACCTTTTGGCTCTTGTGATTAATGCTATTATGAATGTGGGTGTACAGATGTCTCTTTGAGACTCTGCTTTCAATTATTTTGGTTATAAACCCTGTACTGAAATTGCTGAATCATACGGAAATTCTACTTTAATTTTTTGGTGACTGTACCATTTTACATTCCCACCAACAGTGCACAAGGATTCCAATTTCTCCATATTCTTGCAACGCTTGTTATTTTTTGTTTTGTTTTTATAGTAATCAGCCCTAGGACATAATTTTTTTTAAAGGTATTTATTTAGCATTTGTGACAGAAACTAGTCTAGAGTGTCATATATTATCAATATTACTTTATTTTCTTTTGAAAATTCTGGCTACATGAAACATAAGTATAAAGACATTAAACTTCATAAAGAAGAGGGAAAATACTATTCTAGTTATGCTTGGAAAACCAAAGCAGTAAACTGAAAAATAATCTAAAATATTTTTAAAAGGTTAGTTAAATGGTTAATTATAATATATATATGTGTGTGTGTGTTTGTGTGTACATGTATATATATATATATAAATGAAATAGCATTATATTATCAATCATCAGTTTGGAAGTATAAGAAAATGAATTCTATCCAAAGTGTTAACAAAGGATAGATAAGTAAATTATTAACAAGGAACATAAGCTCAGGAACATTTATCTTTAATCTTTCATGTTATATTAAGAAAACAAAATGTTTGAGAAAAAATTTTTTTCTTTATAAACCAAATACATGAGCTGAAAAAGACAGCAGATTTCTTAGTGGGCCTCCAAATACTGTGAAGATGTAAATATTTCTCCCTGCTCTCCTAAACTGTTTGCAGCAAATGCAATTCCAATTAAAATCTTGGCAGGGTATTTCTTGGAAAATTGACAAAACTCTTCTGAAGTTAACCTGGAGGCATAAACAGATCAGAATTTCAAATAAAATTCAGAAGAAGAGCAATGGATGGCGAAAAGACAAGCTCTGGTGGGTACTAAAACATATTCTAAAGCAATGCGATTAAAATATCATGGGTTTTGAGTAAAATCATGCTGTTGAAGCAGAATGACAGGGCGAATGGAAAAGCTCAGAGAAGGTATTATGAATAAAAAGTTAACGTAGGGTGAAGGACTCCTCACAAAAAACACTGGGAAAGGGAGGATGGATACATTTGTCAGAGTAATTGGTTACGGACTTGGAAATGGACCAATTTACACCCTTATCTCATACTAATGTTAAAAAAAAAAAAACGAACTTCAGAAAAACAAGTTTCTAGTCTAATTAGGAAGAAGGTAAACATACAGAGTGACGAATTTCAGCTCCATGTGTTCAGTGCTATTAAAGAAGGAAAAAATTAAGTCTACGAAAACAGAGAAGAGAAGAGCACTCATTTAACCTACAGGAGCTGAAGAACAAGCATTTACAGCGGGTTTTTAGAGATGAGTAAGAGTTTGGTGGGGATAAAAAGAGAGAACATACCCAAGGGTGACGTCATAGACAGAGCCAGCATTCTGAATGTGCAGAAACATGCCCATGAGTTGAGAGGGCTGTTTGCTTAAGCATCCTTTTCTGCCTTTCTAGCCCACAAATGGTTAAACACAGAAGAGTTAACATATAATCCAGCAACTGTTTTTTTCGAAAAATAATTTGTTTTACTTTATTATTATATTTTTAAACTTGCTATAGGATACATGCACTCACGAGAGACAGAGAGTGAGAGAGAGAGAGAGAAAGTGAGAAAGCAAGCCACCAGGTCTAGGACTCGAACTGTGGTTAGCCATGTGGGAGTCCAGCACCTTAACCACTATACCACTTGCCAGCCTCATGACTCAGCAATTCTACTCCTAGGTATATATCCAAGGGAAACAAAAACATATAGCCCCACAAAAATTTGGATATAAATATTCATAGTAGCACTATTCATAACAGGCAAAAAGTGGGCAACGACCCAGATGTCCACACATTCACGAATGAATAAATAAAATGTCGCATAGCCATGCAATGGGATATGATTCAGCAATAAAAAGGAATGAAGTATTGATAAATGCACACATGGATGAACCCTGCAAACATTATGCCTAGTGAAAGTGGGTCTGAAAAGCCCACATAGTGTACGAAGAGATTACAATGTACTTATTCCCTCCAGGGGCGATCTCTCACTTTCCCTCTCTGTCTCTCTCCAGTGGATGTGCATACCCTGCAGCAGAAATCTGGGTGTGGGGGGGAACAACAGTATGAGTTTCTAGTTCTAATAACTGGAAGCATGAGGTCACCATTTGCCAAAATTGAGACTACAGGGGGTGGAATGTGTTTGGAGGAAACATTTGAGCCTTGGACATTATGAGTGTTTGATGAATACACATTGAATATCCTGGCTTGGAACGTGGGAAAGAGGGCAGGATGGAGAAAATAATGCAAAGAAACTGACTTACTGAGTACCTATTATGTGACTGGTACGATAAATACACTATTTACGTACACCGCCTGGGAGGTCGCCTGCATATACTGTTTGCAGTTTCTGTCATCCCACCCCCATCCCCGTGAAAGTCAATGAGAGGAGAGCCTTTATCTCGTACTGCTGAACTCTGGCGCTTACACAGAGGCTGACAGCAAGCCAGCATGCAACATCTACTGGGTGAAAACAAATGTAGTAT
The DNA here is from genome assembly GCF_000334495.1 of Tupaia belangeri chinensis. NCBI lineage: Eukaryota > Metazoa > Chordata > Mammalia > Scandentia > Tupaiidae > Tupaia > Tupaia belangeri. The sequence goes on from NW_006159539.1 coordinate 3,058,422, forward strand.
CTTTTAACCCTCACAACAACCCTTCGAGGTAGAGGTAGGTTTTTATCCCTAGTTTACATGACTTTCCTAAGATCACAAAGTTAATAAATGACAGTGTTCTGTCTGAATTTCAAATTACTATGCAATGCTATCATCTTTCCATCTCTCAAGACAGATTTGGAATGAGAGAAAGCAGGAAGAGTCATGTAAACGCAATTTCTGCAAATTCTAAACAAATACGTTTGAATACCCAACTGTGTTGGGTGCCAAAGTTAATACAACAATAAGCTGGACAAAAATCTGAACCAAAATACATTTAAGATAAAATCTCTAAGAAATTGCTCAGAGCCTTGCCAGTTCATGAGGGTCTTTCACGTATTTTATCCCATTAAGCCTCCACAAATCCCCTAATAAACAGGCATCATTAGCCACCATGATCAGGCTTTTGCCCTCCACCTAAACTATAGTCACAAATGACTTGCATGTTGCTAAATACAGCAGCCAGTACCAGCAGATGGTGTAGTGGTTATGTCACTGGACTCCTACATGGTTGATGGAGGTTCGAGTCCTGGATCCAGTGACCTGAAACTCACACTGGGCACGTGTGCGTGCATGCCCAAAATTCTGAGAGGAGACTGGAAGGGAAAGGATTGTGGCATGGCCATTTCCCCTGGGGGGGTGATTTCTCGCTTTCTGTCTCTCTGTCTCTTCCTGTCTCTCTGGCGAGAGCATGTGCCCTATAGCAAAAATCTCTGGGAATCTCTGGGAAAAAAAAAAAAGGCAACAGCCAATCCTCAGTCCTTATCACACCTGAATTAGCAACTTTTGGTCACCCTGTCCTTGACACACTTTTCATATGGCTTCCAGGTCACCACACTCTGTCGGTTGTCCTCCTCTGTTTCCACCTTTGTCTCCTCAGTTACTTCCTGTACTTCCACATGAACTCTCAACCTCAGAGCCCCCAAGGCTCTGTACCCAGTATTCCCTGTGCTCACTTCCAGTCAGTCTCAAGGCTTTAAATACTGTATGTATGATACCAACTCCAGAAATTCTAGCTCCACAAGACCTCTGCCTTGAACCCCAATCTCCTGCGTCCAGCTGCCTACTTGATGTTCCCACTTGAATGTGTAGTAATCTCTAAACCAACAAGTGAAAACGTAATCTCTCTCTCACAGTACCTCATTTACTCAAGCCAGCAAAACTTCATGTCACCAACTCATCTCCCTCCCTCCCCATACCCCAAGTACCATCTCATTTATCAGAAAATCCTGCCAGCTCCACCTTCAAAACAGATTCAGAATGCGGTCATGTCTTGGAGCCTCCATTGTTGTTAGCCTGGTCCAAGTCTTCACTGACTCTCACGTGGATTCAGACAGAACCGTCCTAATAGGTGTTCCTGCTTCTAACCTTGTTGTCCTTTGGTGTATTCTCAACATGTCAGCCAGAATGATCCCTTAAAACCTAAGTGAGAGGGGCCAGCAGGTGGCCCGGTGGTTAGGGGCGCTTGCCCACAAGGCTGACCGCACTTCGAGTGCTGGACCCGGCAGCTTGCTTTCTCACTTTCCCTCTCTCTCTGGTCAAATTAAATGGTAATAATCATCATGAATAAAATTAAATAAAATAATTCTTAAAAAAAAAATCAAAGTCAGATCATTCGAGCATGTTACTCTTTTGCTCAAAACTTTGCCTTGGCTCATTTCACTCCCAGTAAAAGCCACAGTACACCATGGCCTTCGGGGCCCTACGTGACCCGGTCCTCCCTTCCTGCTCTAACTTCTCTTCTTTCCAGCTCGCTTGGCTCCTCATAGCTCAGGCCTTGAGACCTGTGTTCTACCAGTTCCCTCAATCTGGAATGTTCTTTGCATGACGAACACCCTTACTGCTTACATTTCTGTTCAAACTTCTCTGTGAGGCGTACGTACCCTGACTACTCTGTGGAGCACTCCAGTCTCTCCTCCCCACTCCCATCCTTAACCGAGATTTATATTTTCTCTGCACTTTCTAACTCACAATATATGCATTAGGTCGTTGGGAAACTCATGATATATTTTTCTATGCAAAAATGCATCACGACTTTCCTGATGACCCAATAAGTTACTCACTAGGTTTACTATTTGCACTTCCCCCATTAGAAAGAAAAATCTATAAAAGCAGAAATCTTTGTTTTGTTCACTAATGTTTCCCAAACTCAGAAAATGGAGACCTCGAGAGGTTACAATATCGTTTGATGTCACTGCTAAAACATGTCTCCACGGGCGTTTGCACCCTAGGCAAACCTGGAAAATCTCCCCATGTAGCCCTACGACCCAATGACCAGAGACCAGTGAAAGTACTCCAAGCTGCGAAATTACTCCTAGTAGCAGCAGCAGCATATCTACCACGTCGTTATAATCTACCACTTCTTCCCCTCCTCATTCCGGGGTTGGCTTCCCCTTTCCTACTAAATAAAATCAACTACTCAGTATAGCTTTTAAGACTTATGAAAATTGAACCCAAAATTATCTCTGGTCTCCATTACTACCTGGTCTCCATTATGAGATGATATCTCAAGGCAAACTTTTTTTTCTTTGCATTAACCAATTCCTTTCCTGTTCATCTTTTTCTGCCAGAGGGTGCATGTGCTGGCTAGAGAGAGCAGCGGAAGGAGAGGGAGAAAGCAGTTGCCAATGGGGCATGGCCATGCTGCCACTCCCCCTTGTCCATTTCTCCATCTTGTGGGATTTGGGGGGCAGTCAAGCACCTATGCCTGACATGTTTTTCTTTTTCTTTCTTTTTTTTTTTGAGTGATTTTTGCTATAGGGCATGTGTGCTCTCTGGAGAGACAGAAAGCAAGAAATCACTCCTCAGGGAGGATATTCAAGGCCCGATCCCTTCTCCTCCATTCTCTCAGGACTTTGGGCACTCATGCACATGTGTCCGGTGTGTTTAAGCTGCCAGGTCCGGGATTCAAACCACAGTTGACTACCTGGGAGTACAGAGACGTAATCATTACACCAGCTGCTAGTCCCTTGACATGTTTTTCAAACCACTGAGTTATAGATTTGAACCATGCCTTCAGCCAGGTGGGATCCAGGTCCTTTGACTATTAGGTTAGTAGGCTGGCCCTATGTATGCTTTTTACACGTTGAGTTGAATACTTGTAAAAAACTTTTATTTATTTATTTATTTATTTATTTTTTATTTTTTAGAGACAAGGTCTGGCTATGTTGCTCACACTGACGAGCCTCTGACTTGTGATCCTCTACCCCAGTTTGGGGAGTAGCTGGAATGACAGGCAGGTGCCATCATGCCCAGCTAAAAGACATTTTGAATACCTTTAGGCCTTGAGCAAGCACCTCCAGTTTACCACTGTCCTGCTCCTATTTCTTACATTGGGCTCACATCCGGATGTTACATTCCTCACGTGCTCCTGAAGCATGGGTCACCTCACAAGATACCATACTCTTTTTCAAACTCAGCACTGCACCTTCCAGCCTCTAGACCAGGAAACGAGCCTGCTCCTGTTGCCAACATGCTGAATCTTTGCACTCTTCAATGTCAAAAACAAATGCCACCTCCTCCTAGAAGACTTTCTTCTGGTCTCTATCTTCCCCACCATACATCACAGTTTCTTATCCCAAAGGCCCACTGCAAGATGCCTGACCTCTACTCAGCCCAAAATCCTGAGAGGAGAATGGAGGAGAAGGGATTGCAGCATGGCCATCCCCCTTGGGGAGTGATTTCTTGTTTTCTGTCTCTCTGTCAAGCCTTTGCGCCCTATAGCAAAAATCGCTCTCTTTAAAAAAATTCTCCTCCCATATGAGTCCCTACTAGCCTAAAACTCTAAAACTAGAGATATTACTCACTTCAGGTGTACAGTAAGGTGCATTTAAAAGAGCAGTTAAGGAAACATTTTAATATTATATCCTTTAAAGCCAACAGAAAGGTAAAAAAAAAAAAAAAATCCGTGACCTAAATGTCAACATTTTAAATAAAATAAGATCCTCAGGACGCGGCCAGCCTCTTACCAAGAACCCCATCTGAACCCTTGCTCATTGTAGGACTTAAGGACCTTAAACTGCCATGGACTTTTCTCTTGAACTGCACGTGACATCGACCAAACGCTGAGACACTTCGGGAGAGCCATGTCCCTAGCCCTCCATGTCCCCAACCAGCAGCGTGGCCTGCAACCCGCGGCTGGGGAATTGGAACCCTTGCTTTTGGAAAAGACCGTAAAAGGGAACGCGCACACACGCACGCTTCTAGTCTTGCTTCTCTTTGCAAGTCCTGGATCGGAACAGGTCAAAGTCCTGCCTTCGAGCACGCGCTCAGGGCTCGGACTTTGCGCTTGCAATGACAGGGGCACTGGGTTGCACGTGGGATGGGAAACTTAGAATTCCTTCTTGCACAACTGGCAGGGGGAGCGCAACTATTCCTGGCGCCTCGGTCTGAGACAGAAACACGCCATTACCTGAGAGGTAGCGAAGGATTTGAACCTACATCACCAGACCCTTCAAGTCTCCGCGGGTCCCCTCGAACTGCTTTCCCACAGCCGAAGTTTGGAGAGAGTTCAGAGGCAAGGAGCCCTCGGACGAGGGCTAAGGGACAGTGGAGACAGAAAGAGGAGGAGCGTCTCCCCTTGCTCTGCCCCGCCTCTTCTCTCGGCTCCGACCAATCACCATGCGCTCCGAGGCTTGGCCCCGCCCCACTCCACCTCCTCCGGCCTGTGGCTCCGCCTGGGCCGGTAATAATTAGGCTGTGGGCGGGGAGCGCCGCGTCAGCGCCAGGCGTCGACCAATCCCGGAGCTCTCCCCCGCCGTCGCGTCACAGGCCGAACAACCA
>NW_006159539.1:3063514-3133578 GCF_000334495.1 Tupaia belangeri chinensis
TTCCCCCACAGAACTCGCGGTCCCGGGCCGGCTTCCCGTCGGGGTGGGCGCGCCGGGTCAGGACCCCACTCCCTGAGGGCCGTGGAGGCCGCGGCACTCTGCGCCCTGACGGGGTTCCGAGCACTGGGCAGGTGGGGCTCGGAGCGGCCCCGGCGCCGCCTCTCGGAGGCTCAGTCGTGCGGGGAATCTTTTCCCACCTGCCGTGCTCTGAGAGCGGCGAGGGGAGAGTCCAGCCCCGCGCGCTCCCTTCCGACGGCCGCGGCGGGGGGCGCGAGTTCGCCTCTTGTTTTTCCTGCTCGTGTTTGGTTCGCCCCGGCTTCTGGAATTTCTGCTCTTTGTAGAGAGTATTTTTAAGTTTGTGTCGGTAGCTCCGTAAACAGGTGCAGAAGAGTGTTGTGTTTGAAATCATTTTAACTTTTATTTTGAAATACTGTGGCAACCACGGGGTGAAATCGCTGGGATTTACCGTCACAACTCCCAAGTTACCAACGCGTAGTTAGGGCCTCGGGGTGACGTTGAAGTTGTTTGGGGATAAAACCTGGACAGTCAGAATGGTTTTGACGTTCCGAGAAACAGGATTAAGTTATTCTTTTACACCAAATGCGGGATTTGTATTCTGCAACGTTAAGTCTATGCACTTTTTAAGGTTAGTTATGTAGTAACTTATGTCACCAGTTTTTTTTAGAGCACTTGCTGAAATGCACATAATTGCCAAGTTTTGGGAGAAATTTTTGCAAAGTGGGTACATTTAAATTTTCAAAACACGTTGTCTTAAGTTTATTATTTATGTTTTGAAATTCTTTTAAGGTAGGAAGAGATCCATGTGGATCGTATTTAAAAGCTTTAGGGGTTGATGGGTTTATCATCTTGATTGTAGCCTATCTGTGTGAAAACTTACCACATTTTAAATATGTGCACTATATATATCACATCTCAATAAAGTTCTTAAAAGGTAACCAAAAAGATATTTAATACAACAAAAGATCACATAACGCAATATATACAGTAATATAAAAAAAAAAAAAACAGAAAAATTCATGACTCCCCTAAACCAGAAACTGGAACATTACCAAAACGCGAAGCTGCTTTTGTTTCTTATTGCCCCATGCTCCTGCCCTGCACACTGAGGCAATCATTGTGGTCTGCTAGGTTTTGTGTTCTTCATTCCCTTGCCTTTAAAAAAAATATAGCTTTTATGGGGCTGGCAAGTGGAGTGATTTTTGGAACACTGGACTCCCACAGGATCAACTGCAGTTCGAGTCCTGGACCTGGCGGTTTACTTTCTTGCTTCCCCTGTCTTTGGTCAGATTTTTAAAAAATAATAGTAATAAATGAAAATTAAGAGATAATTTTTTAAAAATAGTTTTTATTACATATATTTATATGTCTAAATAGTATGGTACTTGGTTTGCTTTTATTTCAAGCTTTACAAAAATAGCATGTACTGCAGTTGATGTATTGCATTGCTGTATATTACTATGTTAATCTGCCATAGCTCGTGGGCATTTACATTGTTTTTGGTTTTGTTGTTAACAGCTGTGCTGTGTGAACATTCTTGTTTCTGGCTCTTGGCTTACAAGCACAAGACTTTCTCTAAGTACTTAATGTAGGTTGCATTAAGAGTTTTAGGCAGTCAGGAGTAAAATAAATTAAAATACATAGAAATAAAATGAATTTAAAAAATCAGTATTTTCTCTGGAAGACTTAAAGCCCTAGTGTTTGGTTCCTAGTTGAATATTTGCATAAGAAGCCAGGATTTCTGTTAATCTGTTGTACGAAATGAATTTCTTCCTTTGGAACCGCATTGTGAAAAATCTGACTATTTAGTATCCCCTTTTTCTTTCTTTCTATCTTTTTTTTTAAATCTGCTTTTCGGAAAGTTGTGGTCTCTCCATTTTCAATGCACAGATAATTATAGTAGAACAAACATGGATTGTATGTAAAATAAATATCTTTTTCTGCCTCTCTCTTTCTCACCCCGCTCATTTCTGGCAAGTTACTTTAAAAACCTTGGACTGTACCTTAGCATGTTCATGTTAAAGAAACCTGTCTTAAGTTTATCCTTGCAGAATTTAGTTAAGGGAAACACCTGCCAAATGGCAGAGCCTTTAAGGGAGAACCTTAGGACCAGGGTATTCCATGGAAATAATGTGTGTCCTCTGGAATATTTTTGGTGGTGAGTATTTCAGGAGCTGTTAACCACACATTAAAGTGTTTTTTAAAGTTTGAAAATGCCCCAGTGGGTGCTTCTGAGGTAGTCTGTTTTACTATACTAACAGCTATGCAGTGACCAAAGACGGAGAAATATTTTCTTACTTTCTTGATAGTATGTGTTTAAAAGTAATACGGGTATATACCTTCGAATAATCTGTTTTATGTTTGAAGATGTGGTTTCTTTTTGTTTTTTTAATACATATGTAGCTTGCAGACAAATTTCAGAATGCTTTTGATATGGTAAGGCTGTATTAACCTGCTTAAAAAAATCATTTTTTGTGTTTGACTACAAGGGCAGTATGTGTTTCTTTCCCCAGACTTTGAGAAGGAAGAGAAACTTACAAAGAAAAACCATTACCATCCATAACCATTGTAAACATTTTGTCAAGAATAACCCTGATCTTTGTATATGTGTTCTTTATATCCTAAACTATTAAAAAGAAATTTAAACAGTATCAGGTCTGCAGGCAGTACCTTCAAAATTTATCCCAAACATGGCTTATTTTACCACCTTCACTTTTACGTAAGATGATAATATGATCATCCTGGTATCCTTGCCCCTCTTTTGGCTCTGCTGCCCTTGTGGAGAATAGTCATTTAGATTATTTTACTCCTAGGCTCAAAACTATTTTGTGACTTTCAATACACAAAATAAAATTAAGGCTTTTTTTATTATAGCTTATGTTACCTTGGACTAGCAATGTTCAATAGAAATATGAAAGATCTTCAGAAATTTGTGAAAAATGCATATTATGAAAAATTGTGCATGGATTTCCAATATTTTTGCACCAAAATAGATTTATATTTTAATTCTATTTTCCCACAAACATTTTTTGCATGTCAAGTACCCACATATAATACAAGCCATATTAACTAATTAAAGTTTTTCTCATAGCCACACTACTAAAAAAAAAGAAACAGATGAAGTATGTTTTACTGAAATCAAAATACTGTGATTTCAACATGTAATCAGTCAATAGGAATTGAAACATCTTACTTTTTTCAGACTGTCTTTACAATATGGTGTGTGTTCTCTACATCTCAGTTGGGACTAGCTGTTTTCATGTGCACAGTAGCTGCCTGTAATCAGTTCCTATATTCGACATTGTTGCTCTGCACTGTCCAGGCCCTACTTGTTTCGTAGACATCTCCTACCAGCCTCCCTTTGACTGGTGTAGCTTAGCTGTCACAGCCTTTTTTAATTTCTTGAGCATGCCAAGATTATTCCCTTAAAACTTGTTCCTTCTGCTGAGTGTTCAATCATATTTCTGCTCAAATGTCACTCCTTCAGAGATGCCATTTGCTGACCATCTTCTCTGATCAGCCTGTCACCCTACTTAATTTCTTTGTAGAAATTACTTACTAGCTTATTTTCTATATCCCTGTATAAAGAAAAAGTAAAGTTCTCCTAAGCATAGCTTTCTTCCTTAAATTTTTGTAAGTAACATTTTGTTACAGATTTTTGTTAAAGACTTTGTTAAAAATTTACTGTACTTGGCAGTCTTCATTCTGTTTTCTTTTGGAAAGGTTTTTGCTATAGGGTATGGGTGCTCTCCTGAAAGAGACAGAAAGCGAGAAATCACCCCCCAGAGGGGATGGCCACACCGCAATCTCTTCTCCATTCTCCTCTCGGGATCCTGGGCATGCACACACGCCTGGTTTGAGTTCAAGCCACCTCGTTCGGGACTCGAACCACTGTTGACTATGCGGGAGTCCAGTGACATAGCCATTACGCCAACTGCTGGTCCCCAGCACCTGCTCTGTGCTGGACCTTATGCTAAGTGCTGAAGGTACAGCTGAACAAGAGAAGGACTTTGTCTTTAAGGATTTACAATTGGGAAAGGTAGGCAATTAACTAAGGAGTTTACAATTGGGAAAGATAGGCAATGAACTAACTGATGAATAAAATATTTTCACATTTTGACAAGTGCAAGGAAAAAAGGGGATCGTGCTTAATTGGGTGTTCTGATAACATTTCTCTCTATATGTAACATTTAAGCTGATGGATGGTACCAAACTGGGAGTTTCCTTAGCTTTCCCCAATCTCTCAGAACATTCTTAAAAAAATAATACACATGGGACCGGCAGGTGGCATTGTGTTTAGAGGTGCTGGATTCCCACATGGCTGACTGTAGTTCAAGTCCTGGACCTGGAAGCTTGCTTTTTTCCTTTCCCTTTCTCTCACTCTCTTGTCAAATTTAAAAAAAAAAAAAGGTAATAATAAATGGAATTAAATAAGTAAATACTAAAAAATAATAATAAATTACAGCGAGCCAGTGATGTGGTGAAGGCAGCTGGATTCCACATGGCCAATTTGTGGTTGGAGTCCTGGACCTTGAAGCTTGAAAAACACCGCATGTGTGCATTCTAGCCCAGAATCCCAAAAGTAGAAATGGCGGAGAAAGGAATTGTAGTGTGGCCACTCCTCCAGGCAGTGCTTTATTTTCCCTCTCTCCAACCAGTGCACATGCCCTCTTACAAATTTTAAAAAGTAATAGTAATAACAATCTAAATAGTTTTAAATTATAAATAAAAGTTGCTTTGTACATAGTTTCAAGCTGCTTCTCTATCTTCCAACTAGATCAAAGCTTGTCTTGTGTAGAAAATTTGGTACTGCGATTCCGAGTTCTGAGATCAAGAAGCTGCTGGAAGTTTCCCAAGTGAAGGGAACTGTTAGCCCAAAGAAAAGGGCAAAGTGCTTGACTTGATTTAGAATTTTACAAAAGTTTGGGATGATTAGAGTTTATTTGGGCAAACTTTATTGCTGGACTTACTTCCAAGTGGTAGGGCTACTTCCACTCCACCCCTCCCTATTCCAGTAGATTTTGTGAACAAAATCAGTCTCCTACAAATAGCTTATAAATAATTTTTCCCCTTGGTACTTTTCTTCATTTGCTTCTACTGTATTTTCACTTTTCTCTACTTTGCATATACTATTCTTGTGCTTAATTATGATTTCCTTGAGGAATCCTTACTTGATGCCACAAAATATGTTCTTCTGGACTAGCAGGACTTATTTCATGTTGGGCATTCTTTTGTAAACCTTTATAACAACTACAATTCATTAAGTGTGTGATTTGTTTTAGTATCTGTTTCTTCCTCTGGAACTGTGCCTTAGAGTCTAGTAGCTACAGCCATTCATGACTTTTAAATGAATTAAAATCAATTCTAGAAATTCAGTTAGCATAGTGGCTATGTTGCTGGACTCCCATATGCGGTCCTGGACCTGGTGGCTTAAACTCACGCCCGGTGGGTGTGCGCGCCCAAGATCCCGAGAGGAGAAGGGATTGCAAAGTGGCCATCCCCCCTGGGGGGTGATTTTTCACTTTCTATCTCTTTGTCTCTCTCTGTCTCGCTGGCAAGTGCACATGCCCTATAGCAAAAACCTCTCCAAAAAAAAAAAAGAAATTCATTTCCTCATTTATGTTGGTTACATTTCAGTGCTCAATAGCTGGTGGCTATTGAATTAGTAAGAGAGAGTCTTATGTAATAGTAAAAATTTACCTTAATTTATAGTCATGTGGCTAATGGCTACCATATTTTATTAGGATTTGAATAGCTGTTTCTGGCTATTGATAATGTGTTACACGTATGAAATAGGAACTTGATGTCTAGTATAAAACAGGAATTAAACTACCTTAATGTTTAAAATATTACTTATATTTAAAGTACTACTTTGTCTGTATTGCGTTAAATGATTACAATTAAAATTTTACCTGTTTGTTTTAACGTGCCTACTGGAAAATCACAATCTCATGTGGCTCCAGTTATATTTCTATTGGATAGCACTGATTTGACTCTAAACCATAAGTTTCTACAGTGGAAAAGACTGTATACATTTTCTTTACTGTGGGATCTGCAGCAGCCAATGGTGCCTACTACATAGTGGGTGTTCAAAAGATTTAGTTGGGCTGTCCCATTGCTTAGTGGTTAAATGTGCATTGGGAATTGGGACCCACATAGCTGACCTTAGTTCAAGTCCTGACCCTGGCTTCTTAAAAAAAAAATAAAAAGCTGGTGTGCTCGAAACCCTGATGGGAGGAGCAGAGGAGGAAAGGGATTGTGGCATTACCATGCCCCACTGAGGGGCTATCTCCCTTCTCCCTGGCAAGTACATAACTTCTCTGGAAATTAAAAGAAAGATTGACTTGGTGAATGATTAAACTGACTCAGCTGAGTTTGAATGTTATGGTATAACTGACAGAATATTACCTATTCTAAGTTTTGTTTTTCAGAATTGTTAGGGTTTCTTAATTATGATTTTTAAAAAATTGTTGAGAAAAGCTTTTCTTTTGACAGCTATATAAAAAATTAATCTTTAGGGTTCAGCATATGGATAATGGTTACATTGCTGGACTTCCACATAGTCAACCACAGTTCGAGTCCCAGACGTGGGAGCTTAAAACTCATGCCAGGAACGTGTGCATACGTACCCAAAATCCTGAGAGGAAAATGGAGAAGGGACTGTGGTGTGGTTATCCCTTCTGGGGAGTAATTTCTCTCTTTCTGTCTCTTTGTTTCTCTCTGTCTCTCCAGTCAGTGCATGCACCCTATAGCAAAAATCTCTCAAAAAAAAAATTAATCTTTGGCTTGTAATCTTTTTTCTGGTTTAGGCTGTTAAGAAGAGAGAGGGAACTTAAGCTCTGCTGGTCATTTTCTGTCCACTTTTCTATGCCTAGTAGTTTTACTTATATGATCTACATGTTATTTGGCACATGAAACTTTATGACTATTAAAGAATTATTTACTTAATTTTATTTATTATTACTATTTTAATTCACTACAGAGAGAAGAAAGCAAGACACAAGCTCCAGGACTTGAACTGTGGTCAGCTATGAGGGAGTCCAGTGCCCTAATCACCATGCCACCTGCTGGCCCCATGACTGTTAAATCTCTTTATTTTAGAGAGATTTTTTTGCTATCGGGTATGTGCACTCATTGCAGAGACAGAAAAATCAATCCTTCAGGGGGAGGAATGACCACTTGACAATCCCTTCTCCATATCTCCTCCTAGGATTTGGGGGCATGCATGCACACACTCTCGGCCTATTTCAAACTGGCGAGTCCTGGACTCGAACCATGGTTAGTCCTATGGGAGTCCAGCACCTTAACCACTATGCCACCTCCTTGCCCTGGAACTACTAAATCTTAATAGTTGATGATTATGAATGCAGTTTTCTTTGTACTTTTGTCTATATGATCTGTGTTTTTCATTTGCTTTTATTGGTGATCTTGTTTAATCCTTTGATAAAAACAACATAATTTATTGTTTTTTAGGGAGAGAAATCTCTATCAGCTTGGCTTTTGCTTCTTATGTGTCTGTTTCCTTAATGTTTCCTCTGTGTTCAGCATTTTGCTGAACGGGCCATTGCCATCCTTCCCAACTCACCGTACATATGCTGTCCTTTTTTCCCTTAGTGAGTTAAAATTTAAGATACATACCAGAATTTGCAAACTCAAACATATACCTCACTTTTGTAGGCAGTGGAGACATTTTTAAAGGTTATTTTTAATTTTCCATGAGATAGTGGTTTTCAGACTTCTATCCTTAGTGATCCCAGTCATGTTTTGCTAATGTCGAGGTGGGCCTTTCTTCAGCTACTACATAAACCACCAGTAGTGCCCAGGGAGAATGTTCAGTTAATTTCTTTTGTGGGAAGAGCACTTGGAGCTATTCTCAATCCTTGAAACTTCTAAAGAAGTTTTAGCTCTGCTCTGTATGTCCTCTACCCAAGAATTGTTCCCAACAGTCTAGGTAGTGATTCTTCATGTAGAGTCATGTTAATTAATCAAAAATGTAGTGGGACCAAGTTGTTCAGTGGCTTGTTCTCTACATTGTTTTTAGCTGATAGGTTTGGGAAATCTCTAGGCTCCCACAAAGAATGTACATTATATCCTTTGAATAGTTGATTTTCAAAAAGTGGTATTATTGTCACATTCAGTGAGCTGTGGAGCTTTTGCAGGCTCCTTGTTCCTGAGAAGCAATATTGTTTTCTTATACTCTTGGTTCTAAGTTTTATAGTTGTGATATTACCTTCCTTTTATTTATTTATGCTGTTGTTTTATTCTGCAACTGATTAGAATTGGGGTAAATACTCTCTAACTTTAAAATGTGTGCCACCTAAAATGGTTGTTAATCATCGTGAAGTTCTTTCAGGTAGGTCCTGGAGAATTTTGAACCGTCTGAAATCACTAAGTTCACATCTCTTTGCATTTCTCTTGGATAGAGATTGAGAGTAGTCTTAGGGCTGTGTGTATGAGTAGTGTCTTTCATATAAGTAATTAATTTTGACGTGAAAAATTGATGACATAGATTTATTTGATTACCATGACCGTCTGCTAATTCTGTGGTTGCCAAATTTCAAGATTTAAATGTTTGCCATCTCTTTTTCTATGACCTTGTAAAATTTTTGGCCACCTATGAACTGTTTTCCTCGAGTCTCATGCTGTAAACTCAAATTATGTATTCTTTCTGCTGATTGTTCCTGTACCTCCTCTGCTTCCAGTGTTCTTTTGCAAGTGTCCACACAGTGGGAAGAAAACCTGAACTTGACTCATGAAGTGCTGGGCATTCAAAGCAGTGAATCCTTGCAAAGGATCTTGGGACTAGACCTCTGTGAATTGGCTCTTTCAATTTGTCCACTTACAGGGCATAATAGATTATGCAGCTGTTTGGGCTTCAGCAGGGTGTTGCTCCATATTCATGTCTAGTTGCAATTATGTGAATTTTCAGTTTCTTACAAAGACTTGTCTTTGTATTCAAAACAATTTTGTTGGCTTTGTGTTATATGAATTTTTTCTGAGGAAAAATGATTATAAGATTTTGAGCTTTGAAAAATGTAAATTTAAATGAAAAATTCTGTAATATATACATTTATTGATAGCATATTTTGAGAAGAAGCATATTTTGGATTTTCTGTTTTAAATTTTTGCTTTAATTTTGAATTTATTTTTATGAATCACAGTCATAATTTTTGCAGAGGTGAAAATTAAATTTTATTAAGCACATTGAACGCTATTGAATCAGTCAGATAATGATGGTTAGAATAATGCTCGATAGTTACTAAAATTACACAGTTCTAATTAAAACATTATAAACTTAAACATTGTAAAACCTAGCAAATTAGGCAACATATACAGGGACAGTAGGACTTTTTGGTTTAAAAACCAGTTTACCTGTGTCATGTCTCTTAGGGATCTGTAATGAAAGTAATGTGGCTTAGTGAGGAATGTGCCCCTCAGCTGCCCCTCAGAGTGTTCATGACACCTTTAAGTAATATTTGAGAAGGGTACAAATAATCTACCCTTTAAAATAAATAATAGTGTCTTTCATATAAGTAATTAATTTTGACGTGAAAAATTGATGACATAGATTTATTTGATTACCATGACCGTCTGCTAATTCTGTGGTTGCCAAATTTCAAGATTTAAATGTTTGCCATCTCTTTTTCTATGACCTTGTAAAATTTTTGGCCACCTATGAACTGTTTTCCTCGAGTCTCATGCTGTAAACTCAAATTATGTATTCTTTCTGCTGATTGTTCCTGTACCTCCTCTGCTTCCAGTGTTCTTTTGCAAGTGTCCACACAGTGGGAAGAAAACCTGAACTTGACTCATGAAGTGCTGGGCATTCAAAGCAGTGAATCCTTGCAAAGGATCTTGGGACTAGACCTCTGTGAATTGGCTCTTTCAATTTGTCCACTTACAGGGCATAATAGATTATGCAGCTGTTTGGGCTTCAGCAGGGTGTTGCTCCATATTCATGTCTAGTTGCAATTATGTGAATTTTCAGTTTCTTACAAAGACTTGTCTTTGTATTCAAAACAATTTTGTTGGCTTTGTGTTATATGAATTTTTTCTGAGGAAAAATGATTATAAGATTTTGAGCTTTGAAAAATGTAAATTTAAATGAAAAATTCTGTAATATATACATTTATTGATAGCATATTTTGAGAAGAAGCATATTTTGGATTTTCTGTTTTAAATTTTTGCTTTAATTTTGAATTTATTTTTATGAATCACAGTCATAATTTTTGCAGAGGTGAAAATTAAATTTTATTAAGCACATTGAACGCTATTGAATCAGTCAGATAATGATGGTTAGAATAATGCTCGATAGTTACTAAAATTACACAGTTCTAATTAAAACATTATAAACTTAAACATTGTAAAACCTAGCAAATTAGGCAACATATACAGGGACAGTAGGACTTTTTGGTTTAAAAACCAGTTTACCTGTGTCATGTCTCTTAGGGATCTGTAATGAAAGTAATGTGGCTTAGTGAGGAATGTGCCCCTCAGCTGCCCCTCAGAGTGTTCATGACACCTTTAAGTAATATTTGAGAAGGGTACAAATAGTCTACCCTTTAAAATAAATAAATAAATAAATAAAAAAATAAAAAAAAAAAAAAACCTTCCTAAATGTTATACCTGAAAATGTCACTAGGACAGATTGCTTTTGCTTTTTAGATCTCCTTACTGTTTGAATGAGTGTTAACCTTGACAGAGCACCCATATAACATCAGACATGTTAGATGTGATAATATAAAAACAATATTTCTGCCCATTTTCCCCATCAGTTTTAAGTAATAACATCAATCTTTGTTGTCCCTGAAAATTTTAGCCTATCGTGATACTGAGAACATACAGTGTCAGTGAATTTAGATAGCTTAGAAATGAATCTTTGGTATTGTTATTTTAGAGCTGGGTATTTTCACTTGAATTATGTTTTTCTCTTTTAAGTCTTGAGAGAAAATATTGTTTCATTCTTTTGGGGAAATTTTCGTAATGAATTTTCTGTTGTTTTAACATTTTCAGACGATATATGAACTCTATTAAAATAGGAATCTGTCTTTAAAGCAAACTTCACCTTCATGGCTCTGTAAAAATATCAAATGATTTAGGCTAAAACCATTGTATGTTAAAGGATTGGTCACGAATTTCAAATTAAAGTGCCTTCTGTGGGATTTTCATTTATGTTACTTTGTTTATTTTTCCCCTAGACAAAAGAGTAAGCTAAGAGCATATGATGGGAAAACTGAAACATTACCTCCTGTTCCTTTAAGAAACCAGCTTATCCAGGGGGTTTTAGTGTGCTTAACCTAACCTGCTAGCAAGGAAAAGTTCTTTAAAATAATGGATATTAGCCGTATCCAATCACAATTATCAGTTTCACTAACAGGGAGGAGATTTTACTCTCCAGCCACTAGAATTGGAGAAGGTGGAGCTTGGTATTCAGGTTTGGTTGCTTTGGAGTACAGCTTCAAGTGAAGTTAATCTGAGGTGAAGCAAACAGAAAATTGTGGAGGTTTTGTTGGTAGGATTTTTGTTCTAATCTTTTAATGATCCTTCATTTTATACTTTTGCTCCTTATGCTTCTGCGTATGTTAGGTTTTGTCATTGTTTCTATGTTCTGATGCAAACTGAACATTAAAATTAAGCAGGGAAGCAGAACAAAAGGGCTGTTTGGACAGGAAATAGGTGTTCAGAGAATCAAACTTGACTTTCTTTTATCATTATTTTTGTTCAGAATTTGAGTGTCATTAAAAAATCTTTGAATCAAAGTCATTTCCAGTAACAGGCTTTTCTCCTAGATTAGATATTTGAGCAGTCATTTGTCAGTTTTTATAAATGATATTTTGAGGAGGTCTATTTGATATGTCATTTTCCTTAAACTTAAGATATTAAGTTGCTAAAAGACAGATACATGTGGTAAGATTAAATTTGTTCTTTTTAAAGAAATGAAATGCCAACTGTTTAATTTGCATTTTTACCCCTAGCATACACACATCCTTTTTAACTTAAATATATTTTAAATTTAGCAATATGTTGACATTTTTAATATGCTCATAATCTTAGCTTTGTTTTTTAGAAGGTCACTGATTCATATTATAAAGAACAAAGTAATACTGCTTTTTTGTTTATGCAGACTCGTCATTTCTTTCAAAGGTGGATGGATAAATAACACCCCTTTGAAACAGGAAATGAATGGATTTATATTTTTTAAAAAACTATAGGCTATCAAAACTTTAAGTGTCTGAATCTATTAACATTTCTTATTTATGAAATAATAGTAGTGTGTTTCAGCACCGTAATTTTTCTTTAGCAGCTATTTTCTTTAAATTGTTGCTCTTTGTACTCATAGAAACTAAGGTGTAAAAGTTGATTTAGTAATGGTTCAAATACCAGCTGAGCCTCTTCAGCCAGTTTCAGTTCAGTACATTGTATTTGTTTTGTTGTTTGTTCCAGGTCATGGGAAGGTTTTTAAATTAATGCTTTTCTGCTGTATCTATTGCTTCAACAGTAGTATAATAAAATCTAGAAAAGTCACCCATATACCCACAAGATCACTTTATTGTGGTCTTATTATTTTTCTCCTCTTCCCTTCTTACCACATTCTTGCATTTTTCCAGTAAATGTGAAAACATGTAGTTTTGTATTTTTTTTTCACTACACTGTCATCTGTCATTGAAATTGTTTTTATTTTTTTAATTGTAGTTCCTTTAAGTTGATGTGACCTTAATTAATTTGCCTGTTCTAGGTTGTTCCTCATTTTTCACCATTTTAAGTTGTATTATACTGAAGACACTTTTACGTATAGGTTTAAAATATATTTTTTAAATTATTATTTATTTGTTTGTGTGTGTGAAAAATCCCCTGGAATGAGTTTAGGTAGATCAAAGGATAGAAAGGCCTCACGGATAAATTGCTTTTCAGAAAGATAAGACCAGTTTATGTTGCCACCAGTAGGATGTGCTTCAGGATTTTTCTGATGGGTAGCCCCTTAAATGTTCTATTGAAGTATGCTTCTGGAACTCCCTGACTTGTTGATTACCTATTGCCTAAACTAATAGCCTATTTTAAATACCATTTTCCAAGGCATAGATGGATCTAAATCGATTTTATGTACATGAAAGCCAGTTGAAGAAAATAAGGACATTTTTTAAGTGAGCAGTTATGTCTTTGTTGAATATCTTATTGATAATATGTATTGCTTTCAGTAAGTATAGCATTTAATATTTTACACTAGCTTTGTTGTTTAGGCCAGCTTTCCTTAGTATATATTGCTTCTGGTGAGTATCTATGAGGAAAAAAAAAATTTCTTTGAAGAAAATATATTCAAAACATTTTTAGCAAGGTAATCTTACCTGTCTCAACAAATAAGAGTAACTTTGTCACTATTTGTGCATGTCTGAATTTTAAGAAAATATAATTTAACAATGAGAATTCACTGTATTTCTGTTTTAAGTGTGTGTCAGCACCTTTCCACTATTTCATATGTATTCAGTTAAAGGTACAAAAACTGTTGGTACAATGGTGATAGATAATATAATACCATTCTTTTTGTTTGTTTTTAAGAGTGCTTTGAAGGAACCAGCAGTTAGTGTAATGGCTATGTCGCTGGACTCCCACGTGGTCGACTGCGGTTGGTGTCTCGGACCGGTGGCTTAAAACTCATGCTGGGCACGTGTGCGTGCGTGCCCAAGATCCCGAGAGGAGAATGGAGGAGAAGGGATTGGGAGAAGGGATTGCGGCGTGACCATCCCCCCTGGGGGGTGATTTCTTGCTTTCTATCTCTATGTCTGTCTCTGTCTGTCTGGCGAGCGCACGCACCCTATAGCGAAAATCTCTACAAAAAAAAAAAATGAGGATAATTGTAAACATAATAGTTTTAATGAATGCCATCTCAAGTTTGGCTGCTGATCACATTTTAATGGGTACCCAAATAAAGATTAACTGCTCTTGCAGTCTGGGGAACACTAGAATTTTAAGAAATGTTAATCCTTAATGATTTCTCTACTCGCATCTCTATTTTTCTGTAGTTGACAGAACTAGGGAATATCCTCTTAGTGCCTTGCTTTCATGGGGAGAGTAGAGACCTGTTTTCTACAGGGAGAACAAAACTCAGAAATTGAAATTGATCTAGATATCAGGGCAAGATACAAATAGTTGTAGCTATGTCTTACTCTTTTAGAATGGAGAAGAAAATGATTCGGAGGGGATATTAAATGCATTCAAAGTCCCTGTCGTCAATCATTATTCAAAGGGAATGTAGTGATTTTTTTCCTTCTTAATAATTTAAGGAGAAACGTCATGGCTTCTTTATAATAGAGTATGTAAATGTGTCAGGTCACTTGTGTTGATAAGTTAGGAAGTACTTATTTATGGACTGGTGTGTCTATGAACCTGTTAGACCAAATTTGACTTCTGCTTTAGGATGTCATGAGAAAAAAAAATGAACTCAGCTGTTTTGTGATTACCAGTGGTTTGCTAGAAGAGAGAAGATCCATGGGCCAGCAGGTGGCTTGGTGGTTAAGGTGCTGGACTCACACGTGGTTGACCACAATAAGAGTCCCAGACCCAGTGGCTTGAAACTGACTCTGGGTGCGTGTGCCTGTGTGTGCTTAAAATCACCCAAGGAGAGATAAATAGGTGGTGTAATGGTTACATCACTGGACTCCCACATAGTCAGTCGACTGTGGTTCAAGTCCTTGGCTTGGTGGCTTAAAACTCAGGTTGGGTGCATGTGTGTGCATGCCGAAAATCCCAAGAGGAGAATGAAGGAAAAGGGATTGCAGCATGGCCATACCCCCTTGTGATTGAATTCTTGCTTTCTGTCTCTCTTCTGTCTCTCTCTCTCCGACAAGTGCATGTGCCCTATAGCAAAAATCTCTCAAAAAAACAAACAAAAGTCCCATGAGAATAGAGGAGAAAGGACTGCGATGTGGCCATCACTCCTGGTGAGTGATATCAGACTTTCCCTCTGTCTTTCTCCTGCTGGCTAGCACACCCACCCTGTGGCAAAAAACAAACAAACAAAGGAGCGGATCCACCTGTTCCTCTCTGTATCTCTCCCCCCCCGCCCCCCCCAGTATAAGCACCTTGTATAAGCACCTTGGATCTCCTCCATGGGTTTCTCTGAGTAACTTGATTTCTTAGCCACATCTAGCACTGTTGGCTACTTTCTTTCTTGAAACGCCGAGGAGTTAAATTGCACTGTATATGCTTCCTCTTCTTAGTGTCTTTTTCACATTTTTTCTCTTTATAACATTTAAGTAATGGAGTTTCATAGAATTCTGATCTTAACATTCCTTTTACTGTACACTTCCTTTAAATTGCAGTACCATATCTTTAACTAACATCCTATGTATTTTTTGGCTGTTTTGCCAGAGAGAGGAGAAGGAAAGCACTCTCCCCTCCCACACACACACTCACACACACACACACACACACACAAACATTCAGTAGGGGAATAGTTACACTGCAGTCTCTTTCTCCTTTCCTCCATTTCTCTGTCCTGTTGGGATTTTAGGCATGTATACACGAATGCCTAGTTTGTTTTTCAGTCCGCATTCCCACCCTCAGTTCTTGGTATCCAGTAATTTCTTGGTATCCAGTAATCTGTGCTTGTGCTCTCTATAGATTTACCTTTTTTTGACTTTACATATAAATGGTATTGTAAAATATGTAGTCTTAATAATGTTTTCAAGGCACATTCGCTTTGGAGCAATTGTCTCCTTTTTTTCCCTTTTATCTTTTACTTATATTTTGTTATGACACAGTTGCATAACAAAATTTATCATTCAAACTGTTTTTTAAGTAGTCAGGCAATAGTCACATTATCGTCCAACCATCACAACTATCCATCTCCATAACTATTTTTTTAACCGTCAGATGGCATTTGTGTTCACCAGAGAGAGAAAAAGGAGAGAGAGACACACACACACAAAGCACCCCCAGTCCTTTTCCTTGTATCCTGTCATGATTTGGGGCATGCATGCACATGTACTCAGTGTGTTTTTCAAGCCCCAGAGGCTGGGTTCAAACCTCAGTTGGCCTTATAGTATTTAGCTTCCTACGCACAATACTTTACCACCACTGTCGGTCTTTAATGTTGCCATTCTAGTGGATGTGGATTAATAGCTCATGGTGATATTAATTTTCAGTTCCTGATTATAACTCTAACATTGGACGTTAATACCTTTTCTGGCTATAGCATCCTGTCGTTCCAATTTTCCTCTTGTCAGCACAATTTTTTTTTACTTTTCTTTTTTCTTTCCTTTTTTTTTTTTTTTTTTTTTTTTTACAGGTTTTTGCTTTAGGAAATGTGCGCTTGCCAGAGAGAGAGAGGGACTGGGTAGAAAGGCAGAGCCCTGTCAGATTACCAGGAAGGCTATTTGTCATTTACATAGACATTGGAGTCTACACAAATGATCATCAGCCCACAACAAGCAGCTAGAGGGTAGAGTCTACACCTTCATTTCAATTCAGCATATAAGTGACCCCTATGTCACCAGAACACAAACATAAATATGTCTCCATATAGCTTATAATATTTTCGGATTTTAACCTTGGTTCCCTGATAACACGGAAATCTTCTAAAATTAAGAATTTATCACTGGGATCAGCAGTTGGCATAATGGCTGTGTCACTGGACTCCCATGTAGTCGACCGTGGTTTGAGTCCCAGATCCAGTGACTTAAACTCACACCAGGCATGTGTGCATGTGTGCCCAAGATCTGAGGAGAATAGAGGAGAAGGGATTGTGGTGTGGCCCTCCCCCCCGCAGGGGTAATTTCTTGCTTTCTGTTTCTCTTTCTTGCGAGCACACGCGCCCTATAGCAAAATCCTCTCCAAAAAAAAAAAATAATTTATCATTTGCAGTGATTATTCAGCTGACAGATTAGGATAAAAGCCAGTGCATATTTTTAAAACCTTACTCTCTCTTTAAAAATTATTTATTTCTTATTATTTAAATTTGCTATGGGCATGTGTGTTCACCAGAGAGAGACAAAGAGATTGAGAGTAAAAGTGAGAAAGTAAGCCACCAGATCCAGGACCTGAACCATGGTCAGCCATGGGAGAGTCTAGCGCCCCAATCACCATGCCACCTGCTGGCCCCAATATCGTAACTGTTACAATGAAAGTGCTACATAATTTATTTTTTAGTAAGGAGACAATGATATAATGGCTTGCTGGTTGTTATTTGATTCAAGTTTATGGTATATCTTTTTTTTTTTTTTGCTATAGGGCGTGTGCAGTGTGCAGTCACTGGAGAAAAATAGAGAGGGAAATGAGAAATCACCCCAGGGCAGATGACCACATTGCAATCCCTTTTCCTACATTCTCCTCTCAGAATTTTGGCCTTGCACATACATGCGCCTAGTGTGTTTTTCAAGCTACTGGATCCAGGATTCGAACTGCTCAGTTGGCCATGTGGGAACCGTGTTTTAACCTTCATGCCACCTGTTGGCCCAGTACATCTTAAAACAAAATAAAATATTGTGACCAGCAGATGGCATAATGGTTGTGTTGCTGGACTCCCATGTGGTCAACCATAATAGTTAAAGTTCTGGAGGACTTGAACTCATGCTGGGTACATATGCATGCCCACAATCTCGAGAGGAGAAGGGATTGGCAGCCATTCTCCCTGGGGGTAACTTTTTGCTTTCTGTCTCTGTGTCTCTCTGTCTCTTGGGGGAGTCCACAAATTCTATAGCAAAATCTCTAAGGAAAAACAAAAACACAACAAAAATATGTATAGGAATAACTTTAATTAGACAAACATTTTGTACTAACCAGAACTCTTGCATATTTAATGAATATCAGTTCTGTTCTCTTTTTTAATTTAAAAAATACTTACTTTAAGCAGAAGGAAAGGAAATTGCTATGAAAAGGTAGATTGGTATGAAGAAGTAGAAGTGTTTTGCACTATGAGTAAAATATTTTGTACATGGTCATTTGTTAAGCCTAGCTCCTTAAACACAATGTGAAAAGGTATGAAATAATGTTCAAAATACATAGACTATAGGTTGTGAGATAAATGCACCCCAGAGTTTCTATAAAGTATTAGCCATAACTGAGCACTTTGAGAAGTTCATAATCTCAGGAGTTCTCATTATTTCATAATTTGGATTTACCTAATCAGAATATGTGTTCTGAATGGGTATTCCATCTTTTGGTAGAAACCTTCATTGCATAGTATATAGTTTTAAAATTGAGAAAGGGATAAAGCAGTAAGAGAAATCAAGTTAACCCTAGTTTCCCCATTCTCTGCAGAATGTGAACATTGTGGAATAATGGAGGCATTGGCATTGTATTTGACTTATGTGAAATCTAACAAAGTTATAACTTTGTTTATGTGTTGGATAATCTACTGTTTTTATGGGAAAAGGAAAAAAAGAGGCAGAAAGCTTATAAAACTCTCTGTCCTGTGAGAGTCCCTCTTGGCAAAGAAGCTCCTGTTTGGTCTTTTCTGTTAGTAACATCAACAATAGTCTCTTGTCGATCTGGTTCTTACCCTGTGGGAATTGAGGCAGAGTGTGAAGTTAGGGATTTTTTCTCTCCCTCTCAAAAATAGTTGTTTTCCACATAGCTGCCACAGCCTTTCCACTTCAAAACCAGACTGAGACTGAGGAGGAGGACTGGCTTTGCCATTTAGACTAGATGGTAGACATTTTCTGTAAGTTGGATGAGCTAAATGGGTATTTCCAAGATTCTGAGAAGTGTACATTGCATATATGCCCAGGGGGTGATTTCTCACTTTCTGTCTCTTTGTCTCTGTCTCTCCAGAGAGCACAAGCACTCTATGGCAAAAATATCTCTTAAAAAAAGTCTGGGGGCCAGCAGGCGGTATGGTCGTTAAGGGCATTGGATTCCCACGTGGCCATCTGTGGTTCCAGTCCTGGACCTGGTGGCTTGCTTTCTCAATTTCCCTACTCTCTCTCATTCTGTCCCTCTTTGGTCAAATTAAAAACAAACAAACAAATAAATAAAGCTCAATGAATAATCCTTTTTTTAAAAAAAAACTTTATTTTGTCTGAAAATCTTTTCTGTTTGCTCTTTGAGCCCTTTCATGTGCAAGGAGGTTGGTGAGTAGAGAGCTCTAATTTTTTCTTTTTTTTAAGAATTATTTATTTATTATTCTCATGAGTTTTACCAGAGAAAGAAAGAGTGAGTGAGGGAGAGTTAGAAAGCAAGCCGCCAGGTTCAGGACTTGAAATGTGGTCGGCTCTGTGGGAATTCCAGCACCTCAACCACTTTCTTCATACAAATTTTCATTATCCTGGCAGCTTCTGTGTTTCTGTATCTTTTACTTCAGTTACTTAGATTTGGCTTTTCTTCCCTTTTCTAAGTCATTTTGTCATCCTTTCGCCCACTTACGATGGCCATAAATATGCTGTAGTTCAGGGTTACATTATCTCATGGTTCATTTAAGACAGTTTGTGTTCTTATTTCTCATTCTCCTTATTACTGCATGAGTTTTGAAAGAAACTTTGACTTTGCAGTCTTGAAATTGGAAGCCCTTGTGCCTTTTTTCTTTTGTATCATGTCTCTCCAGCAATTTGGAAAGAAGCATATAAAGTCATCATCACCTCAGCAGGAGAGAACTGTATTAGTTCAAGACTTTACCATCTAATTTCTCCCTCTATACTTTAACCCCCACCTCCCCCAAATTTTATAATGTTTTTCCCAAAATCTGAGTTAAAAATTTTTCTCTGTATTAACATTACCTTTATTTTAGTTATCATGCTTACTAAGTGATGAAAAAGTGGAAGCTATTTGGTCCCTAACCAGCTACAGTAGTTAGTATGAACCATATTTTATTTGTCTAGCCATCAAAAAGCAAAAAAAGCATTCAGATAGTAGTTCTCCAGAATTTATAGTGGAAGATAATTGTTTGGCAAATTTCTTTGGGGAATGCATCCCTTGACCTAATTTTAGCTGACCTAAATTACTCTGAAGTTACCACCTTTTCAGTAGTTTGAAATCACTTTCTTTTCAGCTGTAAATAGGTACTTACTGTGTTCTGTGCTAAAAATATTTTCCATTATCTAAAATAGTGGTGCTGAAACTTTAATCTGTGACTCCCTTGGGCCCTTGTTAGGGAGTTTTTATCCTTGGGCCCAGTCTCCAGAAATTGATTCATTAAGTATGGAGTAGGCTCCTGTGTAATTTTCTGATGGTGTTAATCCTTGGCTTTGAGAAACATTGAGCTAAAGATAGGGAAATCCATGCTTGGTAATCATTTCAGGAAGACTTCAACTTTTCCTACTTACTAATCTTGAAATTTTGAAGCATATCTCCCCAGTCTTTGAGTTTTGGTTTAAAAAAGCCAGGTCTTTGGACTTTTAACTTTCTAGCAACATGTTGAGGCCAATTTTGGAGCCAGCTGTATTTCGTCCAGCACATTTATGTCCAATAAATAAGGATCTGTTTTAGGGCCCATTGTTAGTACAATGGCAAGTTGGATGCTAAAGGACTTCAAAGAGTATGTTACTGGGACCAGCAGATGGCCTAATGGTTACGTTAAAACTCATGTAAAACTCATGCTGGGCCTGTTGTGGGGGCCTAAGATCCCTAGAGAAGAATGGTGCAGAAGGGATTGCTGCTTGGTCATCCCCCCTGGGATGTGATTTCATGCTTTCTGTCTCTGTGTCTCCAGCAAGCGCACGTGCCCTATAGCAAAAATTGCTCTTAAAAAAAAAAAAAAACACCCCAGAAAACGAAAAACAAAGAATATGATTCTTAGCAGTTTATTTGTTTATTTTTTGGCTTTCATAATTACAGAAACAAAACAAAGATCTGTCAAGTATCACTAACATAGGAACTTAAGTTATCAAAGTGATCTCTCCATTGTTGAAACCAGATCAGTGCAGATTAAATTGAGATTGACTTCCCCCAATTTTTTTTTTTTTGAGAGGTTTTTGCTATAGGCCATGTGCACTAGCCAGAAAGAGACAGAGAGACGGAAAGCAAGAAATCACCTCCCAGTGGGGATGGCCATGCCACAATCACTTCTCCATTCTCCTCTCGGCATCTTAGGCACGCGCGCACATGCACCCATCATGAGTTTAAGCCACCGGTTCCGGGATTCGAACTGTGGTTGGCTACGTGAGAGTTCAGCGACGTAGCCATTACACTAACTGCTGGTCCCTCCAAATAGTTTTAAAGCTAATTATGTTTCCACTTCTTCCTTATTAATGTTGACTTGAAAATTAGTCAGAATGGTAGTGCTTTTTCAAAAGCATTTGAAGTAGTGAAAATACAGGTATTTTAATGATCTGGAAAGGGCAACTACTTTGATTGCATCTGTATACAGTTTTAGTTGATTTGTTTTTCATAAATGACCTCGGTGCCATCAGAGTCTGAGGAGAATACAGTGCAAATGAAAAAGTCCTAACGAACAAGAGCTTGTCAACTGGCATACTATTTTTAGGTTATCATAGCTTAATCTGCTGCCGACTATTTAATGGCCTGGAAAGAGGAAAGGAGCTAATTTAGACCGGATTAGTATGTTCTACACTGCTAAACATTCCCTGATTGACTCTAAAAATTAAAGATGGAAAAGACTTCAGTAATTTGATTTTTGCTTGATTTCCTATAGTTAATATATAGGGGTTCAGGGTTGTTGGTGTGATGTGGACAAACGCAACTCAAATGTTATTATATAAATATTTGAATGCCTAGAACACCTGTTCTAAGTATATGTGCCAGATATTAGAAATATAGTGGTGAGCAAGACAGATGGTTCCTAAAATGTAGTGTTATCAAAATGTAATGGGCTGGGAACCAGCAGTTAGCGTAATGGCTATGTTGCTGGACTCCCACGTAGTCGACCACGATTCTTGTCCCGGACCCAGTGGCTTAAAACTCACCCGGGCGCGTGTGCGTGCGTGCCCAAGATCCCGAGAGGAGAATGGAGGAGAAGGGATTGCGGCGTGACCATCCCCCCTGGGGGGTGATTTCTCGCTTTCTGTCTCTATGTCTCTCTCTGTCTGTCTGGCGAGCGCACGCGCCCTACAGTGAAAATCTCTCAAAAAAAAAAAAATGTAATGGGCTGAGTTATATGGCTTAACTTTGGCCAGGAAAGTGACTTGTGCTCTGTCTTTAGTAGTGATGATGTTTTTGTATTTAGTTTTCTACACTTGTATCTATCCCAGTTGTAACAGATGATTTTTGTCTGCAAGGTAACTGTTAACCGGGATGAATGATCAGAGTGGGTTTATAGAGGAAAGTTGGTTTGGTGATGTTTTAAACACTTTTTTAAAGAATTATTTCTTCAGTTTTATTTATTATTATTATTTTAAATTGGACCAGAGAGAAAGAGAAAGTGAGAAAGTAAGCTGCCAAGTCCAGGGCTTGTGAGAGTCTAGCACCTTAACTGCCATGCTACCTGCCAACCCCAAACTTTTTTTTTTTTTTTCCCGACCCCAAACTTTTTTATTTTGTAAAATGAACTACATAAGCTGAACCAACAGAGTATAATACACTGAACATGGCATATAAAACATATCAAAGGCTGACTTGGTAGCCCAGTGGTTCAGTGAGCTGGATCCCACGTGGCCAACTGCAGTTAAAATCCCAGCCCAGGCATGTTTGTATTCCCAGAATCCTGGCAGGATGGAGAAATAAAAAAAGAGATATCTTTTGTTAAGAAATGTAATAAATTACTTAATGTGAGTTACACTTTAAATGTTAAGAGTAGCAAATGTTTATTAGAATTTGTCAGAATTATTCCTCTCCCAAATTTAAAAATTGTTGATGAACATGTTTAAGTTCCACTTCATGCTTATTGTGAAATAACATAATCAGCTTGAGGAAATCCAGTGTGAGAATCTGCAATCCACAATGCTCTAAAATCTGAAACTTTTGAGTACTGACATGATACTGTTAAGTGGAAAACTCGACACCCAGTATCATTTGACCAGGTCAGTCAAACTCTGCCATACAAAAATATTGTATAAAATTACCTTCAGATTACGTGTACAAAAGTGTGTAAAATGCAAATGAATTTTGTGTTTAGTCTTGGCCACCATTCTCAAGATATCTTGTTAATAAGTGTATACAAATATTTCAAAATCTGAAGCACTTACGGTCCT
Source organism: Tupaia belangeri chinensis (assembly GCF_000334495.1). NCBI lineage: Eukaryota > Metazoa > Chordata > Mammalia > Scandentia > Tupaiidae > Tupaia > Tupaia belangeri. The sequence goes on from NW_006159539.1 coordinate 3,086,611, forward strand.
AAACATTTTGGATGAAAGATATTCGACTCATGTGTTTAAAAAAGTAAACCAAGTAGGTAGTATTCAAGGTATTGAATCATTTATAAGGGATTGATGTGTTGGGGGCCAGCAAGTGGTGTGGTGATTAAGGGTGCTGGATTCCCACGTGGTTGACCATTGTTTGACTCCTGGACCTGGTGACTTGCTTTCTCATTTCCGTTTCTCTCTCTGTCTCTGTCTGGTCAAGTTAAAAAAATAATAATAATAACAAATGGAATTAAATAAATATTTTTTAAAAAAGGATTTATGTGATGTAAGTGGACATAGGCAAAAGAAGGAAATTTTTGTCTATAGCTAAATGATGGTAATTGTAAAATTAGTTTGTAATACGAAAACTAAAAAATTACTTAGTGGAAAGTTTATGTGTATATGTATATAAATATATTTTTATATTATATTTATATACATATACACATACACACAATTTTTTTCTTTCCTTTTTTTTTTTTTGCTATAGACAGTGTACCTTCACCTGAGAGTGAGAAATCACTCTCCATGGTTGATGGATGACCATGCCATCTATTCTCCTCTCAAGATTTTTGGGCACAGGTGTACATGAGCCCAGTGTGTTTTTCAGACCACTTGGACTCGAACCATGGAATCAACCATGTGGGATCCAACACCTTACTCCACCTGCTAGCCCAGAAAATTATCACTTTAAGTATGTAATTTAGTTACAGTGAAAATTGTTGTGTAACTCCCACCACCACAGTCACTGTGTAGAACATTTTTATTACCCCATTGTAAAGTTTTCTTATATCCCTTTTGGAATCAATTCTGTCTTTTCACCCCTACTCTTTACTTGTGGTCCCTGGATTTGCTGTCATAGTTGGATTTTTGTAACATTTCCTATAAATGGAATTATATATTATGTAGTAGTCTGCATCTTTTTTCTTTCACTTAGCAAAGTAATTTGGAGATAGTTCATACATTGTGTTCAACTGTGGTTCATTCCTTTTTATTGCCGAATAGAAGGGACTTCAAAGAGTTTGTGAACAATGAGTATTATGGAAATATGAGTATTACGGATTTCAGAATACTTTTTCATCAAAGTAAACTTACACTTCAATTCTCTTTTTCCATGAGTATTATGGAAATATGAGTATTATGGATTTCAGAATACTTTTTCATCAAAGTAAACTTACACTTCAATTCTCTTTTTCCACAAGTGTTTTGAAGTCCCCTTGTATTCCATCATGTGGATATATCACAGTTCCAATGTATATCCATTCCCCATTTGGTGGATACTTAGGTTGTTTCCAGTCCTGGGCTGTTACGTTAGAAATGAGATCAACATTTCAGTACCAGTCCTTGTGTAGACAAATGTATAAACACCTAGTCATGGGTATTTTGCTTTATTTCAAATGTATTCTTTCTTAATTTTAGTAGGATAGACAAGTTTATATTAAGCCAAATATTTACCTCAAGGAAAGAACTGAATTACCAGCTATTAACTCTTTTATTTTTTCTTCTTTCCTCCCACTCCTGGAGATGTTACTGCTTCTTGCCTTAACAAAAACCTCTTCTAATCTTACTTAAAAACTCTAATTCATAAGACTGCTAGATTTTGAATAGGCTAGTTTAATCTTGGCTGTGTTGCAACTCTTCTGTCTCCTATCCCTCATATTTCTACCGTGTTCTGTTTTGTTTTGTATTTGTTTTGGAGCCTTTTTTCATTTGTTTCATTCAGTACTACCCTCTTTTCTTTTCAAGGGTGGTGATTTAATGCAAGTTCAGTTAAGGGAAATACAGAAGAACTGCAGATCAAAGTTTATGACACATAATGTCATATGTTAGAGATTTGCTGGAAATTCTGCTGCCTGACCATGTTGATTTGACTAATGACTTAATGAAAAGCTGTGACAACTTGGGCTATATTTGCAGACATTATGTTTATATTACAGTTCCTTGACAGTGTAGGTAAAAGTAAAGTTTAGAAGACAAGGGATACCTGAAAACTTGCAGCCAACTCCCCTAAGTATATTAGGTATACATGTGTTCACAACTCTTTCTACATTTCCTAAGTTAGGGATTTTAAGTGTAAATTGGCTTAAATTTTGAGATGGCCAGGTTTTATTCCCAGTGTAGATTATTCTGATCCTTTCATTGCAATACCATTTATTCCCAACTTTCCAAGAATTGGAGTTTAAATTGAAATTGGAGGGGAAAAAATGGAAAGCTCATAGATCTGGCAGGGGTAGAGGATTTGACAGCACATTAGTCTAAGAAAATGGGAGAGAAGGCAGGACTTGGGATAAAACAATTATGCTTGTTTTGTAATTAGGCATCCTACAAGAACCTATTAAAATGCCTCCTTCAAACAAGTCAGTGTTTGGTGCTTTGGGGTTAGTAAAATTAATCTGACATGGAATCTGCCTTCAAAAAGGCCATAGCTCAGCAACAGAGCTCACTGCATGGTTGGAATTAGCTGAAGTACTATTAAATATTGACTATAGCTTATTGATACCAAACGTAGGCTATGACCATCTTAGTGTAGAAAGCTAGAATTCATCTTGTTATTTCCAAGTTAAATTTTCTCAGCCCTGACTCCTAAACCTCTCAACTTCCTGCCTCTTCTGCTAGTAAACTAAATGGTGTGTTCTATCACTCCACTATTCCAAAGTGAATTGTTGACTGGAATTTCCTAGAGACTGCTGTTTGGGGCAACAGCAGTCAACAGGTTTAAAGAAAAGAAAATATCCACATAAGATGCCATAGAAGCTGTGATTTTACCGTCTTGCAAAGATAGACTTTAACAGTAGTTGAGGTAGAAATAGTGGAAATTAACATGTGGAAGAAAACTGTTTGAAAGGAAGGAGAATTTAAGATAATGTGATTATGTATGACCATCATGATTTTCTCCTTTCATAGATATTTTCTATCATAGTCATATTCTTCTTGTTTTCCCTCTCTTTTGATCTCTTTATTTTTTATGCCCCCACAATGTTTGAATTAGTTATTTGTGTGTTAGTCTCTCAGTGCTTAATGTTGTCTTGTTTTTATTTTCCAGATACTCTGTAGTAAATGTATGCTTCTTCAGTTTTTTATTGGCCATACAGAATTTTGGTTTTTTGGAAGGGAGTGGGAGTCTTGTTTTAATATCTTCTGGTTATGCAGTTGATCACTCATTAGCTATTCCTTTGGTCTGCCCCTTGTTACTCGGCATGACCAGAAATTGACTTGGGAGTTTTTAGCAAGGAGATGCACTTGGCTGCTCCATTCCCAGCTGAAGAATTAGCATTGCTCTGTTGGAGGAGTTTGTCTGTCCACAGTGTAGTTTTGAGAAGGGTGCAGAGGAATGCAGTTGGGAGGAAGCATCCACCTACCTCAGATCTGCTGAGTCACACTCCCTCATCAGTGGACTGTCATGTCATTTGGCACTATATCTTGTAACTCATTGAATAATCACAAATCAGTTAGGATTGCTGTTGGATTGGAGTTTGTATGGAGAGAAGACAGGAAATCTGGTTCTTTCACTTGAGTATTTGGATCATTGAATATTTGGAATCCTTAGAACATCAGGTTCAAATATTTGTATTTCAGGTTTATTTTGAAATTATTCCAGTTTATAGAAAGTTACAATACTAATACAAGCAATTTCTACATACAGTTTAGCAGGAGTCACTCATTGTTAACATTTTTGGCTTATTTGCTCCTTCTTTATCATACTAAGTTTTCTGGACCATTTGAGAATAAGCTGCAGGCGTCATTTCCCTTCACCACGTAATACTCCAACATACAATTACTTTTTTTTTTTTTAAGACTTTTTTTCTATAGGGCGCGTGCGCTTGCCAGACAGAGAGAGAGACAGAGAGACAGAAAGCGAGAAATCACCCCCCAGGGGGGATGGCCATGCTGCAATCCCTTCTCCTCCATTCTCCTCTCGGGATCTTGGGTACGCATGCACACACGCCCGGCATGAGTTTTAAGCCACCAGGTCCGGGACGCGAACTGCGATCGACTACGTGGGAGTCCAGCGACATAGCCATTACGCTAACTGCTGGTCCCTCAACATACAATTTCTAAAAACAAAGGTATTCTCTTATAAAACTGCTTTACAGTTACCAAATTAAGGAAATATAATACTAATACAGTTATCTAACATATAGGAAGACTTCAAGAAGTTTATAAAAAATTGAGTTAAAATACAAGTTTATTTTGGCACACACAAAAATACTTGAAACCCAAGCATAGTTTTTTTCCTGTTTCATGTTTTCTATGAACTTTCGAAGACCACTTCATATGATTCACATTTATTTTTCATTAGATATCCCATTAATTTTCTTGAATAGTATTTTTCTTTTCCCCAGTCCAGGATTCAACCCAGATTTATTCACATTTTTATAAATATTTATTTATTTATTATTTTTTAACTTTGCCAGAGAGAGAGAGAGCAATTAGAAATTAGAAAGCAAGCCTCTAAGACCGGGACTTGAACTGTGGTCAGCCATGTGGAAATCCCATCATCTTAACCACCATGCCATTTGCTTACTTTTTATTGTTACATCTCTCTCTCTTTAAAAAAAAAAAAATTTTGTTTTATTTATTATTATTCAGTTTAACCAGAGAGAGAGAGAGGGAGAACACCACCAAGTCCAGGGCTTGAACCATGATCAGCCAAGTGGAAGTCCATACCTTATCCACCATGCCACCTGCTGGCCCCTGTCACATCTCTTTATGCTCTAGATTGGAACATGTTCTCAGCCTTTCTTTGTCTTTAATGACATTGACATTTTTGAAGAAAGTGACACCTCAATTTGTATTTGTCCAGTGTGTCTGCATGATTCAATTTAGGACATGTGGCTTTGGCAGCAATGCTATATTTGTGATATGTGTTCCTCAGTCCATCATCTCAGAAGGCACATGTCCACCTGTCCCATTGTCAGTGATACTGACTTGGTCCTTATGGTTAATGTGATATGTACTGAGTTTCTCCACTTAAAAGTTATTTTTTCTTTTTAAATAATTTGTGGGGAAATACTTTGAGACGCAGTTCCATTCCTTATCAAACTTTCATGCACAGAAATTTTAACTTTCTTTGATGGTTTTACATGAATCAATTATTACTCTGATAATTCAGATACTTAATAAGGTTTAAATAATTGAATTTTAAAAGCTCATACTATAGGAGGGAGCCTATTTTAGCTGTTAATAGCATTAGAGTGTTAGAAGTGTTTTGTGCTGAACTAGAATTGGTCTCCTGAGACTTGGATGCATTTTTTAAGTTCTGTGCTTATGGCACCTGAGATGAGCCTGCCTGTTTACCAGTCCCCGCAGCAGCCCTTCAAAATGTGTTCCCTTTGAGACTTGGCTTTCCTGAATTTATAGCCATCCTGTCGGTTTCCTGATAGCATTCATTTATCAGTGTCACCCCAGATCTTAAATTTGATACCCAGATCTGTATGCTAACTCTTGATACGGTTTGATCTGTCAGTACAATAGTTCAATGTTGTCCTGCAGTGTCTTTTGATGCTCAGAGTGTGAGGCTCTGGAGATAAGTAGATCTGACTTCAAGTTCTGGTTCTGCCACTTACTAGCTATGTGATCTTAAATTTCTAACATCTACAAATCTCATTTTCATCATCCATAATGAATTGTAATAGTAGCACCTGCTTTTTAGAGTGGAATGAAGATTAAATAAATGTACATGTAGACTCTTACGATGGTGTCTTGCACAGTAAGCACTCATAAAATATTATATAGAAAGCATGCTTTTGTTTTGCTGTACAGTAATTTTTTTTGCTGTTGTCTTGTACTTGAGGCTTATTTAAACATGGTGAAAATCAGAAAGTTATAATAAGTTCTTCTGAAACAGTCATTTGGACCAAAAAGCCTTTGATTGCCATGGGGTGCATGTACTTTCTAGAAAAGAGAGAGGAACAGGGCTGGCAGGTGGTGTGGTGGTTAAGGACACTAGATTTCCACATGGCTGACCTTATCAAATTTTATGCACAAAAACTTTAACTTTCTTTGGTAGTTTTACCTGAACCAATTATTACTCTGATGGTAATAATTCAGATATTAGGTTTAAACAATTGAATTTTACAAGCTCATGGGGCTGGTGACATGCTCGCACGCTCTCTCTCTCTGTCCCTCTCTGGTTAAATTTAAATAAATAAATAAAGGATGCTCAGAGTGTGAGGCTCTGGAGATAAGTAGATCTGACTTCAAGTTCTGGTTCTGCCACTTACTAGCTATGTGATCTTAAATTTCTAACATCTACAAATCTCATTTTCATCATCCATAATGAATTGTAATAGTAGCACCTGCTTTTTAGAGTGGAATGAAGATTAAATAAATGTACATGTAGACTCTTACGATGGTGTCTTGCACAGTAAGCACTCATAAAATATTATATAGAAAGCATGCTTTTGTTTTGCTGTACAGTAATTTTTTTTGCTGTTGTCTTGTACTTGAGGCTTATTTAAACATGGTGAAAATCAGAAAGTTATAATAAGTTCTTCTGAAACAGTCATTTGGACCAAAAAGCCTTTGATTGCCATGGGGTGCATGTACTTTCTAGAAAAGAGAGAGGAACAGGGCTGGCAGGTGGTGTGGTGGTTAAGGACACTAGATTTCCACATGGCTGACCTTATCAAATTTTATGCACAAAAACTTTAACTTTCTTTGGTAGTTTTACCTGAACCAATTATTACTCTGATGGTAATAATTCAGATATTAGGTTTAAACAATTGAATTTTACAAGCTCATGGGGCTGGTGACATGCTCGCACGCTCTCTCTCTCTGTCCCTCTCTGGTTAAATTTAAATAAATAAATAAAGTTAAATAAAATAATTCTTTAAAACAGAAAAAGAGAGTAAGAAAGCATCACCCCAAAGGGGTTTGATCATGCCATGATCCCTTTTCCACCTTTTACATCCTGTCTGGATTTTGGGTGTGCACATACATCTATGCCTGGCGTATTTTTCAAGCTGCTTGTGCTGGAATTTGAACCATTGTTGACCGTGAGAATCCCTTAGCCACTGGTCTAACAGAAATGGCTCAGGACAAATATTTTAATTTATGTAAAAGATACTCTACCAAGTTATAGCACTTGAGAGGTTTTGGATTATTTCTTAAATCTTTTGTATATGTTCAGGAGATAAGTAGGTTATAAAGAAGCATTTGAGTTATTTGGATAGACCCTAAAGCAGTCATCTTTTGTGGCATAGCAAATATATAATCTATCTTTCCTTTCTGGTTTTGTGCGTGTGTTTGTTTGTTTGTTTGTTTTGATAGAGAATATGTGCATGCACCAGAGAGGGAGAGGACAGAGCACCTCCCCTTGGGGAATGGTCACACCTCAATTCCTTCTCCTTCATCTCTCTCTCCTTTCGGAATTTTTGGCACGCATTCCACATGAGCCCAGTGTGTTTCTTAAGCTGCCAGGTCTAGGGGCCTTGAACTGTACAGTTGGCCATGGATTTAGCTCCCTTATTGACCAGGCAGTGGTATCAGGCCCATTTGTGTAGTTTTTCATTGTTAAATAATACTTTCAGAATTAGTCATAGAAATCAGAATGTTTGGGGACCAGCAGTTGGCATAATGGCTATGGTGGCTGAACTCCCATGTAGTCGACTGCGATTCAAGTCCTTGAGCCAGTGGCTTAAACTCACTCCGGTTACGTGTGCGTGCGTGCCCAAGATCCTGAGAGGATAATGAAGAAGGGATTGCACCGTGGCCATCCACCCTGGAGGGTGATTTCTTGCTTTCTATCTCTGTCTTTCTGGCAGGCAAATGCACCCTATAGCAAAAACCTCAAAAAATAAAAAAGGAAGAAATTGTAATGTGTGAGTGCTGTTTCTCACTGTGTTTCTAAACTGAAGATTTAGATAGTACATTTACTGTATTCATGAAATCTTAAAGCTTTTCCTAAAATTTGCTAAGGCAGTTGAGGCCAATATGAGCAGTATTCAAAAAGTTTATGGAGAATGTATATCATGAAAAAACTATGCATCAATTTCAAAATTGTTTGTACCAGGGACCAGCAGTTAGCGTAATGGCTATGTCGCTGGACTCCCACGTAGTTCACCGTGGTTCGAGTCCCGGACCTGGTGGCTTAAACTCATGCCGGGCACGTGTGCATGCGTGCCCAAGATCCCAGAGGAGAATGGAGGAGAAGGGATTGCGGTGTGGCCATCCCCCCACTGGGGGGGTGATTTCTCGCTTTCTATCTCTCTGTCTGTCTGGCGAGTGCACGTGCCCTATAGCAAAAAATCTTTCCAAAAAAAAAAAAAAATAGTTTGCACCAGAATAAACTCCTAATTTAATTCCATTTTCACATAGGTTTTGAATTATCCTCCTATATGCACTACCCCTACACACACACACATGTTGAGGCCAGTGTGCTTAGGAAAAAAAGTAGTTACCTGGGCATTTTAAGACATTTTGATTGAAATGTACTTACTTTGATTGACATTTGCTTTTAATAGTGAGAAAAATGCCAATGGGGAAAAAAAACTGTTAAAACATCTGTACATGGCTTTCTGATGTTATACATCACAGTTTAAACATAGTAGTAGATTGTTATTTATAAATTTAGATTGGATCAGGAGAATGGGCAGTAAGGAATATGTGTCAGATTTTTACATGGTGTACTTCATTTTTATCTAAGAGTGTAATTTAAAAAAAAATAAATCTTTTAAATTAACTACAAACTTTCCCCTGTTCATTTCAGCTCTGCAAACTATCATGATTGCCTGTGAAATACGTATTTGTTACTGAGGTAGAGACATAGAAAATTCAATCTCATTATTGTACTTAGCCCCTAATTTGCAAAGCTGGGTTTTGTTTGTTTTTTGAGGGGTTTTTTTTGTTGTTGTTCATTTGTTTTGGTAAGATAAAATATTTCCTGTAGGAATGCAATTTTATTTTCCAGATTGTCCTAACAGTAGATTAACTGCAGCAATAATTAACTGCAGTACTCTAGAAGTTGGAGTCTGTAGACAGAGTTCATGAAAAATGTCAGAGTATAGCTCTGGCTGTCATGACTGGACTAAGAATCTCACTCGCAGTCATGACAAGTTACTCTGCGACACTGGAGGCACTCCACTATGCATTTGTAAAGGCGTTCTTAAGTTGGTGGTGGTTCTAAATAAATGAGCTAAACTTTAGGAAAGTATGAGGGGCAAAAATTGCATGGAAAATGCATATTATGAAAATGCATGAATTTCAGCCTTTTTTTTTTTTTTTTTTTTTTTGCATCAGAATGAACTTGTACTTTGATTCCGGTCTGAAGTCCCCTGTAGAATAAAATACCTACTTTTGTTTACTTTGGGTACAGATGATTATAAAAAGTAATCCTTGTTCACTTAGCCTATGGCCAGTTGGAGAAAAACTTACAGGTTTAAGTTACATATTGTTGTATTACACATTAGTGTCAAATACCAAATAGAATTTTTTATTACATAATTTTACCTTAGTAATCCTTTCTACCTACCTGCAATAGTGAAAACACTTATAATTTTAGGTAATTAAAATGTGGTACATAATTGATTTTAACTATTTCAACTCTGTCTCATGTTAAATGTGTTACAGGAATGAATCTGAAGTCTGCTGCAGTAAAACACTGAAGGCTTTAAAATGTTTTCTTGCATAAAACTCAAACTTTAAGTAGCTGCTTATGAGGATAGGGAAGTCAGGAAGCTAATGTCTGTCTCAAGATACAGGACAGCTGTTTGCTCATCAACCTCAACTGTGTGAGTAGAGACTTAAGCCTGTAACCCTGTGTAATTGGGTGTAGTAACTTAATTTTTTAAAAATCTAAAGTGCTTGAAGATACACTTAAGTAAGCATGATGAGACATTTTTTAGGACTTTTTTTGTTTTTTTTTGTTTTTTTTTTGGTGGGTAGGAGACTGAGGGTGGAGTGGGTAGTAGATTTTTATAAAATATTTTTGTATATTAACATTTATAACTGAAGTCATCTGTGACCATGCATCTTTTTTCAAAATTATTTGTGCATTAGAATCTGCATTGTTTTATTTTATAAAGAAAAGATTATAATTCTTTATATTGCTATTTATTTTGCAATTGATTTAAGCCTTTTAAAATTAATATTTTGACCAACAGACATTTAAAAAGTGTGTTTTGGTAATATGATGTTTGATACTAATATACAAAATAGCTCCTGGAAATAATTTAATAATTTAAGTTTAATCAGAATAAATACTTCAAAATAAAGGAACTCTTGTTTCATAAATACAATCAGAAGTCTTGTAAACATTCCAATTTTATTTTTAAGTGTTTCGATAATGTAAATTCCTGGGAACCAGCAGTTAGTGTAATGGCTATGTCGCTGGACTCCCACGTAGTCGACAGCGGGTCACGTCCTGGACCCGGTGACTTAAAACTCATGCCAGGCGTGTGTGCGTGCGTGCCCAAGATCCCGAGAGGAGAATGGAGGAGAAGGGATTGCAGCGTGACCATCCTCCCTGGGGGGTGATTTCTCGCTTTCTGTCTCTCTGTCTCTGTCTGGCAAGCGTACACGCCCTATAGCGAAAACCTCTCAAAAAAAAAAAAATTCCTATAGAAGAAAAAGATTTTTCTTTTTCTGTTACTAAGAACTCATGGGTGGAAGTTTTTCCCCTACTCTCCCTTTTATCCTTCATGAATTTAGGAGTTGAGACTTGTAATTGGATGTTCTCCTCTCCTTTAGAAGAAGGCATGTTTTGTACAGATAGGGTGATTAAACATTTAAATGTTGTATTGAGTGAAATGATGAGCATGTAGGTAAAGATTTATAATATCTGTTAACTGTTGAGTGAGGTCTGGGAAAGAGGGAGTGTTATCTCCATGGTGGATTTGCACTAAGATGAATTTACTTTCGCTTTCATATTGCACTTGTATTGGTTGAAGGAGAATCTAAATGGACTATCTTTAAAATCATTGAATTAGAAGGCATATTAGTGTGTAAGAGTACATATTGAGAGCAGGCTGGTGGTATGGTGGTTCAGGGGGCTGGATCCCACATGGTGGACAGTGTGGTTTGAGTCCTGGACCTGGTAGCTTGAAAAACACCTGGACACATGTGAGTGCGTCCCCCAAATCCTGAGAGAATAGAGGAGAAGGGATTGCTGTATAGCCATCCTCCTAGTAGGTGCTTTCTTACTTTCTCTCTCTTCCCTTCTCTCTCTCCCCCTACTTCTCTTTCCTCTACCCCTCTCTCCTTTACCCCTCTCCATGAGCACACACACTCTATTGCAAAACTTAAAAAAAAAGAAAAGAAAAGAATACACATTGAATGTGGATGTTCTTATGAAAGCAGACAGGGTTCCTGGCAGAAAGGAAGAAAGTATGTCCTGTTCCGTGACCTGGTGTTTAAGACTGCTGGATCCTACATGGCTGAATACACAGATTGAGTCCCTGACCTGTGGCTTAAGAAACATGCTGGGCATAGGTGTATGCATACATCCTCAAAGGAGGGAGATGGAAGAGAAGGGATTGTGGTGGAAGCATTCCCTATGGGGGTACTTTACCCTTGCCCCCTCACTCTGGGAAGTTCATGTACTCACTAGCAAAAAAAAAAAGAAAAAAAAAAAAAGATGGAGTTGCATTCTTCCTTTCTGAAGCGGTCAGTGGATACTCAGCACTACATGAGTCTCAAGAGGTTATCTCGTTCCTCATCTTTCAGTACCTCTAGAGAAGATACATTATAATCTTTTTTTAATGATGATAAGCTTCACTTTAATGAAGTTTTAAGGTCTATAATACGAGATTTAACTCTCCAGTTACAGTCTTTTGTCATTTTACGTGTAAAGCTGAGTTTAATTTGGTGCTGCTGCTTTGTTTCAGCACGCTTTCCTCCACTCTTTTTTTAAATTACTGTCAAAAATAAAGAAAATTCAAGGTGAAGGAAGACTTTGGAACATACTAATGAAATTTGATTTTAAAATGAGATTAGGCAGAAAGGATATGTATTAGGAAAGAGAGCTGCTGTTACAGTTATAGAGGGTTTGGGGGAAATGTTGTAACGATAAATTGATCCCAAATTTCCTTCCCTCTTTCTGTCTCTCCGAGGTGATTCTCTGTGTTCTTTATTACTCTTCTGCCAAGGGGATAGAAGAAAGTGCTAAGACAGTAGTTAACTTTACTGGGACAAAATGTACCTGTGGGGATCCGTGAAAACCATACATAAAACTCTTCTGTTCCCTCTGTCCTGTCCTGCTCCCCTTCCCACAGTAGTATATGTTGTATATATTGATCTTGTACCCACTTCTATGACATGATTTTACCTATAGATTTATAAATGTATTTTATTTTATTTCCTTTTACTTTTCATATTATGCAGTGTGATGAATAGGAGTTCCAGGGCTGTGTAAGGTCTTGGTTATTAAAATACCCGGGATTTGGGACCAGCAGTTAGCGTAATGACCATGTCGCTGGACTCCCACGTAGTCTGACTGCGGTTCACGTCCCCGACCTGGTGGCTTAAAACTCACCCTGGGCATGTGTGCGTGTGTGCCCAAGATCCTGAGAGGAGAATGGAGGAGAAGGGATTATGGAGTGGCCATCCTCCCTGGGGGGATGATTTCTTGCTTTCTGTCTCTCTGTCTCTCTCTCTGTCTGACGAGCGCACGCGCCCTATAGCGAAAAACCTCTCCAAAAAAAAAAAAAAATACCCAGGGTTATGGAGTTGAACTTCCAGAGTTCAGATCCTGGCTGTCCCTTTTCACAGCCAAGTAATATGTCAAGCAAATTAAACTTTGCTGTCACTCAGTTTCCTAATTTGTAAAATAGATACAGTAATACTTTGTTACCTGATGAGGTGTTGGGAGGATAAGTGAGTCATCAATACTTACAATTTGTTATTATTAAACCTCTGTTTCTTCTAGAGGAGTGATACTAGGTAGCATTTTATGAGTACTCAAAGTAATACATTTGAAAGGTTTAAGATGAAGAATTTGAGAATCATAAAATAGGAGGTGAGTAAAGAGGGGGAGGAGGTAGTAAGAGGAAAAGGTTGAGAAAGCTTTCGAAAGGGTATATTTTGTTTATCTGGGCATTAGTTACACAGTTCAATTTGTAAACATTTAAAATTTATACTTAGGGCTTGCATACTTCTTATGTTCAAGAGAAAAATAAAAGTGGAAGTTGTTGGGTTCTTTACCTTTGAGGATATCGTTACTATAGAAAGTTTTTAAAAGTTTTTTTGCCATAGGGCATGTGTGTTCACTGGAGAGAGGAGAGCAGCGGGAATGAGAAAGCATCCTCATGACGAATGATGATGCCAAAATCACTTCTCCTGTTTCTCCCTCCTTTCACGATTTTGGGCATGTGTGCACACACACCTGATGTGTTTCTCAAGCTCCTGGGTCTGGGATGCAAACCGTGAGGTTGGCTATGTGGAATCCAGCCGCCTTAATCAGCCATGCCATGGGCTGGCCATAGAACATCTTGTGATTGAACTAATGAAGGGTTGCTTCATTTTGATCTGCCTTTGTTATTCTTTTAGATTTGAGAGCTTTAGAAAAGCAACTTCTACCACTTAATTCTGGTATTTACAAAGGCTTTGAATTGCAAGTGAGAGCAATGCAGATCAAGCTGAAGCAATACCAGAATTTTGTCTCACGTAACTAGGGAACCCAGGTGCTGGAACAGACCTTAGCAGGGTGGATGCAGGACATCAAGCCCTCTCTGCCTTGGCTTCCCCAAGCCTACCCACTTTGGCCTTTGCGTCTTACTAATTCTCAAGCAGGCTCTTTCTGCATTATTGCAGAGATGGCCATCAGCAGCATCAGGCTTACATCGTAGTGTATTTTACCACTGGTAATAATAAAGGAAAGTCTGTTCCTAAGTGATTGGGACTAGATGAATTTTTGGATCATTCAGATTTTGGAATATTTACTTTACATTTTAGGTATCTTGAGGATCGGACCTGTCTAAACACAGAATTCACTCATGTTTCATAAATACCTTGTACACATATTTTTGTATTGCGACAGTTTAACTGCGACTCATTGCGTGAAGTGTGGAATTTTCCACTTGTGATGTCATGTTGACACTCGGAAAGCTTCAGGTTTTATCTTAATTCTTTTTTTTGGAAAGATTCTTGCTATAGGGCGTGTGCGCTCGCCAGACAGACAGACAGAGACAGAGACAGAAAGCGAGAAATCACCCCCCCCCCCCCACCCCCCCCCGAGGGGATGGCCACGCCACAATCCCTTCTCCATTCTCCTCTCGGGATCTTGGGCACGCACGCACACGAGCCCGGCGTGAGTTTTAAGTCACAGGGTCCGGGACTTGAACTGCAGTCAACTACGTGGGAGTCCAGCAACATAGCCATTACGCTAACTGCTGGTCCGGAAAGCTTCAGGTTTTAGAACAGTTGTACTTATTCCATCTTAGTACCAGTACAGGCCCCAGAGGATGATAACAAATAACTTCTTTAAGAATAGATGGCCACCCCCATGGCCTAATGGTTAAGGGAGCTGGATCCTGCATGGCCAACCATTTGTTTCAGATCCTAGTCCCCACAGCTTGAAAACACACCAGACACATGTGTGTGCATGCCCCAAATTCCTACTGGATGAAGAAAGAAAAAGGGATTGCAGCCTGACCACATCCCAGTGGGGGACGCTTTCTCCTCCCTCCCTCTCTGTCTCTGGTAAGCTCATGTGCCTTCTGGTAATTAAATAACTAAAAAGTTAAAAAGCAGAAGGCAGGCTGGGTAGTGTAGTGGTAACAGTCTGCTCAAGCAATATGAAGGATCGCAGGTTTGGTTCCTTGTTGGACCTGTACACACTGGGCAGGTGCATGCACTGGTGGTTCTGGCTAGCCCAGGTTCAGAGAGATTGCATCATGGTACCTGTTGAGCCACCATGTCTCTGTCTCTCTGAATCTATACCCCTTTCCTGCATCGTCATGAAAAAATGGAAGAAACATGGGACCAGCAAATGGTGTAATGGTTACGTCACTGGACTCCCACGTAGTTGACCGTGTGGTTTGAGTCCTGGACCTGGCGGGTTAAACTCATGCTGGATGTGTGTGCGTGCGTGCCCAAGATCCTGAGAGGATACTAGAGGAGAAGGTTTTGTGTTGTGGCCATCCCTCGGGGTGGGGGGGGGTGGTGGTGTGGTGGTGATTTCTTGCTTTCTGTCTCTGTCTTTGTCTTTCCAGCAAGCGCAAGCATCTTATAGCAAAAACCTCTTCTTCCCCACTCCCCCCTCCCCCCAAAAAAAGGAAGGAAGAAACAAACAAAAAAAATAGAGCAGATGAGGATCAGGGTGGACAGAAATGGGCCCAGAAGAAGTAGTATTTAAAACAGAGCTCTTAAAATAGATAGACTTGTTTGTTAGAGGCAGAAACAAGAGACTTAGAAACACACTTCGAAGAATGAGAATGATTCGTTTCAAAGAGATGGAAGCAAAGGACCCTCTACTTTCAAGAAAAACACAGTAGGAACAGTGATTTGAGCCTCTGCTTTGTGCTCTCTAGATGCTTTCTGTGTGCGTTATTTAATTTGGTTAGCTAGATAATAAAAATATCCTCTTAAGGAGTTGAGAATAGGAAGTTCAGTAACATGCCCAGACACTTACAGTAAATAAAATGTCAAAACTGAGATTCAAACTGCTGCCCACCTAACTCCAAGCCCATTTTCTTTACACAGAGTGTTTCCCAGGGAAAGTAGACTGGTTAGAGTAAATTATGTAGAGCATGAGTGCTGGACTGAGTAATTCTCTCTGGGGCAATTATTATATAGTAACTAAAACATAAGTAACATGAGAACTGGATATTTTAGGAGAATTTAAATAAATGTATTTGGACGAAGGGGAGTAAGACGGAAAGAAATACTGTTAAAATAACCCAAGCAATGAAATTCACAACTGGAGTGGAAAATAAAAGAGCATGAGACATTTTAAAATGAAAATTATTGGACTTGGTAACTTAATCCTAGGGAATGGAGCTAAGGGAACTAGGTTTAATTGACATATATTTGCCATTATAATTGCATCTGTGTGTTGCATTCATTTATTGCTGGGGTTTTTTGGGGGGGTTTTTTTGGTCAGAATTTTAATAATTGGCAATGAATTTTTTTCGCAGTCTTAAACTTTGTGATTTTGAATTTTTTATGCTGATAATACAGTATAAAGAAAAAAATTTTCTCAAGAGTGATTGCAGCTAGTTAAAGCTGCATAGTGCCTTAAGATTGAATAAATGAATGAAATTTTAATCTTTAAATGAAAATAATCATGAATTCTGGCAGAATTATAGGTGGAGATACAATGGACATGATGGTCATCACTTTACTTTTTAGACAGACAAAGAGCCATTGTTTTAGCTCTTTACTTGATAAATAACCTTGGACAAATTATTGTCAATTTTTGAGTATCAGTTTCATCATTTTTAAAATGGGAATATCAATAACATGAGCATTAGTTCTTGAGAATTAAATGAGATACAAATAATAAAAACTGAAATACTGTCTAGGAGGCTGGAGGGAATAATGAGTTATGGTTTTGGTTATGAATGTTATAGTCGGAATTCACATTTTATGAATTCTCTCCAATTCATAGACTTATACCATGTTAATAAATGTGTTTCTTTATGTCTGGTATAGCAAACTCGTTTTGTCTCCTTGGATTTTTAGCTTTATAATACCACAGCACAACAATTAAGGAGTTTTTCTGTCTTCTCAATCTTTTCTCTTGCTCCTTGTCCTCACTGATCATTTGAATGCCAGACTGATGTGTCCTGCAAATATTTTATCTACCGATAAGGTAGGGAGAACAGATCTTTCTTTCAGTTTTTCTGTAGCTATCCTGTTTATGCCATTACACATTCATATAAACTAAGTTAATCCTTTATGGGTTTTGTTTTTTCTGAATTTTTATGTAAAGGTATATTTTGTGGCCTAAAGATGGATAAATAAGGTTTCTTTCATTTTCTTTTTTTTTTTTTTTTTTTCTTTTTAACAACTGGAAAATTTTCACAGATCCTGTAAATTCAGTCTATTACAGTGTTTGTTATAAAGACAATCTGGGCTTATATGTGGTGGAAAAGGAAGGAATATTTTAATCTTTTTTGGGTAATAGAGGTTTTTCTTGACATAATACTAAAACTTGACAATTGGTAGTTTTTTAAAGAGCAGTTGCAATGTAGAATCTCAAACCATATAAACCTTTTTGTCTTATCATTAAATTCATTGGTTTGTCTTTGAATAGTTTTGTATAGTCATATGTGGTCATGTGGCAAATATTGGTTCATCGACTTATGAAGATCTTTCAAATGTTGATATGGTATCAACCAAACATAATTTCATTATCTTACTGATCTCATCAGAAACTCAAAATATGGGACATATTTGTTAAGGTTTTGTTTTGCTTTATTTTTAGGAGAGAGGAATTTTTGCTATAGAGTGCATGTGCTCATTGAAGAGACAGAGACAGAAAGTGAGAAATCCACCTCCCTGGCGGATGGTCATGCCGCAATTCCTTCCCCTTTATTCTCTCGGGATTTTGGGCTTGCCTGCATACACACCTGGTGTGAGTTTTAAGCCTCCAGGTCTGGAACTTGAACCACAGTCGACTACATGGGAGTCTGTCAGTGTAACCATTATGCCATCTGCTGGTTCCATTTTTTTTTTTCCTTTAATTGAATGCTTGGATTTCGTCCTTGGTAGTAAATACTGTTAGTTGTTTGAAGTAACAGGTGCACTTCATTTTCAGGAAAATGTGTGCTGTATACAAGTTTGAATAATTGGTTTATCAGTCATTTCTTCAAATAAAAAATCATGTCTCATGAAAAGGATAACTAAATCAGCCTATAACTCAGTTATACAGTGCCCTTTTCTTTTTATTTCCAGAGGGCATGCGCACTTGCCAGAGAGAGCTGGAGAGACAGAGGAGGAGGAAGAAACCAATAGGACATAGTTATGCCACAGTCCCTTTTCTATTTCTACATCCTGTTGAGATTTGGGGTGCGCCCACACATGCCTGGCTGCTAGGCCAGGGTTTGAACTCGTGGTTGGCCGTGTGGAATTCACCTCCCTTACCCACTGTGCTACAGGGCTGGCCCCACTGTGCTACAGGGCTGGCCCCGCAAGTGCTTTTTCCTTAGTCATTATATGCTTCTGTATTCAGCAGGATTGTTTCATATGTGCTTCCAGATTTTCCACACAACGTAGTAGTGTGTGTTCAGTGTTAAGATTTAATTAATTTTACTGTGAGCATGATAAAAGAATAGTTTGATATCTCTGCCTTGTTTTGGCTTCTTGATAAGGCTCCAGCTTTTGTTCACCTCTGCTTTATACCGCTAGTGCTCTTGTCAGTAAATTGAAAAAGGCAAACAGCTTGTTCGTGTTCTTTTGAAAGCAGATTCAATTTCCATAGAGGTCTTTGGACCACACTTTGAGACCACTGATTTAGAGCATGGACTTTGTGGAGGCAGGCTACCTGGACTGAGTCCCAGCTCTGTTACTTATTCATTACCTGCATGACCTTGAGCAGTTACCCTGATACCAAAACCAGACAAACATTACTTAAAAAGCTACAGACTGGGTTTTTTCTTGCCTTATAAATACAGGCAAAAAAACTCCCCTGACAAATATTCAACATTGGCTTTTCTATACCATCATCATCATTTTTTAAATTCAATATGTATATTTTATATGGCTGCTGCAGAGTAGGATCTGAAGTAGCATATTTTATACAGAACAAGGGAGCAAAGATTGGATTTTGAAATTCAAAATGACACTTATCATTATAGAATAAGAAAGATGCTTTTCAAAACCCCAAATTCCTAGGCAAAAGGTCTAAATACCCTCTTCAGTTCTAGGACATTTCTTTTTAAAGGCAAATACTAACAAACCCTTCTGGGTTGTATTATAATTCAGTCAAGTGAGGTTATTGCCTTTGTCTCAGAAATTTGCATTAAATTCTCCTCACCAGCAACAGCCTTTTCAAATAATTTAGATGAAAAAAAAAAATCTGGTAAGAGTTAATGGTGAATGTTTTCTTTCCTCCAATGTTGTCAATTCAAGGAAAAATATTTCCCTCTTTTGGTTGATCTCATTCTTCATGTTCTTTGAATGTAGATACACACTGATTTTATGGTAAACTTCATTTAGAAGGCCGTTGTTTTTTTTAATAAGAGAGCCTGTTATTACCTTCTGTCATGGTATTCATGCCAGAGAACCACGTGCTTTATGGGAGAAACAGCACATGGGGTTCCTCCATCTGCTGTAATTGATTATTGCCTTCATGTGGTTCCTGCTTCCTCAGTTCCAGCATCTCTTGCCTGGTCCCGATGCCTTTTCTATTAGTTTCTAATTTCAGTTTTTAAATTTTAATAGTATTAAAACGTTGTTCTTCCTCCAGTTAGACAGTACCATTTTTGTTTTACGGAATTTTAAAAGTACAAAAAAAAGTACAAATCAGGGAAAACAATCAGCTATTAGCCTTGTCCTTCATGGATTTGTTCTTCACGGGTTTGTTGTTATGTTTGTTTGATGATTGATAAATGTTCTTTTTGTCCTAATTGGCAACATATTGTGTGTAATTTTTGTGTATGTCTTTTCCTTTATTATCAGCATTTTCCTTCATCAAAAAGTTTTTTTTTTTTATTAAGGTTTTTGCCATATGGTACATGTGCTCACAAGAGAGAGACAGAAGAGAAAATAGGGAACCAGCAGTTAGCATAATGGCTATGTCGCTGGACTCCCACGTAGTTGACCGCGCGCAGTTCGTGTCCCGGACCCGGTGACTTAGAACTCAGCCGGGCGCATGTGCGTGAAGGAAGAGAAAAGAGAGAAATTACCCTCCAAAGGGGGTGGCCACACCACAGTCCTTTCTCTCCTGTTCTCTCAGGATTTGGGGCATGTATGCATATGTGCCTGGTGTGATTTTCAAGCCACCAGGTCTGGGACTTGAACGGCAGTTGGTCATACGGGAATCCAGCTCCTAAACCACACCACCTGCTGGCCCTCAAAAAGTATTTTCTAAAATGTTTTCATTGACTACGTTACTTCTGTCACTAATATGTACCATGCTTTTTTAAAAAAAAGAAAAATCTATTTTCCTGAAGTCAACCAGGTGCTGTGGCATGCACACGTTAGTCCCAGCTGCCTCAGACGCAGAGTGAGACAGGAGGAACATGGCATAGACAGACTTTGTCTTAAAAAAGCAAAATCCATTTTTCTTATTAGATGCTGTGAAGCATACCACTTGTGTATTATTCTTCATTCTTTTTCTGATTATACTCTAGTTATACTAGTATATATATACTATGTATACTCTAGTTATATGAATATACTGTTTTAGGAGAATGACTGGTTCAGAGACCAGTACTTGTTTTGTGCTCTTGAGATGCATTTCTCAGTTGCTTCCAGAAAGATTGAACCAGATTCTTATTTCACCAACATTCTGCCCAGTTCTCTGTATCTTCTCCAGTATTAATATTATGTTAAATGCTTTCCTAACAGAGTATATGATACATATTAATGTGAACCTCAAGCAGACATTTAAATACTGAAAAATTAAATAAATATGATAATCTTACAGTGTGTAATTTCTCCAATACTAGAATTCAAACTGAATTCTAGACTTAAAATAATTTTCCTTAACTTTCTAGCAGTATGAAGTGTTGCAAGCAAATACCTTTCTCTAGAAGTTCTTATACTTCTAGCTGCTACAGACTAGCTTGTGCAGAGTGCATTGTGGTGAGAGTTTAACGTGTGTCCTTTTGGTCTTTATTTTTGTCTTCTCTTAACTTTAGCCATAGGACTTGGGACAGTTGTAGAGAATGGTTTAAAATGTGGGTTTGTTCTTTTATTATATAAAATAGGATATATAATGTAGGATTGAAGTTTTATATCTGATTCTGAGCTAATTCTGTATAAATTTCAGGTGTGCAACAGAGGAACATGGCTCAAGAAACTAATCACAGCCAAGTGCCTATGCTTTGTTCCACTGGCTGCGGATTCTATGGAAACCCTCGCACAAATGGCATGTGTTCAGTATGCTATAAAGAACATCTTCAAAGACAGAATAGTAGTAATGGTAGAATAAGCCCACCTGGTAAGTAATTCTGTTAAAACACAGCAGTGTTCATAATTAAAGTACACTTGGGAAACCCACTGTACTCGATGCCTTTTTAGAGTCTTGTCTGTGTGCATTGTACTTGCATAACCACATTCACATCAGTAAAATTTTCTCTGACCATCAGTGGTGAAGAGTCAGGAGTAAGAGGACCCTTGTTCGTTGAAAAGACTGTAAATGAATTTCATGGTCTTGCTGTGCTGTAGAAATAATTATTATCTTCTTGGCCCACCTCAAGTGTATAGAGCTGTCTTGGAAAGTAAAGTCAGGGAGTGAGGGCTGTAAGAGGACCTTGGTTCTTTATCTGGGGTAACTTTTACAGCCAAGGTAGTTGTTGAAGGAAGCAGTGGATTAAAGATATTCATAGCTATCTTTAAAGGAAGCCATATTCCATTAGAAAGGAGAGGACATAGCAAATTTAACTCGAGTAAGGGATGTTCAACCCTGGTTAACTTGAGGTTTTCTGTTTTGTTTTTTTGTTTGTTTGCTTGTGTTTTTTTTTTTTTTGGTGCTTTTTAATTGAGGTTATTGTCTTTTTTGTGTGTGCTATTTTGTGTCAAAGGATTTTCCTGGAACTAGGTGGTCTTTTATTTTAGTAGTTGTGTAAGAAGTATGAGGATTCTGAGTATAAGGTTTTGCAAAAGAAAGGGTCCACAATTCATCTAGTGCCGTTCTCACATAGATTCATACCTACTTGTATAGATTTTTGTGATTAATGGAAGTGTAAGCTGTTACTTAGTTTATTTAAAATTTTGTACTGGGGGGGATCCAGTAAGTGGCTAAGGCACAGGATTCCCGTAGTCAACCACAGATCAGGTCCCAGACCTGGCGGCTTGAAGATCATGTCATGTCAGGCATGTGTGCATGTGTGCCCAAAATCCCAGGAGGAGAATGGAAGAGAAAAGATTGCGGCATGGCCATCCCCTCATGTGATTTCTCACTTGATTTCTTGCTCGCTCTCTCTAGCAAGCACACACACCCTATGGCAAAAACTTTAAAAAAATTTTTTTTGCACATGTGTGGGTTCGTTTTTGTCATTGTGTCATGTCTAATCCAAAAACTAGAACCATTTGATTGAAACTTCTTCAAAGTTTCTAAGGCTAAAATCAAATGAATATAAATTACTGTTTTTAAATTAAATTGTCTACATTTTTATCTTATGAAGTACAGGGAAAAGAATATAATCTAGTGTGCGGAGCACAGATTTTAATTCTCAACCTATGTCTGCCTTACTGCTGAATTACATTCTATTTTATTTTAGTTAGTCTTGCTATAGGGTATGTGTGCTCACCAGAAGAGACAGAGTGAGAAAGCATGGGGGAGGGTGGCCACACCACACCCCTTCTCCTTCATTCTCCGATTTTGGACATGCATGCAAGCTGTGCCCAGTGTGTATTTCAAGCTGCTGGGTCTGGGCTACGAACCTCATAGTTGGCCTTGTGGGGTCTAGCCACCCTAACCACCATGCTGCTTGACTGGCTCACCTTTTACTTTAAATATCTCATTTATACTAGTACTTACAAGATGTTTGTGAATTAAAGGATTTGGGTTTAGGCCATATTTAGTCCTGAGAAATAGGTGTAGTTTATTACAGTAGTACATAGAGTTTGTATATAGTTTGGTTCGTTAAAGTATTTTTCATTGGCAAATTACTGAAATAATGTAATTTTAAAAATAAGCCAGTGTATTACATAGTAAAACAAAATTTATATACTGTATTTTGTAGAAAGCTGATTTTTTTTTCTTAAGATAAAGTCTTAGACTACCCAGAATGACTAATATGAAATGTGGTGGTGTTACAGCAACTTCTGTCAGTAGTCTGTCTGAATCTTTACCGGCTCAGTGCACAGATGGCAGCATCCCAGAAACTCAGTCAGCATTAGACTCTACGTCTTCATCTATGCAGCCAAGGTAAGGTGACGTCTCTGAATTAGAATTGGATAGCTAATGAAAAATAAAGAATGTATTTTATTTTTGATCAGATCTACAAGGAAAATGATATGAAGCCACTAGCTTAAAATTGTATCAGTCTGGTTATTATTCACTAGTTAGAAAAAACTTTTTATTGTTTTTATGTTGGGTAGTATTGGGAATTATCTTTAAGCCTTAGATGTCCTTTTCAGGTGTTTTTTCTTTTATTTTTCCTCCTAATGAATTCTAACCTACTCCCGAAGTCACTTCGAAGCTCGTTAATTGTTTAAGTTTTAGTCTTATTCTGTTAAGTATTAGTACTTTATTTAAAAATGCATTGTTGTCACAGGTTCTCTTTGTTTAATACATATAATACTCAGTTTGTATGGTAGTATATTTGTTTTTACTTTAAAGTACAGTATTTAGAAGCCTGCATATAGAAATATTTTTTTATTTTTATTCTGTTAGGAAGCAATATATAAAGCATTTACACTGTGATTCCTTTTCCAGTTAATCCTTGGAGACATTCAGTTCTGCTATACCAGAATATCATTTACTCCTTTGCATTAGGGTTCCATAAGCACATCTTTGTCATGCTAATTTTCATTTAGTGAATGCACATACTGGCAATACACGATGGACACACACTAGTACTTTGTTTCTGAAGCAGTAAACTTCAGAATTGTTTTCCAGTTTCAAAGTTCTGTGATTGTGTTTAAGTTATAAAAAGCATCTCTGTATTCTTAAGTATCTGTTAAAATATGTTGAACTTTTATTGTATCACTTCAGTTAATAATCATGTGTTGAGATCATCTTTTAAAATGGAAACATTTTTGCTTTTCTAGCCCTGTATCAAATCAGTCACTTTTATCAGAATCTGTAGCATCTTCCCAACTGGACAGTACATCTGTGGACAAAGCAGTACCTGAAACAGAAGATCTGCAAGGTTTGCAAATGAACTAGCATGATTTTTATCTTGTATTTAACATCTGAGTGTTATAAGCCAAACAAACACTGTCCTAGGTGCATGTATTTAAAAACAAACAAACAAAAAAACAAAAAAACACCTTTTTTTTTGCCTGCTAAAAATGCATAGCTTTATATTATTTTTCTCATGAATAGAATATTTTATATCCTTGAGTATTGACTGAAATTTTTGGAATGATTTCCCACTTACATATAATTATGTCTTCAGTATAAACAGAAAATTCAAAATTTGTTTAGTTTAAAAAATATAGTTAAGTGAATATGGCAGTGTTACACTCTTCTTTTACTTTTTTATTTTTTTGTTTTTGGAGAGGTTTTTGCTATAGGCCATGTGTGCTCGCTAGACAGAGAGACAGAGAGACAGAAAGCAAGAAATCACCCCCCGGGGGGGGGGATGGCCATGCCGCAATCTCTTCTCCAACCTTGTCCTCTCCAGATCTTGGACACACACGCACAAGTGCCCAGCGTGAGTTTTAAGCCACCGGGTCCGGGACTTGAACCGCGGTCGACTACATGGGAGTTCAGCAACATAGCCATTACGCTAACTGCTGGTCCCTTCTTTTATATTATCTTGGCCAGTTTAAATCTAAAATTTACTTCTTCTAGCACTGGGGCTACTAGTTTGAGAGGATTCTCTTTCTCTTGGTTTTTGTTCTGAGTTTTCATTGTTTTGGAGACAGAAGCTCCCGTGTTGCCAGGCTGTCCTCCTGCCTCAGCCTCCTGAGTAGCTGGGATTGCAGATACACACTACAGCACCTACTTTCTTTGGGGTTTTGACTCTCGATTATTTGAGAGACTGTACAACTTGGCTGGCAATCACCCTTTTTTCCCCATTGATGGCTTACAGTACCGTGGTCACGTTCAGTTACCTTGTGCATACAGTGCAGTGCCGGTAGTCCTGCCTGGGCTCCTTATATCCCCATTCTGTGGATCACAGTGACTAGGAATAGTTGAAACTGCCCGTGAAGGCTTTCTTAGTGGGGAAAAGTAGTAGAGAGGAGACCATTTAGGAGGATGTTGAATAATCCGTGCTTCGTTACTTATATTTGATCAGTGTGTGGAAACAGTATGCTAAACTGAGGAAGGATGCTCTGGAAAGACAAGCTTAGTATGATATGATTTAAAGAGAGAATTTGCCCTTGCAAAAGAGCTTCCATTGTGTGTGGTATTCACATAGTGGTCATGGATTGGCAGGCTTAGTTTAAGTTTGCCAAGTTTTAAATTTTGATAACTTAGCCAGTTCTCCATGTTGTGATTTCATGCCCAGTAAATGTTTAACATAATTGCCTATTAGAGTATATTTTGCTATAACAAGAAAATGTGCTCTGCAGCCTACGTAAGTAGTTTATTACTGTCCACCTAGCATATTGATATAAATGTATAAATATTTAAGGGAGTCATTTTTATTGTTTTGTTTAATAGAATTTTTTTTTGAGAGGTTTTTGCTATAGGGTGCGTGTGCTCACCAGAAAGACAGAGAGACAGCGAGAAATCACCTCCTGGGGGGATGGCCATGCCGCAGTCCCTTCCCCTCCATTCTCCTCTCAGGATCTTAGGCATGCATGCACATGCGCCCGGCATAAGTATAAGCCACCGAGTCCGGGTCTTGAACCACAGTCGAATACATGGGAGTCCAGTGACACAGCCATTACACCAACTGCTGGTCCCCATTTAATAGAAAAATTTAAGAGAGGTCCAAGAGGAGAGAGATTTTAAAAGCAGAAATAGAACAAATAATCCAAGATTTATTTATCTACTGGACATGGGAAATAAGGAAAAAAATTTCAAGATTCAGTTATTGACTCAGTGAACACAGGTTTTGTCAAAGCTTCCTATGTTATGATAGTGGCAATGGTGTGTTTGCTTTAGACAGGAGGCTGAAAAAGGTAATGTATCAGACAATTTTAGATACAGTAAACTGGAAGTGGTTCAGTTTCAAAATTGGAAGAGCTCACTGGAGATTGTAAGTAGCTAGTAGACATTTAAATAGGTGGAGTGATCACTTATACCTGAGATTTGAAGTCCTCAGCATAGATTGAAAAATAAGAGTTTAAAAACAAAGGAGCAAGCAGGAGGATGATCCAGTGAAGGGGAAAAAGCAGCATCTAGATCCTTGGTTTCAGGCCTAAGATGCCAAAAGAGAATTTTTTTTTAAAGAATTATCCATGCAGTTTAATTTATCATTATTATTTCCTAATATTTTGCTACAGGGTTCACCAGAGAGATACAGAGACAGAGAGAGAAATGCAGGGTTATTTAGTGGTTTTAAGAGAGAGAGAGAGAAATAATTAGGGAAGGAAGGCATTATTTATGTATTATGATAAAGCAAATTTTAGAATATTGGCATTGAGGGCCAACAGGTGGCATGGTGGTTAAGGTGCTGGATTCCCCTATGGTCAGCTGTCTGGTTCATGTTCTGGACCTGAAGGCTTGAAAATGACTCTGGGTACGTGTGTGTATGTATAAAATCCAAGGAGAAGGGAAGAAAGGCAATTGCGGCATGACCACCTCCCTTAGGAGGTGGTTTCTCATTTTCCTTTTTCTTTTCTCTCTTGTCTGTCTCTGTCTCCAGCAAATACACATACCCTATGGCAAAAACCTAGAAAAGGGGGGCCAGCAGATGGTATAGTGGTTTGGGCACTGGACTCCCATGTGGTCGAGTGCGGTTTGAGTCCCAGACCTAGCAGCCTGAAACTCACGCTGGCCATGTGTGCATACATGCCCCAAGTCTTAAGAGGAAAATGAGGAAGAAGGGATTGCAGCATTCCCATCCCCTACGGGGGGTGAATTCTCACTTTCTGTCTCTCTCTCTCTGTCTCTCTCGAGAGCACCTGTGCCCTGAAGATAGCAAAATCTCTAAAAGAAAAATCAAAAAAGAACGTTGGCATTGAAAAAAATGTGTAGGGACCATGAGGTGTCATGGTGATTAAGGTGCTGGACTCCCATATGGCCAACCATGGTTGAAGTCCCAGAGTTGGCAGTTTATTTTCTTACTTTCCATTTCGCCTTTTCTCATTCACTCTGGTGAGCACACGTGCCCTGTAGCAAATTTTAAAAATAAGAAGAAGGAATCAAATTAAATAAATAATTGTTTTAAGTGAAAGGAAAAAATGTATAAAGTTTAAGGTTACAGTAGCAATTGTACAAGTTTGAGAAAGAGTAAAGGTTATTGGTTGATAAAAGTACTATAATGAAGTGTTTTATACTGTTGGTGATAATTGAGAACAATATTTTCTCCACCTAGCCTGAGTGCATTAATTCAGAGTTGATCATGATGTTGTATTAGGAGAAATTATAGAGGGTTTTGGAAATATATATATATATATTTTTTTTCTTTTTCATGATTTTGATGACTTTTAGGTAAATCAGTATTAACTTTTAAGTACCTTTCAAAAGCTAGCATTTGGGGCCAGCAGCTGGCGTGGTAGTTAAGGGCACTGGACTCCCATATGACTGACTGTGGTTTGAGTCCCAGACCTGGTGGCTTGCTTTCTCATTCTCTCTCTCTCTGCCCCTATCCCCAGTCAAATTAAAATAAATAAAATGAATAAATCTTTTTAAATTTTTTTAAAATAAAAACTTATAGCATTTATAATTTTAGCATAGCAGAATCTGACAAATCAGGTATATTTCATCTGAGTGTAAGGGGATTCATTTTCAATGTATAAAATCTCTTAGCTTAGTGTTTAAAAATGCTTCAACTTCTATTGTTGAATTAATAATGCCTTTTATTATAAGTACACACAAATATAAATGTGTGTGTGTTGCACACACATGTATGCAGTTATGATTTTGTTTGATAGGAACAAATAAAAGAGACATTTTTCATCTATTAAATAAATGGATAATAAAGAGACAAAAAAAATCTCTCTTTCTCTGACTTATGTTTATCAGAGCTAGAACCAAAACCCAGGCACCTGCCTCTCGGCCCGTGTTCTTCCTACTAGACAGTTGTGTATGTTGGACTGGGGCATTGATATGTATGTTCTTGTTGACACGTCTAGTCCCTCTCAGTTCCCAGGGTAGTCTCAGTTGGTTTGGCAAGCTACCTAGGTATCTGTCGTCTTACTTATTACTCCATATGCCTCCCTCAAGGGAAATTAATTTAGACAGGCAGACCACCCCAGATGGAAGAGGGTATATGAGTAGCAGCTGCATTTCTAAACCAAGCATTTCCTAACACTATGTTGGAGTTTTCAGAATAGCTTTTTTCAGTACAGGTGTTCGCTTATAAATGAGGCTATGCTGCCCCCAGGTGGATGGTACTGCTTTCATTTTGGCCTCAGGGGTCTGAAGAAGTTTTCCTATTTACTGAGAATTTAGTATATTTCAGGATGTTTCTTACTCTTAATTTTACAAAATGCAGTGCCTCATTTATATAGTGTCAGTTAGGAATGAAAGTCATATTTCTTGTTGAAAGCTAGCTTCTAAGCATTTTGGTGCACTCTAAACAATTATTCTTGATCAGTCTGCCTTATTGAACCGACATGCTGCCCTTGCACTAGCCTCTCAGTCCCTGAGGTCTTGGGCCATTGTAAAAAGAATATGGAGTTTCACAGATTCTGTTCTCATATCTTACCTAAACACCCCCACAGAACTTCCTTGAGCCTCATTTTTGTGACTTTTAAAGGAGAATTAATAACCATGTTCGCCTTACAGTGTGTTAAAAGTTACTGAGAAAACAGAGGTGAAGTGAGCTTCATAAGCTGTGAAAGATATTTTTATTCTGTATAATACCAAAGTGATTTGGGAGTTATAGGGGGCTTAGAAGTAGATCATTTTGTAGCTTTCCATCAGTAGACTGAAATCATGTATTAAGATGATGACCTATGCATCACTGAAGCATTCTGGGAAGACAGTTACTGTTAAGACACCATAGGAGGGAATGCTGCATTGTGTGGCAGGGTGAACTAGAATTCTTAGGCTCTTTCCAGCTCTGAGGGTTCCTGACTTTATACAAAGTTGAATTATCAAATCATCATCATAGAGCAGTCAAAGGGGAGCAGTCCCTTTTGGACTAATTTAAGAAGGCTGTGTAGGCTTTAAAAAAAATCAGAATGTCTTGTAATTTTGAAGAATGGGAGAGATAGCTAAAACAATTTTAGAAAGGAATAAAAAAACTAAATTGGAGTACTGAAAATTTCTGATGTCAGACACTATAAACTGAACTAATCAAGGCTGTGTGATACTGGCATGAGGCTCAGCAGCAGCAGAATAGACATGTGAGTCCAGAAATACAATTGTATTTATGGGCAGTTGATTTTCAGAAAAGGTGCCAATACCACTTCATGGGAAAGTAGTAATCTTTTCTACAAACGATATTGAGGACAGCCTGCTATCCACATTCGAAAGAATGAATTGGACTTCTATTTCATATCATATGCAAAAATTCACCCAAAAATATATAAAAGAGCTGAATAAATAGAAGAGCTAAGAGTATAAAACTCTTAAAATGGGTATAAATTTTTGTGACCTTTCATTATATAGTGTCTTAGATATAATTCCTAACACACAAGCAGCCAATAAGAATTAGTCAGACTACATCAAGATTAAAACCTTTTTTTTTTTTCCAAAGGACATTATTCAAGAGAGTGGAAAAAGCAGTCCACAGAATGGGAGAAAATATTTGCAAGTTGTATGTCTAATGAGAGTATGTACAAAAAAATTTTTTTTTAATAAGACAACCCAGTTGAAGAATAGAAGGATTTGGGAACCAGCAGTTAGCGTAATGGCTGTGTCGCTGGATTCCCACATAGTCGACTGCGGTTCATGTCCCAGACCCGGGGGCTTAGAAGTCACGCCGGGCGTGTGTGCTGTGTGCGTGCATGCCCAAGATCCCGAGAGGAGAATGGAGGAGAAGGGATTGTGGCATGGCCATCCCCCCTGGGGGGGTGATTTCTTGCTTTCTGTCTCTCTGTCTCTCTCTGTCTGGCGAGCGCATGCGCCCTATAGCGAAAACCTGTCAGAAAAAAAATTTAAAAAAATAAATTAAAAAAAATTAAAAAAAGAATAGAAGGATTTGAGTAAACATTTCTTCATAGAAGATATACAAGTTGCCTATAAGCACCTAAAAAGATGTCAAAATGATTAGTCAGTTGGGAAATACAAATCAAAACCAGAATGAGACAGTACTTCACACTCTCTAGGATAACTGAGGTCAGTAACCGTAAGAAGTATTACCAAGGATGTGGAGAAATCTCGACCTTCGTACATTGCTGTTGGGAATTAAAAATGGTGCAATTGCTTTGGAAAACAATCTAGCAGTTACTGAAAGATTTAAACAAAGTTACCATGAGAACCAGCAGTTTTCATTCCTAAGAGAATAGAAAATATGTACAAAAACTTGTACAGTTGAACAGAATTATCTGTAATTACCAAAAAGTGGAAACAACCCAGGAGGGGTTGTCATCAACAGATAACTAGATAAAAGCATACAATATATCCATACACTGGACTATTTTTCCGCCACAGAAAGTAAGAGAAGTCTGACATATGTGACAACGTAGGTGAACCTTGGAAACATTTTGCTAAGGAAAAGAAGGCAGGTACAAAAGGCCACATATTGGATGATTCCATTTAGATGGTATGTCCAAAGTAGTCCATTCTGCCCACAAAGAGCTAGTAGTTGTGAGGCGCTGGGGGATGTGGCGAGTGGGGAGTGATTCCTAATGGGTGCGAGGTTTTCTTTAGAGTGAATAAAATGCTCTGTAATAGATGGTGGTGATAATTTCACAACCATGAGAATATATATACTAAAACTACTGAATCGTGTATTTTTAAGGGTAAATTTTATGGTTTAAAAAAAAGTAAGCAGGCTCTTGCTGGAGGAGAAATGGTGAGAACAAAAGCACACAGGTACAGAAAACACGAAATTTGAGAAGTAGTGAGCAGACAGTCCCTGAAGTGGCCAGTTCAAGCAAGTAAACCAGGAGAAATCAGAAAATTTGAGGGAAACTGGAATTACAGCATGACTTTATTTATGAGCTTCATATAGCTATTGAATTCTTGAAAGGTAGTCCAAAATGAGAATTTTAGTACATTTTTACATGGTAGTTCCATGGTAGGTATATTGTGTACACTGGGTTTTGAAGATGATAACTCTGAGAAATGTAAAATATTTAATATTTTTGTATTACTGGTTTTTACTAGACAATATAAAATTAAATATATGACTCATATTTCTTGTGGATGTTGCTACTAACACAGGCACATTTTTTGTCTTAAGATTTTTCTCATTTTATAAGGAATTTTTGAGATGTGACTTATTTCAACTAGTATTTCATTCAGTCTGTGCCCTCATTTTGCATATAAAAAGTGAGATCCAAAGAGCTGACATGAATTTTATCTCAATGGGTTATTGTAAAAGTATACCTTATTCAGTAGGTATCTATTGAATGTTTGGTCTGCCAGCACTGGTTGTACAGATATGAACAGAAATAATGGCTAACCTCAAATCTCTTAGTCTCATTTTTGAACAAGACTTGTCACAACTTTTTAAGGAAAGGATGTGTAATACTTAGATAATTGTGTGTTTCCTGCCAGGCCAAGTAGATACGACAAAATGATGTTTGGGAGTTAACTATTAATGTCATTACTTTCGGTTTTATTTTTCACTGTGTATTGAGTACCCTGTGTATGTGAGTAACCTTGTATACACAGTGATGTAGTCCTAAATAGTTTTATGTACTTGTTGTTAATATTTGCGCACTTTTTTCTTTTCTCTCTCTCTCTCTTTCTTTTTTTTTTTTTTTTTTTTTTTTTTCAGGCCCCAAAGCTAGCGCCCTTTTTCCGACAGAGTCTATGCAGTCTCAGAGGATGCGCAGCCCTGCTGAAGCCTTGACTTCACACTTCTACCCTCTAGAACTGTGGAATAAAAGATTTCTGTTTTGAAAGCCATGTAACTGGTGGTACTTTTTTTTTTTTTTTTTTTTTTTTTTTTTTTTTTTTTACAGGACCAGGAGCAGAGGGCCTTGTTCCTCTTGAATGTGATCTTCCATGTGGGTAGTTAAGCTAATTTTACCTGCCCGATGCTTTTTTGGAGTATCTTAACAGTAGTGGCTAGTAGGCTTTGTCTGGTTGGAATGCCCACTTAAAGTTAAGTTAGCAGGTTCTCTACAGCTTGTTCCACAGGCTTATGCTATCACATGGAGCTCCCAAAGAGACTTTTAGGACCAGTTTGTAACATAGGCATTCACACATTCTTAATCATTAACAAGTAGGCAGTCTCTATTTCCAGTTTGCATTTCACATTATGAAGGAGTACATAGTCATGAGGAAACTGTGCATATTTGGGCCTTATGTCCAATAAGGTTATAGTCTTTTGGCCACTGTATGGCCCTTTAAAGACTGAGTTGTCTTTTTTAAATAACTAGATTTTGATAAGGCATTCTTTGATCTTAGATCTCACATATAAACTGAGGAAACAGGGTAGTTTCTCAGAATTATGGATTTACACAGATTATTCTCTTGTCTTACTCATGAATTCATTTGGTGACCATTTAGTAAATTCAGGCTATCAGCTACTAGTTTCAGGTAAACCGAGGTTACCTTAGTCTCATGGGGACATAACTGATGTTTACTGGACCCAAATTCAAGTTCTAGCTTTTAAACTTAAATAGCTTGCTGATGTTTAACTTTAAAGGTTGTCCATTTGCCTCAGTTAAAAGAAAATCCTTAGCGTTAGGTCTTTAGAATTAATTTTGTGAAATGTCTTTGTTGAGAATACAGATGTATGTATTTTAATTTGTCTTCATTTTCAGATACCATTTAAAGTTGATATCACAGTAGTTAAACCAGTTTTGTTTAAAAACACTCTGCAATCTTTTTATAGTGTTACTGCCATTTAAAGTATTATCTTTATTAGTTTATTTGAATATGAGACTGTTTTTGGAGAATAGTTAGATACTATGGCTTAGAGAGTTCAAGGAGAATATAGATGTAACAGGTTCATTTCTGATTCAAGTTAAACTCTTTGCGCTCTAAATAGGCAAACCTTATCTGATAACAGTAAACAGAGCCTTCAGCCCCTGCTGCCATGGAGTTGCATGCTGAGGATATTTATTTATTGACAGTAAACGGTTTGATGTGCTCATGTTCTCTTTCAAAAATAAAGTGTTTATATGACTAGAACTATTTCCTGTCTAGCTGCGGCACATCTAGGTGGAGTAATCATGCTGTGGAGCTCCTTGTTGGTGCATATTTACTTGTTAGTTTGCTAGGTTTTGCCTTTTGTTGTATTTGTTGAAATATGAGATGATGTGTTAACATAAGACAGTTAGACACCATCACAGCAAATGTTTGAGCATCTACTTTGGGTAGCTCCCTGTGACAGGTGTGGAGATCCTCAGCGAGCTTATAGTGTGGTTGGGGAAGTGGGGCACATAGGTGAACAATTCAGAACTCAATTTATTATTTCTTATTTAGTGCCTGCTGTGTACATTAGTAGGAGGCAATGGGATGAGCACTGGTATTAGGGATAAGCAGGACTGATTTCTGCCCTCAGAGAATTCAGTTAAGCTAGCTTAAGTCAAACAGGCCATTCTAATGGTGTGGAAAGTGCTATGGAGCACATAGTTGGGTTTCCCATTCCAAGGTTGGGGGACAGGCAGTGGAGTAAGAACCAACTAAATAAGCTTAAGGAAGAAAGACAAATTGGATCCCGCCAGGTAAAAGAAGGAACAAGAAGATACCCTTCTTGTTTTCTGAATGGAAAGGACAACCTATACCAAAGCCCAGAGGTAAGAGGGTTTGGTATGTCCAGAGAAACAAAACTGCAAGTATTCTTCAGTATGGCTGAAGCATGGAGGATTGTTAAGGAGCGGTAAATGGTGAGGCTAAAGGAAAGAGGACCAAGGAAATCAAAGGGTCTCTGGGCTTTATGCTGTGCATTAGTGGAGAGCCACTGGAGAATTTTAAACATCGATAGAGATACCCTAGGTTTTCATGTAAGGCAGCAGATTAAAGCAAGGATTGAAGAGGGGGCTCATGAGAAGTGCCAGTATTTGATAAGGATGTTAGGAGTAATCACTGAGAAGCTGCAGAGGACTACTGAGAGAAGGGAGGGGAATTTGACCATGGCTTTAAAAAAGAAAGAAACCTAGTTTGAGGGAGAAGGGAAGCCCTTTTGTGGATCAATTATAAGAGGTATGAACAAAGGTGCATGGCATATCCCCAGTTTAGACTGGTAAAGCAGTGGGTTCTTTGGGTAGGGCTAGTCAGTGATAGAGTTGAAGAGGTGAAGCCCTTGACCCATGGCAGTTCACTCACTGTTTCAGAGCAAAGTGCCACATCGACAAGGTCATGTCATAGATTCTGTCTCTGGTGACAGCATTCAGTATGGGCAGGGTGGTTAGTGACAGGAGGAGGGGACACGTCAGTTAGGACTTAAGAGTAGTAATATGACTGCAACCTTTATACATATGCTCTTGGTTTCAGTGCATAAAAACATCAGTTTATTATCTTAATTATCATTGTAAAATTCTTTGCATCAGTTCTATTTCTAACATTTTGAAGGCTTTTATGTGAAACATTGTAAGAACTTCAAACATACTTAGTATTTCTCAGAATCTTGGTTTGACCTTTTTGTTGTTGTTTTCTTAGAAATGTACATAATTTGACTCCAGACAGTATTAAGAAGTTTGCATATGGCTATTTTCTTGCGCTTTCCCTTAGATGACCCTGGTAATATGTGTGTGTGTGCCTTTTATTGGTCAAATACATTATCAGAAAAATTAGAAAATACAGTTTAATCAGGAGAAAATCTCTATTTTAGATGATTTTCTGCATATACTATATATACATTTAACAATAAAAGGGTCATATTTTATAAACAGCTTTGTAATTTAATGTGAACATCTTTTCATGCTAATAAATAAATGTCTCAAATATCTTCTAAATAGCAGGTAAGTGGAAGTTGGGTGGGAGACACCAACCATTTGCACATCTAAACCTTATCAAATCATTTAAATTTACCCCCTTCTTGTTTTTGTCAGCATCAGTATCAGATACGGCACAGCAGTCATCTGAAGAGCAAAGCAAGTCTCTTGAAAAACCAAAACAAAAAAAGAATCGCTGTTTCATGTGCAGGAAAAAAGTGGGACTTACTGGTAAGGACCTAAATCAAAAGCTTTAAAATTAAGATTATATTATAAAATAATTCATGACTTACATCTGTTGTTTCTGTTCCCACTAGAGTTAATACTGAATACGCTTCAGCTTTTAAATTTTCTTAAATAAAAATAGTATCAATTATGTACCTAAAAATGAAATGAAAAACTTTCTTTTAAAAATGTATTTCAGCTGAATTCAAGAGTATGAGATAAGTGAGGGCAGTGTGCCAGGTGCTGTGGAAGGGCAAAGATAAGGATCCTTGTTAAAGAGAATTCAAGTACATGACGAGCTCCGCGTAAAATGGACTAATCACAGGTTGTCGTGGAGGCCCAGTGAGTTAAGGAAGTAAGCAGTGGGCCTGATTCGGTATATCTTGGTATAATCAATGTATGTTGGCTACGATAATGGTAGCTATCAGATGGTATTGTTATGAAGAGAGGGAGAAAGGGGGCCAGGTTGTGGCACTGTGGTAAAACACGATGTTCTAAGACTGACCCATATGGGAGGGTTTCAGGTTCTGGTTCAGAGACCTTCTGGAGTAAGCTGGCACATACATGCCCATGATCTGGAGCTGGCTGAGGCTGGGTGTGGATCATGGTGTTCAAGAGTGTTTTGGGGATGCACACGCACTCTTGCTCTCACTGTGTCATTTATGAAAGTGACATCTTTGGTGGTTAAGGTGGCTGGATCCCACATGACTGACTGTCCAGTTCAAGTCTCAGACCTAGTGACTTGAAAAACAAGCCAGGTGTATGTACGTGCATGCCCAGAATCCCAAGTGGAGACTGGAGAAGGGACTGCAGTGTGACCGTCCCCTTTGGGGGTGATTTCTCACTTCCTCTCTCTGTCTGTCTCCAACCAGCACATATGTCCTATAGCAAATTAAAACATAAACTTTTTAAAAGGGAGTAAAAAAAATTTGTAGGAGAGAAAATATATTAAGGACGGTCAGCTCTGGAAATTCAGGGAATAGGGTAATTAATTAACATAAAAGAAGGGGAGTAGAGGCCTGGCAAGAAAAGCATGCAAGTGCAGCTGTGAATACTCATCTATTGTTTGGCGTACTCCCCGCCAACTTTTGTGCAAGTCGACATAAAAACTTGATTTGCGTACAGAGAAGTCTATGTAATATTTTTGAGCAAAATTAATGCTTTTTAGAAGATTACTTTTTGCTAAGAAATGAGTTAGAAATAAAGAAGAAAGGAGGTGAAGAGTCTGATACCAAAAATGTTTCAGACCATACCTTTTCAAAGGTGTATTTAATAGAAGTGAACAAATAAGACATTTTAAAATACACTCATTTCTACCAAATACAGTCTCTCTAATCTCATAAACTCTCAGACTTCATGAATAGAAGGCTGAAATTTAGTAGATTTTATCTTCTGTCAGTCTAATCTAGAGTTACTGTTTGCTTCATTTAACTTTATCATTAAGAAGTTGCAAAATATGGTCTTGAGGCAAAAAGTAAGTGAATGTAAAATGCCGATGTTTAAAATCCTGATTCCTGTGCTTCACTTCCAACAATTTCAT
Source organism: Tupaia belangeri chinensis (assembly GCF_000334495.1). NCBI lineage: Eukaryota > Metazoa > Chordata > Mammalia > Scandentia > Tupaiidae > Tupaia > Tupaia belangeri. The sequence continues at coordinate 3,123,221 of NW_006159539.1, forward strand.
CTAATTTGGGGGGATAGGACCAATTTTATATAAAAACTATGCATAGCAATTACGTCTTTATTTTGGCTTCAGCTCTTTCAGCATCTCCCTAAAATTAAGTAGCACTTAACTTTGTGTATTTACTATATATTAAGCACTTGATACATTCCTCATGTAATCCTTACAGGAACTTATTATTCCAAAATTACAGATTCAGAAACTGAGGCTCAGAGAGGCTCAGTAATTTGTCTCCATTAGTAAATAGAGTAATACTTAGGCAGCCCAACTCTAGATCTCACACTCTTACCTAAAAAGCTCAGCAAAAGTACAGATCACACCTGCATTGGAGGTTAGCAGAGAAAAGCGAATATGGATACCGAATTATTTGTGAACAGTTCTTTCAGAGGTTTAACTTGATCTTTCTTAATTAAATGTTAACATTGTCTTCTGATAGTAGGCTTATTTTTACATTGCATTATTGGATTGGAAAATCATTTTGATGTTGCACCTGTGTTCTTGATAGGAAGTAATTGTGGCCATATCATAGGCAAGAAACTTGAACTCAGGGTAATGGTTAGTACTTACTCTGGTACAAACCTTCATTCATAAATAGAGTATACACCTACTAGTCAGTCAACCTTGAGAATGTAGGTCCTGAAACTGTTACTTAGAATGAGTGTGTGGTTCCGATTGCTGCCTTACATATGTGGTGGTGTTTAGCATTAATAATGTCAAAGAAACTTCAGTGTTTTGCCCTTCCATCCAGCTCATGTATGTGTATTAATCCATTTTCAGGGTTTGAATGCCGGTGTGGAAATGTTTACTGTGGTGTACACCGTTACTCAGATGTGCACAATTGCTCTTACAATTACAAAGCTGATGCTGCTGAGAAAATCAGAAAAGAAAATCCAGTAGTTGTTGGTGAAAAGATCCAGAAGATTTGAACTCCTGCTGGAATACGGAATACAAAATCCTTTGACCATCTGCAAACTAAAAATTGACTTGAGGTTTTTTTTCCTAGTCATTGGGAATGTAGAGCAATGTATCTTGCATAGACCTTTTAATCATGCATGTCATCAGAAGAATAGATTTTTGTTTTTGTTTTGAAAATGACTCTGAACATTTATTTCCATTGCAGTTTCTGTGGCTGAAAAGACTTAAACTTTACAAGTATTATCCTTTTAAGATCATTTTAATTTTAGTTGAGTGCAGAGGGCTTTTATAACAAATGTGGAGAAATTTTGGAGGGCTGTGATTTTCCCAGTATTAAACATGCATGCGTTAATCTTGCAGTTTATTTTCTCATTGTGTATGTAAATATAGCTTTTCTCTGCAGCACGATTTCTCTTTTGATAATGCCCTTAGGGTACAACTAGTTATCAGTAACTGAATGTATCTTAATCATTATGGCTGCTTCTGTTTTTTCATTAACAAAGGTTATATATAAGTTAGCTTTATAGTTTCTTTGCACCCACTATTTATGTCTGAATCATTTGTCACAGGAGAATGTGTGCTGATGAGATTCTAAGTTTGTGTGTTTAAAAAATTTTTTTTGAGCGAGGGAAGAAAAAGCTGTATGCATTTCATTGCTGACTGCAAGTTTCTTTCAGATTTCGTTCATTGGTCTGTGTGTATACAATATGAAGAATGATCTGAAGTAATTGTGCTGTATTTATGTTTATCCACCAGTCTTTGATTAAATAAAAAGGAAAATGAGGATGCTCTCTTGTATTACTTTTTTTTTTTTCTCCTGGGGTCAGCTTTCTGGGAACAGTTTTCATTTTCTACTTTCCTAATTTTTAAGAGTTCCTTTGTTTGTGTCACATCTATCTATGGTGAATCTTATTGTGATAAATGATAATCTTACATTCTTATGACTTGAAGACCTCAGCATTTCTTCAAAGCCAAGAACTTCTCTCTGTCACTTAGCACCTGCTTATCTGATTCCAGTTCTGCACCCTGTCATGTTGAATTAACATCTAATGGAAGCTTCTTTTTCTGGTAGGATTAGAAAAACTGATAGAGTATAATTCAGACAGTAGGAATGTCTGAGAATTGAGTAGAGAGTCCTTCATGAGACTGTGTTGTCCTAGGGTTTCCAAAGTTAAACTGGCAGCCAGTCTTTTTTTTTAACATGAAATACATGAAACAGATAAAGGCAGTATTTTACAGTACAAATTTTTAGATTTATAATTGTTTACCTATTACTTTACTTACATGTTCTATTTAAGTATATAAGAATAATTTAATATTAAAATATGCATAGGTAATTCATCATAGTAGCCAATTAAAATGATATAAAACCATTATGACTATCTTAACAGATTTAGATATTTAACACCCACTCATGTTTTAAAACAAAACAAAATAAAACTCTATAGGTAGACATTTCCAAGAACTCGTAATGGGTAAAGACAGTGTCTGCAGCAAATGGTGTTGAGAAACCTGAGCATCCACTTGCAGACACATAAAATTGGACCCTTATCTCCCACCACATACAAAAATCAACCCAAAATGGATTAAAACTTAAAACATAACCCTAGAAAGTTACTATAAATAAATCTACTAGAAGTGGGAGCAGCAGGTGGCGTACTGATTAAGGTGCTGGATTCCCATGTGGCTGACCACAGTTTGAGTCCTGGACCCAGAGTCTTGAAACTTATGCCAGACACCTGTGCCTGCGTACACAAAAATCCCAGGAGGGGAATGGAGGAGAAAGGATTGCTGTGTGGTCGTCCCCTCCCCGGGGGTTGATTTCTCACTTTTTTTTCTGTCTCTGTCTCTTCTGTGAGCACCCATACCCTATCACAAAAATCTCTTTTTAAAAAATGCTGGATCCCACATGGCTACTCTACCTTTTGGAGAAGCAGGCTAGGCACATGTGCATAAAAAAATAAGCCCTGTGAAGAAAATGCAGGCTAAGGGATTGTGGTGTGGCCATCTCCTCCCCCCCCCCCCCCCCCCAATGTGTGTGTGTGTGTGATATCTCACTTTCCATCTCTTTCTCTCCAGCGAACACTTGCACTATATTGCAAAAGTCTTTAAAAGAAAACTACCAGGAGAAAACATCGTGACGTAAGTCTAGGCAATGATTTTTCAGCTGAATCTAAAGGCACAGGCAACAAGGTCAAGCTAGACAAATGGGATTATGTCCAAATAAGCAAAGGAAACCTTCAGCAGACTGAAGAGACAACTTGTGGCACAGGCAAGAAAGTACTTACAAACCGTGTGTATGATAACGAGTGAGCATCCAAAATGTGTAAAGAACTCAGTAGCAATAGAAAGAACTCAATCTTACAATGGCCAAAGGACCTAAATAGATATTTCTCAAAAGAAAACCTACAAATGGCTAATAGACATGAAAAACTCAACAGCACCAGGTGAATGCAAATTAAAGTCACAGTGAGAGCAACGCTTAACATCTGTTCGAATGGTTTCTGTCCAAAAGTCGAGAGAGAGCAGTGTTGGCAGGAATATGAAGAAAAGGGGACTCTCTCACACTTAGTGTGAGTATAAATAAGTACACTTACGGAAGGTATAAAGTTTCCTTGAAAAAATGGAACTGCCGTATGATTGAGCAGTCCCATTACTGGGCATCCATCAAAATGAAGTCTAATCAGTGTATCAAAGATGACTGTCCTGTGTTCATTGCAGGAACACTCAGCAGTGAAGATTCAGAATCAGTCGAATCATCTACCCGGTGTAGATGAATGGATAAAGGGGATGTATATATATGCAATAGAATACTACTTAGCCTTGAAAAAGAAGGAAGTTCTGTTATATGTGACATGGATGAACCTGGATCAGCCTGGCACAGAAAGACATGCTGCATCTCTCCTGTGGAGTCTAAGCAAGTTAATCTCTTAGACGTGTAGAAAAGTGATTATCAGAGGCTAGGGCAGATAGGGGCACGAGTTGATACAGAGATACTGACCAGAAGATGCAGAATTAGGTAGGTGGAATGAATTGAGATCTTTGTACAACATGAACTCATTCTTGGACCTAGGCGAAGACTGTTGGTTTTGGGTGTTTGAAATACGGAATGCATACATTAACTAGCTCAGTTTAGCCACGGTGTACACAGCTTTCAAAACAACACATACACAGTAAATGTATACAATTTTTATAAACAAAAATGAAATTGGAAGAATCCTTGAAGTTACTGAGATGTGATAGTTGGAATGTATCTGACAGCGAGCAGTGGACCTCCTGGTGCAGGTACGTAGCACAGAGTATATCGTCCTAAAATGTTCTTAGGCAGATTCGATCTAATCCCTGTGCTGTGTGTTGCCCTTTTATATATGTTAGTGATGAAGAGGAGGAGAACTGGATCAGAGGTTGAGGAGGACTTGCCATGCATCCAACAGCATGCCAAGATGGTTGCCATTTTCCTCTAATTTCCCTAACAACCTTACAAGGCAGGTATCATTTTTATTTATTCATTTTTACAGCATCAAATGAAGATTTGGTGAGGTATGGTATCCCACCCAAACTCAGATACGTACATTCCAGAACCAGATTTCAAACCTTTATGTTTAGGTTTGTTGGTCAACACACAGAATCTGCTTCTGTTCCCCATATCCAGGAAAGGCACCACAAGAAAAAACTGAGGCCTGACCAACCTGCAAAGAGAGCTCTTTTATTACAAGCTGTTGCTCGTATTGAGTCATTGGAAAAGTCATGACGTTATTTTTTTTCATGTTTTTCTATGCAAAAGTGGGTCATGACCTTTCAGATGACCCCGTAAGTGCAGCAGTGTCTGGGGAAGGAGGCACTGTGAGTGCCAAACAGGTCGAGCAGAGTGCAGTGTATCTGTATTTCTCTGTGCTCCTTCTCTGGGAGGAGGTTGGGACCAACAGCTATCGCTCAGAGAGACATCATTTGGATAGCAAAAGAGGACAAATTGGGGTGAGGAAATTGGAGCAGGTATTAATTGACAAGAAAACAAGGCAAAATTAGAAGTATCTTGTTGCAGTCACAAGAGAACTTGAAAAGTTGTTTATGCTTTGTAGAACTCATTATATGATAGACATTAAGTCATAATACCGGTGATAATTCTGGTGCTGCGTGCTTCCCATCTTTCCGATCCAGCTTCAGTCCCGGCCAGCCCGTGGCATGGTGTTTGAGGAGGCTGAATCTTACTGGGCTAGCTGTGTGGTTTGAGTCCTAGGTCCAGTGGCTTGAGAAAGATGCCAGGTGTGTGTGGGTGCATGCCCAGAGTTCCAAAAGGAGAGAGAGGTAGAAGAGAAGATTGCAGCGTGACTGTTCCCCGTGAGGGGAAGCTTTTGCTTTCTCTTTCTCTTTCTCTTTCTCTGTCTCTCTCCAGCAAGTTTTAAAAAGTTTTAAAAAGAAAATCTGAAATGAAATTAAGGTAGTAGTCCATCAGAACATGATGGTAGTGTTTGAAACAAAGCAAACTAAAGAAACGGGGCAGGAAGGAGAAAGTTTGTACTGTAAAACACAAAACCTGGTCGAACTGTTGTTTCCTGTTGTTTTGGATTTTGTTTGTTTTATTTTGGCTTTGCTTGGAATTAAGAGAGAGAGAGGGCTATGTTAAAGGTTGGGCTCTTTAAGGAAATGTCTTCTTTCCTCCTCTCCTGACCCAGTAATGTTTATTGTGCATACTTTGATATGGTTGCTGTCATGTGTTTGGTATGGTTGTCACGAACATTGGCACCAGAGGGATACGATACACAAATGTGCATGATAGTCTGTTCTCTCAGAGGACACATAAATATATACTTTTTTATTTATCACTTGCAATGAGATTGGAAAAAAGAATTCTCCAAATTTAGAGGACCTTGGGAGTGGACTTCAGTAACTCAAAGTATATGGTGTACAGTAGGGAAAAGGGGAATGGATAGTTTCCTGCATGTTGCAAAAAAAAAAAAAAAACCCAAAAAACCATAAAAATAGAGCCACCACACTGTGGCTGTTGGTGCAGACAGTGTCCCCACCCTAACTGAACGGTAGCTGCCAATTCTCAGAGCCCTTATGAGATGTCAGCATCCTGGGTCCAGAAAGCCCTCCCCTGGCTCCCTTGTAAGGAGTGAGGGGGACCTTGTAGGGATGAGGCTGCCATGCAGGTGTGCTGTGTCATAGCATCAGAGGGTGTCACTGGAAAGGGCACAGTGGAGGCTTAAACAAGCCTTTAGTGCTGGAGATGCTGAAACTGCTCCAGGCCTGATGATGTTCAAACCTTTTGACCCCGGAACCCACCCTGAGAGAGTCTGGGGAAAGGACAACATTCTGTGCAGGCAACTCTCCCCTGCACCCCTATTATTACCATTTAAACCATGGTGACTTCTCAGCCAGTGTCAGTGATGGTGATGAGCCCTGGGTAGCCATTGAAGATGCTGAATTGCTGTCACTTCCATAGACTATTGTTTCCCTTGGGCAGACTTAAAGCAACTGAAGTTGGGACCAGCAAATGGCGTAATGGTTACATTGCTGGACTCCCATGTATTGACTGTCATTTGAGCCCTGGACCTAGCAGCTTAAAACTCAAACCAGGCGTGTGTGTGTGCCCAAAGTCCTGAGCGGAGAATGGAGGAGAAGGAATTGCAGCATGGCCATCTCCCCACGGGGCGATTTCTCACTTTCTGTCTGACTGTCTGTCTGTCTGTCTCTCTCTCCAGTGAGCACATGTATCCTATAGCAAAAATCTCTCTCCGAAAAAAAAATCTGAATTCAGCCTTAGGCAGAGCCACTCAGTGTGGAAGATGAGAGCGAAGAGGCTGTGCCCAGGTTGAGCCCCTTATTGGGCGACCATTGGTCTGGCTTTGGTGGTCTGTTATCTCAGAGTCTAGGGAGGGGGACTCAGTGGCCAGTCTTGCTGCAATAAACCCTCACCTCGGGCCTTTGGGTTTCAGGCCTCCCCTTAGCTTATATCCTGCCAGCTCCCAGCCTCTTCATCAAAGCCAATCTGCAGAGAAGCCTGCTAACTCTGTCATTCCTCAAGGGTCTTCCAAAATTTTTGTCCAGACTATTCTCCTGTTCTATAATAGTACAGCTTTATTAATGCCTGACAGCATCCTGGCTCATTAGAAGCATGCCTGAACCATTCACTGCCACACACTGAGGTGTGTTCCCAGTGTCCTGGTGATAACATCATCATAAAACATTTCTATTGTAGTACCTGCATGATTAGATAGCACCTTAAACCCATGCTCAAATAGCCTGCTTTTCCCTCCCTCCTTCCCTCTCTCCTCTTTCCATAAATCACTCAAAATCTTAATACATCATTTTAAATTGCAACTTATTTGGTGCACACCTCCCTGCTAAGCTAGAGATGGTGACAGGGAGGAAGATGGCAACTGCCTAGGAACTTGGACAAGTGTGTGCTTTGAAAGATTTCAGAGAAGTTCATTTAGAGAGGACTGTAGGTGAGAAGAGAATGAGGCAAGAGACTGCGGGTGAAGAAGTTGCAACTTTACAGTGTTTTCTTATTAAAAAATATGAAGGGAAAAGATTATTTTTTACAAATCCTGGGGTTCTGCAGCCTTTAAAATGTTTTTTTTTTTTTTAATTTATTTCTAGGACTGCGGCTTGATTTGTTATGTTTTAAAATTTTCAGTCAGTTTTGCTTGTGTGTCCATTAATTTCTTTTTTCTTTTCTTTTTTTTTTTTGTTTAGAGGTTTTTACTATAGAGCGCATGCACTTGCCAGAAAGACAGAGAGAGAGAGAGACAGAAAGCGAGAAATCACCCCCTGGGGGGGGGTGGCCATGCCCTCCCCACGGGGTGATTTCTCACTTTCTGTCTGACTGTCTGTCTGTCTGTCTCTCTCTCCAGTGAGCACATGTATCCTATAGCAAAAATCTCTCTCCGAAAAAAAAATCTGAATTCAGCCTTAGGCAGAGCCACTCAGTGTGGAAGATGAGAGCGAAGAGGCTGTGCCCAGGTTGAGCCCCTTATTGGGCGACCATTGGTCTGGCTTTGGTGGTCTGTTATCTCAGAGTCTAGGGAGGGGGACTCAGTGGCCAGTCTTGCTGCAATAAACCCTCACCTCGGGCCTTTGGGTTTCAGGCCTCCCCTTAGCTTATATCCTGCCAGCTCCCAGCCTCTTCATCAAAGCCAATCTGCAGAGAAGCCTGCTAACTCTGTCATTCCTCAAGGGTCTTCCAAAATTTTTGTCCAGACTATTCTCCTGTTCTATAATAGTACAGCTTTATTAATGCCTGACAGCATCCTGGCTCATTAGAAGCATGCCTGAACCATTCACTGCCACACACTGAGGTGTGTTCCCAGTGTCCTGGTGATAACATCATCATAAAACATTTCTATTGTAGTACCTGCATGATTAGATAGCACCTTAAACCCATGCTCAAATAGCCTGCTTTTCCCTCCCTCCTTCCCTCTCTCCTCTTTCCATAAATCACTCAAAATCTTAATACATCATTTTAAATTGCAACTTATTTGGTGCACACCTCCCTGCTAAGCTAGAGATGGTGACAGGGAGGAAGATGGCAACTGCCTAGGAACTTGGACAAGTGTGTGCTTTGAAAGATTTCAGAGAAGTTCATTTAGAGAGGACTGTAGGTGAGAAGAGAATGAGGCAAGAGACTGCGGGTGAAGAAGTTGCAACTTTACAGTGTTTTCTTATTAAAAAATATGAAGGGAAAAGATTATTTTTTACAAATCCTGGGGTTCTGCAGCCTTTAAAATGTTTTTTTTTTTTTTTAATTTATTTCTAGGACTGCGGCTTGATTTGTTATGTTTTAAAATTTTCAGTCAGTTTTGCTTGTGTGTCCATTAATTTCTTTTTTCTTTTCTTTTTTTTTTTTGTTTAGAGGTTTTTACTATAGAGCGCATGCACTTGCCAGAAAGACAGAGAGAGAGAGAGACAGAAAGCGAGAAATCACCCCCTGGGGGGGGGTGGCCATGCCGCAATCCCTTCTCCTCCATTGTCCTCTCGAGATCTTGGGCACGCATGCACACGTGCCCAGCATGAGATTAAGCCACCAGGTCCAGGACTCGAACCGCGTTTGACTACATGGGAGTCCAGCGACATAGCCATTATGCTAACTGCTGGTCCCTCCATTAATTTCTTAACTTTTGATTCTAATGTCATGAAAATGTCCAAAGGAAATTAACCAAAACTAAGCATTTCAAGGAGTGATTTATAGGTCAGCAACTATTGTATACCCCACACCTTTTGTAATTTTAAGCTTGTTTTTAAAGAATTTTTTTTTATTTCTAAGGAATGTGCATTTATATTTTAAACTTACCTTCAATCAGTGATGACCACTTGATATTTATCATTGTGTCCTCTCATCCCACTGTCTTTATAAAGGAAGACAAGACCCAGAAACAGGGGCTGGCTGTTTGATTGGATGTCCCTGCATGAGAAAAAGTTCATGGATCGCTGACTGTGCCAGGCATAAGTTACTGGATCGTCACAGACAGCAGTCCTAGAGGGAAGGTACTATATTCTGTGAGAGGTGAGGGGCGCCATGACTAGAGCCTGACTTGCCCATCATGACATGTCTGAGTGGATCTCAAACTCAGGCCCGTCTGAGTTCCTTCAGCTCTAACCACCTGCACTGGAAAGAGGAACATGTAAATTAGTTCATCTTCTCTTCTCTTTTCTTTTTCTCTCTTTTGTTCTCCCCTGTTTTCTTTTTTCCACTCCCTGTCTGCCTCTTTTTTCTTCATTGTCTTTGTCTTTTTACACACACACACACACACACACACACACGGAGTTTTCAAAATGTTCATGGAAAATACATATGATGGAAAAAACTATGCACAGATTTCCATGTTTTTTCTACACCCGAATTACCTTCCCTTTCGCTAATTATCTTTTCACGAACTTTTTGAGGTCCCCTCCTTTGTAGTCTTGGTATAGCAGGCATATTCAAAGTGCTCCACAAACATGAATTCATGCCATTATCTATCAACTCTGGAAGCTGATAGAAAACAGTGACCTGCGAAGAGGGAAGCCGAGGCAGGTTGGTTACGTGTCCAGGGTCAGCTTGGCCGCGTCATTTAACAGCAGAATGTGAATGAGTTATGCTGCTTGGCATAGTCGTTCTCATTCATCTGGGGCTTCCAGGCATGACTGAAGTGTCACAGCTGGACAAATTAGCATGGTTTACCAAGGTGGGAAGGACACTACTGGGTGTTCCACAGCCTAGGAGGCAGCGTCTGGGGGCAGTCTCCTCCGCTTCCAGTGGGCAGATGAGAGCCCTACTGAGCTGAAGAGCAGGGCGCGCAACTCAGGGGAAACGAGGTTAGGGTTTGCTTTCAGTAGGCTGGGGCCTCTGCACCCACGGCTGACCCAAGGCCTTCCCAGGTGAACTCTCGGTGGGGCCAGGGGAGGGGCAGAGCTTGTGGGAGGGGTCCCTGCTGCGTCACCGGGCTGGGTAAGGAGGGGGG
>NW_006159539.1:3133723-3141145 GCF_000334495.1 Tupaia belangeri chinensis
TCCTGCTCTCCCTCTGCTCGCAGCCTTTCCCGGTGCTTGCCAGCATGTCCTTCATCCCGGTGGCCAAGGATTCGGACTTCCCCATCCAAAACCTGCCCTACGGCGTCTTCTCCACCAAAGACAACGTGAGCAGCTGCACTGGGTCTCCTGGTCTCCAGGCTGGGGCCGAGTGCAGTGGAGGGCTGGGGGCGGGACTGAGGCAAGGGCCCTGTTTCTTTTGGAGAGCCCGTGGTGGAAGTGTGCACAAGGGTCTGAATCCTCCTGGCTGTACCTTTCTTTACCCTCTCACCTCCGTCTCCGCAGTCACGGGACTGTTCACTGCACAATGCATAATGAAATGCATGTGTAACCGCCCTCCCAGCCAGCCAGAGCAGGCACAGTTGTTTCCGAGAAGCTCAGCACACACGCTGCCTGCTCTGAAGTTGCTGGCTTTTGCTTCCTGCTCCTCCCTCCCTGCCCCAGGCACTGGTCCCTCCGCTTGCTGGTGCCCCTAACTCTAGAACCCCGGGCACTGCGAATTAACCCTGTAACATTGGTATTTTAGTGGCTCAGAGGGGAGTGTGTATTTCTTGGCCGAGAGCTCTGGAACTCAAATGTCTGGTTTCCTCTAGTGAAATTCTTTCAGCTTGTGTGAGGAGCTCCTTGGCCTTCCCTTGCCGGTCAGAAAAAGCCCTTTGGGGCAGAAAAATGAATTTTGATATAGCAAGTGTAGTTTGTTCGGTAGAAAGAAATCTTCCAAAAATATGGGGGCTTATCAACGAATATGTAATAAGGATCCCTAAAGGGGGGAAGCAGCCTCCTTTGGGTTTGTCTGTGGTTGTTTCGGGTTGGATTTGTGCTTCCAGCGTTAAAGGTCAACTGTCCGTTCAGTTCTGTGAACCAGAGAAGCCCGAAATCTCCTTGTACCTAATAATATTGAGAAAGTGTTGGTTAAATAGAAGCACTGGCAGTGGCCTCTTCCTGGAAAGAGGCGCCCTTCTCCCATGGCAGGTCATTGCTCTTCTGGGGGCCCGCCTGTGGAGAATACCTTCGCCTAGAAGAGTCCACTTGTTTCACAACTGGCAGCCTGATGAGATGTTGCAAGGACACAGAAGCTAACACTCATCCCCTGGAGGAGGCGAACACGGGGCCTGTTAAACCTTGACCTGTGTCAGCCAACCATGTACTCTGCTGACAGAGCCCTCCCCTGCCTTCTGATACTTTGCCCTCAGCAGGGGTGTCCTCTCCTTTCTGTGAGCACACATGGATTAGGCAGAAACATTTGGGAGAAGCAGGGCTGTCCTGGTAGGAAAGACTCCCAGTTACTTTCCCAGGAAAATCAGGAATTAATGCCCCTTGGAGTGTGGCTAGGGGCCTTCAGATACCATACCCGGCTGAGTTGATACTGGAATGTGGGAGAGGTAGCCACTGGGGACATCTGAAAGATGTCCTTCTCACTGCCGCTTTTGTTTTTCCCCCAGAGAGATTTTTTGTCATAGAGCGCATGCACTCACTGGAGAGACAGAGAGCAAGAAGTCACCCCCACATGGGGGATGGCCACACTGCAGTCCCCTTTCCTCCATTCTCTTCCTGGGATTTTGGACACACATGTACACGTGCCCAGTGTGAGTTTTATGCCACTGGGTCCGGGATTTGAACCACAGTTGACTGTGTGGGAGTCCAGCGACATAACCATTATGCCATTTTTTGGTCGCCTCCACTGCCTTTCTGATAAGAGTGTTGGGGGGGGGGCAAGAAGTTGGCCCATTTAGCCTTACAAAAGGCTCAAGGCCTTCCAACTGAACAGGCTTCCCCTGAAGCCTTCACTGCAGGCATTGGATGTTCCACCACGAAATGCCTCTCTAGGTTGGTCTGGTTGCCAAGGCAATGTCTGTCTTTCTCCTGTCAGCAGCCAGTCCTTCATAATTTGAGTGGGATAATAATGAATTAATCTAACCATCACTCATTCATCCTTTTCTTTAAAAAAAAAAAAGTTTATTTCATCTGTTAGTAAGACAAAGAGTGCACCCCCATTGGGTCCCCTTGCAGTGACCCTATCCCCGGGATGTGAGTGCCCAGTAAACCTGGTACCCTTCCCTGTGGGCTAGTGTTGCATTACCACTGTGCCTGTCTTCAGTGAGTGTTTACAAACTCCAGCTCTAGGCCAGAGCCTGGGCTGGGAGTTGGGGCTTAAAGACAGGAGACACCCTCTCTCCATCCCTGGTTACTGTGGATTAGCAGAACATCTAATGGAGCTCTCTGTGAAGGCAAGAGTGGCAGCCTTTGAGAAATGGGACTGTAGTCTCCTGGAGCCAAGGTGCCCAGTGCCATGTTAAGGCTCTGTGGTCTGAGCCTGCGGCTGCCTCCTGGGCTCTTGTCCACCCACGCTGCTGCCGTTCCATCTCTGAGACGTGCTGTGAGTAGTATCTTGCCTCAGGGCTTTAGTACATGCTATTCTTTCTATCTGGAATCCTGCTCTCTATTTCCTTGTCACTCTGCAGGACTCAGCTTAAATGCTGTCTCTTAAGAGCCGCATCCCTCTCTGAATGCACTCCCTCTGCACTTCAGCATCAGAGTTATCTGGGCTCTCCAGGCAGCCTCCTCCTGGCCAGGCTTCGACTGGGGCCTCAGGGCCAGGTGAGGCATAGCTCTTGGCCATCCCAGTCAGAACAGTTGACATGCGTGGAGAAACGGCCTTGTGCTGTTGGCCCTCTCATGGAGACAGGTCGGCCAATAACCCCACCTCTAAGCTCCCTGTAAGTGGGTGGCAATGCTAGTGGTTCAGGAGTGGATGCAACTTAGGAAGGCACCCAAGAGGTGGAGTCTGCAAACGTACTTTCTAGTTCCTTGTTGATGGGCAAAGCTCAGGGCTGGGGACAAAGACCAGGCTTTCCCAACATTCACGACATATTAGAGCTGATGGTAGGATCTTATTTTTCTAGAGAGATTTTTTGCTCTAGGGCATGTGCACTTGCTAGAGAGACAGACAAGACGCAAGAATCATCCCCACACCAGGGGCAGGGGGAATGGCCACGCTGCAGTCTCTTCTCTGTTGTCCAGGACTTTGGGCACATATGCACATGTGCCCAGTGTAAGTTTCAAGCCTCCAGGTCTGGGATCTGATCCATAGTAAGCTGTGTGAGTTTACTGCCTCAACTGCTAATGCCACCTGCCAGCCCCAGTAGGATTTTTGTAGTTTATCTCAAAAGAGAGTAAGAGGTGTGCTCGACACGGTCTGTACACCACAATCCTCCTCACAGCCTTAGAGCTAGCTACATCTGGGCATGCCTGTGGGCACATTGGTATGTTGGGGTAGACCCAGGTGTGAACCCAGAGCCTTCCCGTATGGCTTCCAGCACCGTGCATCAGCGTCCCTGCTGCCTGTGTAGCTGAGGCTGGGGTTTTACGGTGCACATTCTGCATGGTCTGGTTTTGTGGACCTCTTTCATGAGCTGAGCTCTTCCTCCATTTCAAGCATGGCACAGCTTATTCCAAAGCCCCTGGCCCTCACTCACTGCTCTGCTGCACACAGGAATCTTCCTGACCAAGGGCCTCCATTCAACCAAGGTGGAACCCAACTGCCTGGTAAGCTGGTGAGCTCTTCACTGGAGGAGTTGAAGCAATGCCTAGAGAACTTGACTGGATACCTAACCTGGATAAAGGAGAGTAGACCAGGCTACCTCTCCTCTCCCATTCCAAGGGGCATTATTTCTTTTCCATTCAGGGAACATAGGTGCTTTTTTTTTTTTGAAAGAGATTTTTGTTATAGGGTGCATGTGCTAGCCAGAGAGACACACAGACAGACAGATAGAAAGTGAGAAATCGCCCCCAGGGGGGATGACCGTGCTTCAGTCCCTTCTCCATTCTCCTCTTGGGATTTTGGGCATGTACGCCCAGCATGAGTTTTAAACCACTGGGTCCAGGCCTCAAGCCATGGTTGACTACATAACCATTATGCCATCTGCTGGTCCCATAGGTGCTTTTTGCCTTTTTCCCAGAAGGAGAGATGGCACCAGGTCCTGCCTTGGCAGAGATACAAAGGGAAGTTTAGCGCATCGGGCGGCTAAGAGAGCTGGGTGAGATGCTGAGGACCCAGTTCCTCAGTCCCTTCGCGCAGAGGGCCATGTGAAGGGGGATGCATGGGCTTCTGAATAGACAGGCTTTCTAAGAACTGAGCCATGCCCACCCATGGCTCTCTTAGTGCTGACCATGCCATCTTTCTCCCAGCCGAGGCCTAGGATTGGCGTGGCCATTGGCGACCAGGTCCTGGACCTCAGTGTTGTTAAGCACCTCTTCACCGGGCCTGTGCTCTCCAAACACCAGGATGTCTTCGATCAGGTAGGACCTTGCAACGTGGCTTGTCCCCGATCTCAGCGGCACTCGGTGCAAATCCACCAGGCAAGGCTCTTTGCCTCTCATTTTCAACAGAGGCAGCCTGTGCCTTCCGAGGTCTCAGAGGTGCTCCCTTTCTAAAGCTGGACTGTTCTGAGACAGCAGCCTGACAGGAGGTGGCCCTGGGCCTTTCCCAGTCACCTCTGAGATGATGACCTTCAGAACTTCTGGTTATTTTCCTCATGAAGCTGTTTGAGCCTCTGCCTGTCCAAGGCCTGGGATTGGACATGAATTTACTTCCCTGCAGATGGGACTAGGTACTTTCAGTGTGCATCTTCCTGTTGCGTGGTCAGGAAGGAGAGTGCCCCCCACACACACCACGTGCCATGAGCATTACACACGTCTTCTCCTTCAGTCTCCCCAGGGACCCTCTGGCATAGGAATCAGACTCACCACGAGATGGGTGGGGATCTCAGCATCTGAGACAAGACACAATAATCCCAGGTCACTGTGCTACAAATTTTAGAGCTAGGGCAGGGACTCTAGCCCTTACAATCTGCAAATGCTTGTTCTGCTGGGCTTCACTGCAAAGGCCCCCCCCCCTTTTTTTTTGTAAAGATTTTTGCTATAGAGCACATGTGCTTGCTGGAGAGACAGAGAAATGGGAAGCAAGAAATCACCCGCCTCCCCGGGGTGGGGGATGACGTCTTAATCCCTTCTCATCCATTCTCTTCTTGGGATTTTGGGCACACATGCACTTGCACCTGTCAAGAGTTTCAAGCTCTTGGTTCTGGAACTCGAACTGCGGTCAGCTATGTGGGAGTCTAGTCCCTTAACTACTGTGCCACCTGCTGGCCCCAGAACCCCCTTCTTAACTTTAGCAGAGGGGATTGGTGTAGGCTACTGGGCTCCTGCTGCCTGGAGAGCACTTCCATTGGCAGAGCATAGCTGCCTGCAAGCACAGGCTGGCCCAGACAGCAGTGCCTGGGCTTTGGAGAGTGTATTCAAGCAGCATCCAGAAGGGGGTGCCCTTCTCCAGCTTGACGGGTAGACGACAAAACTGAGAGGGGGGGGGGGTCCTGAGATCTGAGAGAACAGAGAGAGACACAGGGACCTTGGCAGGCCAGCAGGAGGGGACCTTCAGGGCTTTTCCCTCCCACTCATGATGTTCTTTGTCCCTGTTTTGGTTCTAGTCAACTCTCAACAGCTTCATGGGCCTGGGGCAGGCTGCCTGGAAGGAGGCGAGAGTGTTCTTGCAGAGCTTGCTGTCTGCCAGCCAAGCCAGGCTCAGAGATGACACGGAGCTTCGGAAGCGGTGAGGAGCACGTGGACATTGGTGGAAAGGAGGGACCATGGTGGGGAGTCAAAAACGGTGTGGTCACCAGTGCCACTGAGTGGTAGCTTGGCTGCGCTGCTGGTTGAGTCAGACCCACTTCCACCCAGACCCTCCCTGGGCTGCATGTTAATGGGAAAGGCTCGAGGCAAACTGGGGTTACCTGGTGGTTCCTCATCAGCCTCCCCTGTGTCCTCGCCTGGTTTCTGGAGTAGGAGTTCCCACTTCTCTGGTCCCATTTCCTGCAGTGGGACATAGAAACAGAGATTGGGGCCTCTTGCCACATGAGTGGCTGAGTGTCCTGTTGAGCACCACATGGAGTTCCGAGGTACCCTTGTGGGTTGGAGCCCGGGGATGGTCCAGGCTGAGTATGTGTGTGGGTGACTGGCATGGCAGGGGCCCCGCTTTGCTACTCCCTGGGCCTTGACACTCCTGTTCTGTGTTTCAGCGCCTTCACCTCCCAGGCTGCTGCCACGATGCACCTTCCAGCCACCATAGGTGAGCCCAGTCTCTATAAGGCAAGGACCAAGCAGCTGTGTAGGCCGACGGGGCTGGCCAGTGCCTTGGTCATTGTACGCTGGTAGGGGAGGAAATAGGAGAGGCACTTGGGGACTATGCCCCCCCCTCCCTGGCACTGACGGAGCTCAGTGCCCGGACCTGGCATCAGCTCAGGCTGTCTTGGCCAGAGCGCTGGCTTGGGGGAGCTGCAGGCCGCTCCAGTGTGTGACTAGCTACGTGTCTTCCTGTGCTGCCAGTCACTCTCTTCCTCCCAAAAGGCTGTGAGCCAAGCGCTCTGAGCTCACCCCGTGAGTCAGCAGTTTGAGAAAGAGGCCACAGGGCTATGAAGGGCCCACTTTGTACACTTGGTATCTGGCTACAGCTTGATCAGGAAGTTGGAGTTGTCGGAACTTTCCTAGCCAGAGCGGAGAGAGGTCAAGTGAGTCTGTGGCCAGAGGCCGGCTCTCCATCCTGTCCTCGACACACGACGAGGTCTCACCTGTTGGGATGATGGCCTGTGTGCCCAGAGGCAGGCTGACCCTGCCCTTGGCAAAGTTCTCTGCCGCTGGCTGCTTTGAGAGAGCCGGGCAGAGGCTGCATCCCCTGCCCCTCCAGCCCCACTCCTCCTCCCT
The DNA here is from genome assembly GCF_000334495.1 of Tupaia belangeri chinensis. Lineage (NCBI taxonomy): Eukaryota > Metazoa > Chordata > Mammalia > Scandentia > Tupaiidae > Tupaia > Tupaia belangeri. The sequence continues at coordinate 3,140,498 of NW_006159539.1, forward strand.
CTCCTAGGCTGCTTTTTGGCAAACCAGGTATCTTTCAGGGTTCCTCATCATTTCTGGTGATTGATCATCTGTCTTGTGGTGGTGGTGGTGTTTCTGTGTATAATTGTTTTGAAAAACATCTCAGCTGATATTTCTGTGTTTCAGCCTTCCCCACCTCCCTTTCTAGTCTGCAAGTTGGCACTGATGGCCCTAGCCTTTTCTCAGGGTTTCTTTTCTTTTTTTTTTTTTTTTTTTTTTTTGAGGGGAGATTTAGGAAGATAACAAGCAAACTGTCCCATCTAGTTTTTCGCAGATTTTAGCTACTTTAGTAATTCATCCACCCTGCAAACCCCCACCTAGCTCATCAGAATCAACTGGCACCAACTGCCATGTGTGCGACCTTGTTCTTGGCCCTGGGGGAAAGTCGGACACACACGAGCTGGGTCAGGGCTGGCCCTGAAATAGCTACGGCCCAGCAGAGAGACGCACGTGCAGAACTGGACTCAGCAGCAGGAGGGAAGCCTGCCCAGGAGGGGTTCAGACGAGGGTATTCAGAGAAGGCAGAAATGCTTTCAGAGAGAGTAAGAGGGCTTCTTGGAGGAGGAGGGCCTCAGGGTTGCCATGAACACACAGAGACAGGAGAAGTCAGTCCTGGTGGAGGAGGCACGG
>NW_006159539.1:3141176-3175065 GCF_000334495.1 Tupaia belangeri chinensis
AGGAATCCTGAGTACTTGGGTGTGGTACCAGCCACTTCATTCAAACCCCACTATCTGTTTCAGAGCATCTTGGCCCCTCGTTTCCTTGTTTCTCAGATCAAAGAGGAGTTTAGATCCGGCTCTTCAGTGAGGTTGCTTTGTGTCACACGGATGCTTTGCTGCAGGAAGAGCTGAGGCAGGCCGAGTTTGGGAAGTGTATGTGCCGTGTGCTCACTCAGGGCCCCATCTTCACAACTGCCCCTTCTCCTTCCTGAGGCTCCCAGGCCACTGATGAGCTCTGTCGGGTCTTCCTTCCGCAGGAGACTACACGGATTTCTATTCCTCTCGGCAGCATGCTACCAACGTTGGCATCATGTTCCGGGGCAAGGACAATGCGCTGATGCCCAACTGGTACGTCCCGGGTCAGACACTTGGACAGTCCGTTTTCAGTAGCATGTTGTGTCCCAGGAACAGCCAAGCCCTGCTTAAAGTAAATCGGGGCCAGAGACCAGGGATTCTGCGCCCTCTGAAACTCAGGCCTTGGCCTTGGGGCTTCTGCCTAGCTGGGCTCCAGACCTGCTCTTGTCTCGTGGGCACGTGCCTACATGGCTTCATCCAGAGACTGGGGCTTGGAATTCGATTCCCTGAATCACTGTGAACCTTCTGGATTCTTTCATTTGTGAGCCACCTATTATTGTCTTAGGGGCAAATCGTAAACTCTCCAGACTCAGCATTTGTTGGTCTTTTTGTTTTTAGGAGTCTTGCTATGTTGTGATTCTTCTGTGACAGCCTCCCAGGTAGCTGGGGTTAGAGGCTCATGCCACTGGCCTGGCTTTTAGAGTGGGCTAAGAACCAGACTGAGGACTCCCACGTGGTCTCAGCCCACTGAGTCCCGAGCACCAGTCCACGCGACCAGGCCCCCATTTAACAAGAGTTCTCAGAGCAAACCCGCTGGCTTTATGTCCCTCCAGATGCGTTTCACAGTTTCTTTTATCTGATCCTCACGCTAGTTCTGTGAGATTGCCAGGCTGTTTTAGGTGAGTGAAAACAGACCCAGAGGAGAGGACGGATGGGGCCACAGGCTGTCCCCTGACTCCTGAATCAGGGCTGTTGACCAGGCTGCGATCCTGGTCCTGTGCTCCGTGTGTTGTCCCTCCCACCCCCAGATCTGTGTTGTCCCTCCCACCCCCAGATCTAAATACCACCAGCCAGAGGAAAGAGCGAGGGTGGGGCAGAGGTTTTACCCTGTTGGAGTAAGTGTTTCAGAGCATCTGCCAGGAAGAGAGGCTTTCATTAGAACTGAGATAAAGAAGGAAACGGGGGAGAGAGCAGGGCATGATCCAGAGAAGGCCGGCAGCACGCTGAGGCTGCAGAACATGGCAGGGTGAATCTGGGATGGGAGCCGTCCCCAGGCTCCCACTTGAACACTCTGTCTCTTCTTATACGGCCTCTCGTCATTGGATTTAGGGCCCCGGATCACCCAGGGTGATCTCATTTCAGGATCTTTAATGGTATTTGCAAAGACTCTCTTCCAGCATTTGGGGAGGCGGGTTAGGATGTGGCCAGATCTTTCAGAAAGCCACCATTCAGTCCACCACAGGGTCTGACTTATCCCACCATCCCAAACATTGAGCAGTTTTTGTTACCATGCGCCCTGTGCCCACCTACGCAGGTTCTGCATGCTGCTCGTTCTGTGTTCATGCTGTACTGTCTTAAATCGCTCTATGGTGTTCCAGACGTGCTTTCCTCTTTCATGACCTCTCCCACCTCTCCGTCTTGTCAATAGCTCTTGACAATGTTTCGTCGCCCTGGGAAGACTCTGGTGCTCTGAGCTGTGTGATTTCTTCCCAGGATCTCATCCTCTTAGGTACAGAGTGGGCCACAGAGGAAGCAGCGGAACTTTGTGTTCAGAGTCTGAGGTTTGACTCCCAGCAGGGACGGCATCTGGTGAGGGCCTTTTTACTGGAGGGGACTCTCTTCAGTCTCAGCATGGCTCAGGCCATCTCATGATAACAGCGCAAGAGCACATGTCAGCTCTGGGTTCTCTCCCTCTTCTTTAAAGCCACGGAGATTCAGTATGGAGGTCCCCACTCTGATGACCTTATCAAATCCTAATGACCTCCCAAGGGCCCGGCCTTCCAGTCCATGAGAGTAAGCTCCTGCGCTCTTCAGACAGCCACAATACAAGCACGCTATAGCATGGTTATCTGGGGACTGGACACATCGAACTAGAAGAGCACACTTCTGTGCTGGCGCCAAGGATGAGACAGAGTCTAACTTCTCCCACTATTTATTTAATTTAAATACTATCTGATTTCTAAAAACGTGTGACGTATACATAAAATCTGGCATCCTAATCATTTTTTAAAAAGAATTACTTATTCATGATTATTATTTTTTTCATATGAGTTCGCCAGAGGGAGAGAGAGAGAGAGAGTGAGCAGGAGAGTGGCAAAGCAAGCTGCCAGGTGTAGGACTCGAAACGCGGACGGCCACGTGGGAAGTCCAGTGCCTCAACCACCATGCCGCCTGCTCATCCCTGAGCCTAATCGTTTTTCTGTTTTAAGTGTGTCGTTCAGTAGTTAAGTATATTCACATTATTGTACAACCATCACCACCGCTACCTCTATGACCCTGTCATCCTGCGGACTGAAACTCTGCACCCGTTAATCACCAACTCTCCATTTCCCTGTCCCCCAGCCCCTCCAGCCCTTGTGCTGATTCTGTCTCTGTGAATTTGACTGCTTTAGTCCCTCATATCAATGGAATTGTAGAGTTCGCCCCTTTGACAGTGGCTTATTTCACTCAGCAGTGTCCTCGTGGTTCATCCATACCATCCCTACATGCCAGATTCCCTCCCTTTCTACAGCAGAATACTATTCCATTGTATCAGTAGTATATGCCATATTTTGGTTTTCCACCCATCAATTGATGGACACTTGGGAGTCCCTTTTGATTTTTGAGCCGTAGGCCAATTCTGCTTCTAATTTTAAAAATTTGTAAAATTCGGGACCGACAGGTACTGTGATATTTGAGATCCTGGACTCCATATGGGCAACTGCAGTTCTAGTCCCAGATCGGGTGACTTGCTTTTTCACTTTCACTCTATCTCCCTCTCTCTGTATCTCTCTGGTCAAATGAACATTAATAATAAATAAATATAAATTTATTAAAAACGTTCAGTTTTGGGACCAGCAGTTAGCATAATGGCTATGTCGCTGGACTCCCACGTAGTCAACCGTGGTTCGCGTCCCAGACCTGGTGGCGTAAAACTTACGCCGGGCGTGTGTGCGTGCATGCCCAAGAGGAGAATGGAGGAGAAGGGATTGCAACATGGCCATCCCCCCTGGGTGGTGATTTCTCACTTTCTGTCTCTCTGTTTCTCTCTGTCTGGCTGGCGAGCGCACGCACCCTATAGCAAAAACCTCCCTCCCCCCCAAAAAAAAAACCGTTCGGTTTACATGTTGAGTTTACATGTCCAGTTTACATGTTGAGTTTACATGTCCAGTTTACATGTCCAGTTTATAACCTGTAATGGTTTTGTTGCCTGCACTCTCTCACTGTCCTTTCTCAGGCTGCACTTACCAGTGGGCTACCATGGCCGTGCTTCCTCCGTCGTGGTGTCTGGCACCCCGATCCGAAGGCCCATGGGACAGATGAGACCGGATGACTGTAAGTGACTCTCCTAGCATCCAAGTCCTGCCGTGCCCAGTTCTGTCTCTTCACAGTGAGTCCCACAGCCTGGCACTCACAGCTGCCTCTTTGTTGTGTGTTGTTCCAGCTAAGCCTCCTGTATATGGCGCCTGCAGACTCCTGGACATAGAGTTGGAAATGGTGAGCGGTGGCCTGGGCTTTCATCCACATACGATCTGTAAAAACCTTCTAGCAGGGCCAACCAGTGACATGGTGGTTAGGGCAGCTGGATCCCACGTAGCCTCCCGTGTGGTTTGCGTCCCAGACCCAGTAGCTTGAAAAGCACGCTGGGCACGTGTGGGTGCTTGCTAACAGTCCTGAGAGACGTGGAGGAGAAGGGATAGCAGCATGACTGTTGTCCGTGGGGGATTCGCTCTCGCTTTCCCTCTCTCTAGCTGTCATTCGTTCTCTCTCACTGTCTCTAGCAAGTGCATGTGCCCTCTGGCAAAATTTTAAAAAAAGAAAATATTGATACTTACAGCAAGCGAGTGCTCCAGTTGGCTTCCCTACATGGTGGGCTGCCCACTCATCTACCACGTCCCCACCTGGCTATGGACATACAGTGAATCCTCACTATTTGCGGATCCTGTATCTCTGGGTGACATGTAACCGGATTCTAACTGGCTTCCCCATGCCAGGCTTTCTTTGTAGGCCCTGGGAACAAGTTTGGAGAGCCCATCCCCATCTCCAAGGCCCACGAGCACATTTTCGGGATGGTCCTCATGAACGACTGGAGCGGTGATTATGGGTGGCCGAGCGCCCCAGGAGCACCCTGCTGTGGGTGGAGGGTGGGGTGGTCTGGGTGTCTGGATATAGTCACAGAAACCGTGGGCATTTCCTGAATCTGGTGCTGGACAAAGACAGCAGATAAGGCAGTGACTGAGTGGGTTTGGGACTAGACATCAGCTCTGAGAAGGTCCCCTCTCTGAGCTCCACTCTTCTCTGAAGGAGGGACAGGGCTGTCTTCACACCTCGTGTTTGCTGAGCACTTACTATGTGCAGGCCCTGGGCCAGCACCTCACCTGCACACTGCTGCTGCTCCCTCAGGCTTTGCTCACATGGTTCCCTTCATATGGGTGAGGAACCATGCATGGACAGGCTTCAGCTAGTTTGAGCTCAGACTTGAAGCTAAGCAGCCCTGCTTCTAAGCCTGGGCTGTCAGCCCCATGCCTTTCATTGGAAGAGGCAGTGCCCCAAGTCCCAGCAAGCATTCTCCCCTAGTGGACAAGCTTCCAGCTCCTGACAGGTCATCCCCACCTGGCACTGTGCCCTGCAAGGACGCCTGCCCTCAGCGTTGAGTGTCCTTACCCTTTGGTCTTGTTGGGATCAGAGCTCTGTGCTGGGGTCCTTGCTTCTTGGTCAAGGACAGGTGAGAGGCCAGCCCCCGTGAGTCCTGGCTCTGTCCTTCTCCTGTAGCTCGAGACATTCAGAAGTGGGAGTACGTCCCTCTTGGGCCGTTCCTTGGCAAGAGTTTTGGAACCACTATCTCTCCGTGGGTGGTGCCGATGGATGCCCTCATGCCATTCGCTGTGCCCAACCCGCTGCAGGTAAGCACGCCCTCTGCGGGAGCACCCCCTGAGGCCACCTGCCCACTGAACAAACACAGGCGCGGAGACCGTCGGCCACAAAGCTGCATGCCCATGGCATGCCCACTACAGCATGCTCTATGGATCCTAGTCTTGGGGACCTCCAGGCGGCCATGGCTCGTCATTCTGTCTTGTGGTTTCCCCGCCCCTAGCACAGTTTTGGGGGAAAATCAAAACCATCAGAATCCTCCCATGCCAGGAGAACTGGCCAGCTGTCCAGAGAAGGGGGTCTCTGCCAGTAAGTTCGACCACTTGGCACAAATTGTGTTCTGTGCAGATGGTACCCCCTAGAGCACAACTTGAGAATGCACTTTGGGGCCAAGTACCCAGAGGGTCCTTGCACTGCTGCCCAGGCCTTTCATGGACTTACCCTCGCTCCTCAGCCTGGTACAGTCTGGCCACTGTCTCACCCCATCGCCAGCCTTACCTCACCAGTCACCTGACCTTGTACTCAGTACCATGGCCTTTGCTCCCATTTAGTGGGGATCCCGTGGGGCTGGCAGGTGGCATGGTTAGGGGCGCTGGACTCCCACACAGCCGACCACGGTTCAAGTCCCAGACCTGGCAGCTTGCATTCTCCCTCCCTCCCGCTGTCTCTCTCCCTTTTCTCTCACTCCTCTTTGGTCAAATTAAAAATAAATAAATAAATGAATGAATAAATAAAGTTAAATAAAATAATTCCAAAAAAAAAAAGTAGGGACCCCTTACAGCTTTCTCACTCCCTAGGCAGTCTCTCGCCACTCGGCTTCTGGCACATGGCCCGTTCCAGTTCTGTGTTTCTGAGTTCCCATGGTGCCCCGCTCCAACTCTGTCCTCTATGGGGGGCAACCCAGGAGGAGCCCTCGGCCATTCGCCCTTCTCCCTCCACACCTCCCCCGGAGCATCTCACCACGCGTGGTCATGGTGAGATGCTCCAGGGGAGCACTGCCGCCCACTTCCGGCTCCTGCGTCCAGGCCACTCCCCACACTCCTCTGCCTGCCTTGCCCTGGTGTCCCCTCTTAACGTCCCTGCGGGGCTGTCGCACTGTCCCCTCGCTTCCTCCTCTATCCTTCTGCCACTGCAGCCCCTGCGCCCCTCATTTTCAGGCCCCAGCACTAGTCTCGCTCTCCCTCTGCGTGAGTGTGGGTAGCCCTTCCTCTGTTGCCTTGCTGGCAGCTGCCTTGGCTGGACTCCTCCGACCGCCTCGGCCACATCCTCCCCGTACTCGTCTTTCCAGGTCCAGCTGCACGGGTCACTGTGTTGCCCTTTCCAGAGGTGCTGGGTCCCACCTTCCTCTAAGCCAGCCCTTTCCAGATGCCATTTCTGAACAGTCGTCCTGCCCCTTCTGAACTGTCGCTTTCTGAATGTTTTCCTTTACAGCAAACAAGCTCCCAGAGAAAAAAACGCCATGTCCCTACCTGCATTGCTAACCACCTATCAGTCACTGAAAGGAAACATGTGGCTGGGTGGTGGCGAACACCTGTGGGCCCGGCTATTTGGGAGGCTGGGGCAAGAGGATCATGAGTTCGAGGCTGGGTTAGGCAACTTAGACGCTGTCTTAGAAGGGGCGGAGGGCGGGGGGAGGGAAGAAAGGGAAAGAAAGAAAGACAACTGTTAAATTACTGCGTGCTCCCGTAGTGATTTATGCCTCCCCTGCTGGGGAAATACTGCCTTGGCCCCCAGCGCCTGTTATTGGGCCTGATCAGCAGAGCTGCGCCCCCTGCTGGCTCTCACACCACACGGTGCTGTCTGCCTCTATTGGCCTTCTCATTCCAGGGTCCGGTCTGGACCTTCAGTTGCCCTAGCTCTTAACCCATAGAACTCACTTTGGTCCTCGTCTCTGGCCCTTCCACGGTCCTCCTTCCCCAGCTCTGCCCTCCCCTGACTTTCTGCATCTTTGGCTTGGCTCCTCGTGACCTTTGACCTGCATGCCCCTCCCTCAGCTTCTCCCGGAGCCTGGCACTTATGAACAGCTTCATCCCCCACTATCCAGGGATGGTGCTGGGTCCTTGGGGAGGGAACACTTCTGCTGCCTCGGCCCCCTGACCCTCGGCCCTCCTGCCACCGACTTCTGCTGTGCTCTGTCCTCCCAGGACCCCAAGCCCCTGCCATATCTCTGCCATGACCAGCCCTACACATTTGACATCAACCTTTCTGTCGCCCTAAAAGGTATGTCGTGGGTCGGCGGGTGGGCATGCTCAGGGATTCGGTGGGCACCTGTGCCCAAGTGCTCTGGCCCTGGTGGCTCTTGTAAAGGCAAGAGGGGACCTGTTTGTGCTCAAAGGGAGCCACTCGAGTTCACATGGCATTAACCCTGTCACCAAGCTCCAGTTAGCCCGAAGACATGGGGTCAGGACCTCCCTCCTCACGAGAGCCCCTTCTCCGGCCTCCCAGCCAAGGTCTACCTGCCCAGTCACGCAGCACTGCTGGCCCCTCACACCCCTGCTGCGGGGCACATCTCACCAAGGGCCGTCTGAGTCCTCACCGGTGTTACTTCTCTTTCTGGCAGGAGAAGGGATGCGCCAGGCGGCTACCATATGCAGGTCCAATTTTAAGGTGAGCTTTGAAGCTGATGAGACTGCTCTTGGAAGTGAGGGGAATCTTTCTTCCTAGCAGGAACAGGAAAGCAGCAGGAAATCCAGCCTGTGGCCTGGATTTCCAGGGTCCTTTTCTCGAAGTCTCCATGAGGTCACAGAGTTCCCTGGAGATAGAGACTACATAGATGTGGCTAGTGATTTTCTTGGGGATGATAGATGTTCTTGTAAGGCTAACTCTTATTTTCTCCTGTCCTGCCAGGGACTGAATTGATGAGAGTGGCTAGATTTTTGTCAAGTTACCTTTCTAAAAAAAAAAAATTGGGGGGCTGGCTTGTGGCATGGTGGTTAAGGGTGCTGGACTCCCACATGGCTGATCGCAATTCGAGTCCCAGACCTGGCAGCTTGCTTTATCACTTTCCCTCTCTCTCTCGTTCTCTCACTCTATCCGTCTCTGGTCAAGTTAAAGTAAATAAGTAAGATAAAACCTGAACGCCTTCCATGGGGCTCGGTCACACTGCAGTCTCTTTTCCTCCTTCTCTCCCACCTTTCTGGATTTTGGCCATGCATGCACATGCACCCAGCATGGTTCTCAGGTCACTGGGTCCAGGGCTCGAACTACGTAGTCAGCCATGTGAGGTACAGCCACCTTAACCACCACGCCAAGGGCTGGCCTGCTAGTGCACAGCTTTCAGTGCATGTATGTGCACATTTCTGTTGGATGTGCATCTAGAAATGGAATCACTGGGTTACAGGGTGTGTGATGTGTGCGTGTGTGTGTGTGTGTATACACTCAGCCTTGTGAATCGTTTTCCCGGTGGCTGTACTCCCATTAGCAGTGCCTGAGCGTTCCTGCTGTTCCGTAGGCTTGCCAGTACACGGTGGTGTTGGTTTTTCCTTTCTGGCCATTCCGGAGATGAGGATTTCAGTGTGCTTGTCCCCAGTGACCGATGCAGCTGGGCACCTTTTCATAGGTTGATCGGCCATGTGCAGGCCCTTTGAGTCAGTGTTGTCTTCTCTCTAGTCTCCCTTGTAATTTAATGTTATTCTGGGTCCTTAGTCTGGTGGGGAGACATGAGAGGCCCTAGAAGGGGGTCGTGGGCCAGAATCACTGCTCTGGTTCCCTTCACCTAGGTGTGTAGCCATGGGAAAGGCAGGACTTAGAAGCGGGATGGCCTTGGGGAGAGGCCTGGCCAGCTTTGCATTGCCTCTAAACACCAGGATGTGCACGTGGCACTCTGCTCCCCTGTCCCCACAGCCTGCCCTCCTTCAGGCTTCATCTCACCCCCACCTGCTCTGACCTTGTGTTCTATCATCCAGCCTCTGCCCAGCATCTGTTCGAAGGCCTGGGGTGGGAGAAAGCGGGTGAGGCCTTTGCTCACAAGAAGCCTCTGCTGTGGTGAGGAGCTGGTCCTTGCCAGTGTGGAACTCCCAAGCATTCCTAGGGCAGAGTGTGGTCATGTCCGGATGGACTGAGCAATGAGGTTGGCTCTCAGTGCTTCCTGCAGGCAGTGGTCAGAACGCTGCTTGAGATAGCAGAGGAGCCCAAGGCTGGAGCTAGTAAAGGAGATGGGAGGGACGTGGGGGAGGCCCCTGAGCACTCAGCAGCCTGCTGCTGTAGGGGATGGAGAGCTGGCTGGGGTCCTAGGAAGGCCTGACAGCAGTCGTGGTAGGCATGTGCCTGCCCTGCTCACCCTCCCGCTTTCCCCTGTTCTCAGTACATGTATTGGACGATGCTGCAGCAGCTCACCCATCACTCTGTCAACGGCTGCAACCTGCGGCCAGGGGACCTCTTGGCTTCCGGGACTATCAGCGGGCCGGTGAGTACCCAGTCTCACTGAGGGCTGGCCGTGGGGTGCATCCCTATTCCCCACACAGACACAGGGCCCTTTCCTCTTCCTCATAGCTTCATCAGGAAAGGCTTGTCCTTCAAATTCAAACCTACGGAGACAGGGATGGGGCGGGGGGGAAACAGGACGTTGGGACTGTCAGAATGTCATGCCGGGGCTCCAGGAAACAGTGTCTCGTGGCCACCATCTACACTGTTCCTTCTGGAATGCAGGGTCCATGCTGCTGGCCCTCTGTCCCCCTGGGCCTCTGAATGCCAGACTCGAGGTGCAGAACCTCTGAGATGATGACTTGCGGTCATAGGGATGTCAGTGACTCCAGGGAAATTCCTGACCGCACCTTCTTGTGAGAGATTTGGCCAGTGTGGGTGGTTGTTAGGCATGACAGTATCTGGGCAAGTGGGGAGTGGTCACCACAGGAGAGGCCTGGGCACCAAGTCCTGAGCACATGGTGGCCTTGGTGGGAGGCCACTCTGGCTGCAGTATGTGGGGCAAAGACGAGCCTCAGCCATTTCTGCAGTGGCCCTGCGGAGGCTAATGCTGAGTCTCTTGGGGTTCCCAAGTCCCCCCTGCCCTTGCCAGGGCTCCTGGATCTTGCTACGCATGTCTGTGCTGGAGCCAGCACACTCACCTGATGGGACACATGTAACCCTTTCCCCTCTCCTCTCATGAAGGAGCCGGAAAGCTTTGGCTCCATGCTGGAGCTGTCCTGGAGAGGAACGAAGGCCATAGAGCTGGGAGACGGGCAGACCAGGAAGTTCCTGCTGGACGGGGATGAAGTCGTCATCACAGGTGAGGGGTGCCAAGCCTGCAGGCGCCTCCCTTCTCCCGCGCCGCCCGGCACAGTGCCAGCCGTGGGGCGCACCGTCTGGCCACGAAGCCATCTGGCCCCACTCCTCCCTCACAGCCCTGGCCTTCCCAGTCCCATGTCAGCTTGTGATGTCCTCTGGCACAGCCTCAGCTGCCAAGGACTTGGACTCTGAGTCTCCGTGGACCAGAAAACCTCGGCTTTGTCTCTCTCCTCCCTGAGCAAACTCATGACCTTACGGCAGGTTCTTCATTACCCTGGGCTTTGCAGTAACCCCTCTGTGCAGATGGACTCTGGCCTGTGACGGGCTCCAGGGAGGCAGCACTGAGTTACTGACTGAGACGTCACAGCAGCTCCTTCTGAGGAGGCTCAAGTGCCTCTTAACATTTGGGGGCCCTGAGACCAGCAGATGGCGTGATGATTATGTCACTGGGCACCCACATGGCTGACCAGGGTTCAAGTCCCAGACCCGGCCACTTGAAACTCATGCTGGGTGCGTGTGCATGCATGCCCAAAATCCTACAGGAGAATGGAGAAGAGATTGTAGTGTGGTCGTCCCTCTGGAGGATGATTTCTCACTTTCTGTCTCCTTCTCTCTGGTGAACACACGTGCTATGCAGCAAAATCTCTAGAGAAATATTGGGATGGGGGGCCTCCTGCCTACCGCATCATATTACACACGAGGAGGCCTGTAGCACCTTCTTTGGAGTCAGGAAGACTCAAGTTGTACTCGTACATCCCCCAGCAGCTGTGCGATCTTCATCCAGTCGTTACCCTTGCTGAGGCTGTTTCCTCAGTACTTAACCTTGTGGTGCAGCTGTAAGGATCCAGCAAGCCGGGTTATTCCTTCAGTAGACATTTGCGGAGCACCTCCCGTGAGCCCCGTCCTGAGGTTCCAGTGGTGAACAAGGCAAACGATGCCCCTGCTCTTCTGGGCCTCTATTCTTGTGTCATAAACCACACTTTTTTTTTGAGAGAGAGGTTTTTGCTATAGGGTGCATGCACTGGCCACACCACAATCCCCTCTCCCCCATGCTTCTCTCAGGATCTTGGGCATGTACACACACGCGCCCAGTGTCAGTTTAAGCCGCCAGGTCCGGGACTGGAACCACGGTCGACTCCATGAGAATCCAGAGACATAGACATTACGCCAACTGCTGGTCCCAAACTGCACCTTTTTACAGATGGGACAGTGAAGACACATCAAGCTTAAACAAGTTGTCCAAGGTCTTGCAGCCAGTAGATAATGAAATCACCCCTCAGGGGGTGACTATGCTGGAATCTCTTCTCTTCCATTCTCCCCTCAGGATTTTGGGCATGCACGCACGTGTGCGCAGCGTGAGTTTCAAGCTACCGGGTCCAGAACTGGAACCGTGGTTGACCACATGGGAGCCCAGTGGTCAGCCATCTGCTGGTCCCCAAATCAGTTTCTAATCATGGGAAAGTAAGATAGAACATTCAGAAGTGCTGACATCACCCAAACGTGGCAGCACTGACTGACGGTGTTCCAGTGCTCCACATGTGGTATGTTTTGTGTTTGTTACACCATCTGGCGGTCAGCGTGTGACCTGCGAGAACGCGTCTGTTCGGAGGCATCTGCACCCACCTCTCCATACTGCTCGGTGCTTGCATTTTCCATGCCCTTCGATCTTTAATGTACCGAGAGTCGTGAGTTGGGCAACTCTCTTGGTATCTGAACTGATTTGCAAACATCCAAACAAAAGTCTCTGTTTTGTTTTCCTGCAGTCTTGGTGGCACTGTCCCCCATCTGGTCTGCCTGTGGGTCTCTCTATTCCCTCCCTTTTTCCCATTCACTGTTGCTGTGTCTATCCCTTGCCTGTTACAGAATTCCCTGGACCAGGCTGGTCGGGGGTCCTAGAGGGTAGAAGCTGCAGGACCATGGACAGCGACCATGTGGCTGTTGGGAGAGGTCTTGTCCTGGAAATTCAGTTACTCTTCTGTGGACCCAGAGGCTCAGGCTGAGGCTCTATGATTTCTCTCTGCTCTTGCCCCTTCCTGCCAGCACAACCAGGTGTCTGCAACCTTGACTGACCTTTTGGCCAGAGGGTCTTCCTCCTTCAAAGAACAGAGAGCTAGGAACCAGCAAATGGCATAATGAAGATATCGCTGGATTCCCACCTCGTTGACCATGTTGGAGTCCTGGACCTGGTGACTTAAAACCTCACACCAGGCATGTTGGCATGCGTGCCCAAGAGCCTGAGATGAGAATGGAAGAGAAGGGAAGGCAGCATGGCCATCCCCCCTTGGGGGTGATTTCTCACTTTCTGTCTCTCTGGTGAGCACACATGCCCTATAGCAAAACTCTCTCAAGGAAAAGAAAAAAAAAAAAAGAAAGAAAGAAAACTAGAGCAGAGAGCTCTGCACCGTCTCCAGGTTTGCACTTGCTGTTCCTGCTGCCTACGATGCCTCCCACCCCCTCCCCAGAGAGCCTCCATACTGTTGCATGTACTCACCAGGGAGAAGGAAAAAGCATTCCCACAATGGGGCATAGTCACACCACAATGCCTCCTTGGACGAGGTTTAATTTCGGCAAGGAACCAGTTTTTGCTTTCATAGGCCTTTTTCTTGTAAGAGTAGGTATTTCCGAGTGTTGAGATCCTAAAGTGATGTACAGAAAGATAACGGAACTGAGTGAAGCAGTGGGCCTGAACATTGCTCTCGACAAAGTGTGCTCCTGACTGTCGTGCCAGCATGCAGGCCATGGCGTGTGCCACTGCAGGGAGCTGGCATAAGTGTGCCGATGTCAGGGAGAGTGAGGGACTGGGTGAAGGTGGGCCCGGGGTCCATGCCACTGCAGTGTCTAAGCTGCCGCCTTCCCAGAGAAGGCCAGTTGTCAGAGTGGCCCAAGCGGCAGGGACCATTTAAGTGATTGGCTGAGTGGAAGGAGAGGTTTTAGGAGTGCAGCGGGGTAAGGCGCTGCTGGGCTGGGGCACTAGGGGACCACCCACAGGGGCCCTTCCTGTGGCAGCCATGAGAGCTGGTTGAGGACATCACTGATGTCTTCACAGCAACCTGTCCACAGTCTCAGTGTCCTGGTGGCTGCGAGTCTGCTCTGCAGTGTGTTTGGTTTTCTCTTGGCTGCTAGAGTCTGGAGCCTCACCGTTTTCTCCTTTCCACGCTGCGTAGCAGGAGGCACAGCCCTAGGCATGGGGCCAGATTCTAACAGGTGAGGGGTGTGGTGGCATTTCCACATGACTTCAACATCACGGGCATGTCCAGAAGCAGTCTTTCCCCCATCAACTTCGAGTTGCCGTGGCATGGTCTCCTCTGGGTTCCACACGGGTCAGGGTCTTCAGAAACATTGCTGTGGGAGGGGCCTGAAGGCCCATGTGTTGACTTGACCTGATAAGCCTTTCCTGCTGTTAAAAAAAAGCTGAAAATGCCTGTGTCTTCTTGCTGTTGTGAAGATAGGTTCAAACCCCTTAACAAGGCTTCTCAGAGCACCCCAACTGACAGCCTCACCGAACAGATGCAGCAAATGCATCTTCGCACGTGCTACTCCCTCTGTCTGGAATGGCCTTTGTATTGTGACCGCTTAGTGAACTCCTATCCACTCATCAAGGTCCAGCTGAGATGTTCCTTCCTTTCTCCCCCACGCCGCTCCCTCACTCAGCATCCTGAGGACTTGCTCCCCCAGCTCCTGTCCAGACCTGCTGCTCCCACTCATCGGACCTACTCAAGGACAGGGATGGCTTCTCCTCTCTGCCTTCCCGTCTCTCCTGTGGAATTGAGTGAATGAAACGAGCAGCTGGTGAACCTCTGCTCTGTCAGAGATCCTGTGCTGGGAACCTCACCCAACTGTTCTATCTGATCCTCACGACCTTGAACGCCAATAAGCATTGGTACTCCCAGTTTAAATGAGTCACTCAGCCCATGACCTTCCTAAGAGCTGGCCCTCATGGGGCCTTTGCCACTGCCAGGCCCTGTTGTCCTCAGAGCATCCTTGCAGCCAACCTGAGCAGTGATACTGTTGTTACTTCCATTTCATGGATGAAGAAACAGGCCCGGGGTGGCCCAAGGTCACAAAGCAGTGTGGGGGGAGGTTGGGGAGCAGGCTTCACACTGAGGCAGCCTTGGCCTCAGGATAACTGACAGACCTAGGATTTGAACCCACACCCACATGGGAAGTACTGACCACCCTCAGGAAAGCTGTTGAGCCTTGTGGTGCCTCTGAAGGTCCCCGACTGTGGGGCGGGCAGAATTCTAGCTCACGTGGTAAGTGGTCTAGCCAGGGGCCTGCCCAGCTTCGAGGCAGGGTTACTCGTCCACCCACGGTGTGGCTTTGTCATTCTGATGTCACCTGCCTGCCTCGGGCCACACTATGCACTGAGCCGCTTGGTGCTGCCTGCGTGCTGATCCAGGGGCCCAGGCGCTTCATGACCCTGTCCTTCTCTGTTTCAGGGCACTGCCAGGGGGACGGCTACCGCGTTGGCTTCGGCCAGTGTGCCGGAAAAGTGCTGCCTGCTCTTTCGCCAGCTTGAGGTTCTCTGCGAAGGCTCATCTCCACCCCCCGACTTCCTGCGGGGCCTCCCTGTGTGGCTGTGGGTCTGGCTCCTCCTCCATTAGAGAATAAACCAGACGCTCTGCCACCACCCTCTGGTCCAGGTGTGTACAGCCTGCTCGGGAGGCACGCACGCATTCATATTTTCAGCTTTATGAGTGAGGTTGAGGGTCTCTGTGGAGTTTTCTTACCAGGTATCCCAGGCCCCCAGTATTCTCTAGAATATAGGCAAGGAATGGTTCCTGGTTCAATCAGTGTACTTCGGAGAAACAGAACCAGTACCGTGTGTGTGTGTGTGTGTGTTCACACACGTGTGTATGCACGCAGATTAATTTATTTCAACAAATTGCCCCATGTGACTCGGAGGGTGGCAGGTCCAAAACCTGCTGGGCGAATCGGCACTGGAGACCCAGGAGGACTTCCCGTTTGAGTCTGAAGGCAGTTGGCTGGTGGCTTCCCTCTTCCTCTGGAGAACTGAGTCATGTTTCTGTTAATGAGGGCCACCCGTATGAGAGAGGACAGTTTGCTGATGTAATCGTTAGCCTCATCTAAAGCACAGACTGGAAAATCTAGAGCTGTATTTGACCAACTGTGAGGAGGGCTTCAAAACGTTCTTGGAAAATGTGTTCTGTGTAAAAACCATTCATGGACTTGATTTTTTTGGGGGGTGGGGGGACGTGGGGATAGTGGAGAGCAAATAAATGCGAACTTTAATTCCATTTCTCCATGAGCTTTTTGAAGTCCCTTCAAATTCAGGTACTTTGGCCTAACCATATGGCTATGTAAAATTGCCTACTATGTCTTGGAGCTGACAGGACACACTTGGTTACAGACTCGGTTCAAGGACACTGTGGCTATGTCAACACATGAGAAACCTTGCCCAGAGCCCCTCAGCATGGGTGCACACCTGGACTCATGAGGGCAGAAAGGGAGCCGGGGATAGCTTTTCTCTCTGTGCAAGCCCACCAGAATCAGGAGAGCAAGCCCTGCCTGTAGACAGGCCAGCCCTGGGCCCACCCTGTTCCTGGGTGACCATAGCAGGAGAGGGTGCCCAGTGATCCTTCTTGGGCCTAATGAGCTCCTCACCAGCCCCGTTTGGGGAGGATGAATGAGGCTCCGTCAGGTCACATCGTTCACGCCTTCATTCAGCCATCTTTACTACGCACCTTCTCAGGGGTGGGTCCTGTTCTAGGAACCAGAGGCACAGCAGAAAAGAGTAGCCTGCACCCCTGCCCTCATGAAGCTTCCGTTCTCGTGGAAGGAGAGTGTGTAGTCTGACAGACATGATAAGTTCCATGGAGTGTGGGGGATGTGGATACTACGGTAAATGTGGTGGTCAGAGTGGGTCTTGGTGCACTGGGTTCTTAGTAGTTTCCTGCCAGAGAGCCAGAGGCACCGAGGGAACCAGAGGGGTGTTTGGGGACAATGCTCGGGGCAGAGGGAATAGCCAGTGCCAAGCCCTGAGCATTTCTAAGGAACATCAACAAGAAAGCTGGAATTTCTCTTTCACTTACAAGCAGCCTGGGAGCAGGAAGGCTGGAGCGGGCACAGCAATTCCAGGCGTCATGAAG
Organism: Tupaia belangeri chinensis; assembly: GCF_000334495.1. NCBI lineage: Eukaryota > Metazoa > Chordata > Mammalia > Scandentia > Tupaiidae > Tupaia > Tupaia belangeri. The sequence continues at coordinate 3,157,697 of NW_006159539.1, forward strand.
GATGCTCTCTGCAATACTCAGCATGTGGTTTTCGGTGACAGGGTCGCCTTGTGGTATAGAATGCTGGTGCTCCAGCCAGGACATGCAAGTTTCAGATTAGCAGAAAGAAAACCAAGAGGTGGGGCAGGCGTAGGGCTGCCTGGAAAAGGCAGAGGAGCCCTACTTCCCCTAAGGCAAGTCCTTGGAGCAGCCTCCCAGGAACCTCATGCCACACTTGTCTTGCATTTCATGGGTAAGAAGCGTGTCGCAAGAACCCAGCACGTTGCAGGCAAGGCTGGGGCTATGGTTTGAAGGTACTCTTCCTCAAATCCATCTGCTGAAATTTGATCATGCTGGGATTAAGAGGGGGAAAACTTAATCCTATGCTGTATCAAAAGGTGGGAGTTTTCGGAGGTGATTAAGATTATTGAGTCGGGACCAGCAGATGGCGTAATGGCTACATCACTGGACTCCCACTTAGTCGACTGCAGTTCGAGCCCCAGACCCGGTGGCTTAAACTCAACGCCGGGTGTGTGTGTGCATGTGTGCCTAAGATCCTGAGAGGAGAATGGAGGAGAAAGGATTGCGGTGTGGCCATCCCCCCGGGGGGTGATTTTTCACTTACTCTCTCTGTCTTTCTTGTGAGCACATGCGCCCTATAGCAAAACCTCTCTTAAAAAAAATTAAAAAGAAATGGGGGGTCGTCATGGCCAGCAGGTGGCGTGGTGGGTAAGGCACTGGGCTCCCACATGGCTGACTGCAGTTTGAGTTCTGGTCCTGGTGGCTTGCTTTCTCACTTTCTCTCTGTCCGTCTCTGGTGAATTTAATAATAATAATAATAGTAATAATAATAAAATTAATAATTCTTAAAAAAAATAAGATCATTGGGTTGTCAGGAAAGTCATGACAAATTTTTGCATAGAAAAACATAGAAAAATACATGGTGACTTCCCCAGTGACTTAATAGATAAGGTCATCAGGTGGGGCCCCCATGACGGTGTCCCAGGGGGTTCACAAGGAGAGGGAGTGAGACACACAGCACCAGCCTACATGCAAGCCCTGGCTCTGACTCCTGATGCCCTGAGCTGCCTCAGGATTGCAGGGAAACCCGACCAGCAAGAAGACCTTCACTGGGACCACCGAGGGCATAACGGTTACGTCGTTGGACTCCTGTGTAGTTGACTGCGGTTTGAGTCCCAGACTCAGCAGCTTAAAACTCATACTGGGCAGGTGTGTATGCATGCCCAAAACTCGGAGAGAACAGAGAAGCAGGGATGCGATGTGGCCATTCCCCCGGGGGGTGATTTCTCACTGTCTGTCTCTGGTGAGCACATGTGTTATAGCAAAAACCTCTCAAAAATGAAAAATCGCTGTTCTACTCAGGCCCTTGGCACCGGAGTTGCCGACATCACCTGTGAGGGTTGCACATCTGTACCCTCGCTATGCATTTAATGCATTTAAGGAAACGAACTGGCACCACAGCAAGCCGGTAGAGTCAGAAAAGTTTCTGGCACTGATTTGTTTAAGAAATCCAAGTCATGGGGACTGGCAGGTGGCATGTAGATTAAGGGCACTGAACTCCCACGTGGCTGACCATGGTTCGATTCCCAGACCTAGCAACTTTCTCTCTCGCTCTCTCACCCTCTCTGGTCAAATTTAAATAAATAAAGTTGGGACCAGCAGTTAGCATAATGGCTATGTTGCTGGACTCACATGTAGTCGACTGTGGTTTGAGTCCCGGACCCGGTGGCTTAAAACTCACGCTGGGCTCGTGTGCGTGCGTGCCCAAGATCCTGAGAGGAGAATGGAGGAGAAGGGATTGCAGTGTGGCCATCCCCCCTGGGGGGTGATTTCTTGCTTTCTGTCTCTCTCTCTGTCTGTCTGGCGAGCGCACATGCCCTATGGCAAAAACCTCTCCAAAAAAAACAAAAAAGAAAGAAAGAAAGTTAAATAAAAATAACTCTTTTTAAAAAAGAAAGAAAGAAAGAAACCTAAGTAATGGATGTCAGTGCTGAGTCTGGCCAGGACTTACCCAGCAGTTACTGCTCCCGAACCCGCGTCGACAGGGGCCTCTGTGTTCCAGTGCCGAGACGCCTGTGGGCAGCCCCAGGTGTCAGGTGAAGTGAACGGGCTTCAGTTTGGGGTATCACATGTATTGGAACCTACCTGTGTGTAATGACGTAAAGTAGACCAAAATGACGTTCATAGCCACATTTTTTTCTGACTGGTATTTTAAGAACGGGGGCATTTTGATCAGATGGAGGCAGCGTTCAGATCTGGTGAAGAGCATCTCAAAGCCGATGGGCCATAATGACCGTCACAAGCGTCTTAGTACTGTTTGTATTTCAGTGCTTCTTGTTTTGACCATCGGCCCGTCGGGAGTATACATGGATGACTGTGCAACTGAGAAGAGAATCCATGTGAAACTTGACCTGACAGAGAGGAGCAAGCCCAGAGGTGTACCTGGCAGGATGAGGCCCCCTACAGGGTTTATTTTATTTTATTTTTTGAGAGAGATTTTTGCTATAGGGCATGCGTGCTCCCAGACACACAGAGAGACCGAAAGTAAGAAATCACCACCTCTGGGAGATGGCCATGCTGCAATTCCTTCTGCTCTGTTCTTTTCTCAGAATATTGGGTACACGCCCAGTGTGAGTGAGTTCTAAGCTGCCGGGTCCAGGACTTGCACCAGGACGACTAAGTGAGAATCCAGCGATGTGACCATTACATCATCCGCTGGTCCCCCGCTGGAGCTTTTAATGTCAGGGTCATGGGGAACACTAACTGGGCTCAGGGGCACCCCTCTACTTGGGCCTGCCAGGCACTAGTCCCAGGAGCCAGGAGAGGAGCAGAGAAGGTGTTGCCCCGCCCTGGTGTTTCCCTGCCCTGAAGCGTCACGCACACTGCTGTACTGTCATGTATGGAGCCCTGCCAGGGAGGGGGTAGGTTTGGGCCAGGGCAGTATTTTCTAGGACAGAGGAGCCTTAGAATAGTAAATATAATTACTGTTAACCTGAAGATGCCTGTCACCTGAACCTCAGCAGTGATTCTGTATTTACCTTTTCTTCTTTCTTTCATCTGGAGGCATATTTTCTCAACATTCCCAGGAAAGACTAAAGTGGCAGGAGTGTGTTCCAAAGTCCTAGTTTGTTTTCTGTGCATCCCTCGTTCTGTCCTCTCAGCAAGACCCCCAGGGCTAAGAGAGTGTTTTCCTTCCTGCGGAGACAGAAAGGGACTGGGAAAAACCACTGGCCTGTGAGGGAGAGACCGAGATCAGATGCTTGATGCAGAGCCTGTCTTTGGGCTTGTTCCTGCTCTTAGACACTAAATGCGTGGCAGTGGAGGATCTTACTGCGACATGGTTTGCTGACGGCACACCCAAGAGCTGGAGCAGCAGAAGTCCTTTCTTCTCCTTGTTTTCCTTTTTTTAGTTGTTCAGGGGCACCTGTGTGCTCATGTGAGAGACAAAGCAAGCACTCTGCATGGGGAGTGGTCACATTACAGCCCTTTCCTGTCCCTCTCTCCCTCCTTTCAGGACTCTAGGCATGCATGCACACACGCTCGGTGTGTTTCTTACGCCACAGGGTCTGGGCCTCAACCATGCAATTGGCTATGTGGGATCCGGCTGCCTTCACCAACTGAGTGCCAAGTTGCAGCCCCCTGGATGTCATCAAATCTTTCAGTCCTATGTGGTCACTCTTCCCTTAATCATTACTCAGAAGAAACCTGAACTCCCGTGCTACCTCTAGGGTGAAACTCACCGTCTGCCCACATACTGGGATGACTAGACTGAAATGGAGGTGGCTTGTAAGAGAGAGAAATTCGTTGGTGGAATGGTGTACTTACATATTGACCGCCTGTTTCTCTGTGTAGTTGAGCTGAAGGATTCTCAGTTCTGGGGTTTTTCTTTTTTTAAAAAAATAATTATGTAATTTTATTATTATCATTACTGTTTTATTTTCTATAGAGCAGATGTGCTCACAAGGCAAGGGTGGGAGTAAGAAACAAACTGCCAGGTCTGGGACTTGAACTATGGTCATCCGTGTGGGAATCCAGAGCCTTAAACACCATACCACCAGCTGGCCCCTTTGGGGGTCTTCTTAGTTATGTATATTAGGCAAATAGATAGGCCCCTTCTTGATAAAGGACATAGTAGGACTTAGCAAGGGGACCCCTCTCCTTAGTGCAGAAGGGTGGAGAGAGAGTGGCCCAAACTGCATGAGAAGTTCAAGAGATGTCAGGGACTGATACTCCAGTTCTCTTTTCGAATACCCAGTGTTAGACACTTGACGTTGGTGTGCTCGTTGGATCTTGCCTAAGATCTGTTGGTAGGGAAGAATACCTTGTATTATCCACAGATGGATGGAGAAGGAGACACAGCAGTTCTGGGTCTTTTGGATTTTGGAGGCGATGTATAGAGACCATTCGTATGTGCCTTTCTGATACATTTACTGGGCCTGTCATAAGCCTGCTTGTTTTGAACGGAGGCCAGAGGAATAAAGGGCTCTAGAAGAGGTCTAAGCTGCCATCAAGGCAGCCCTACTATCTGGGCCTTAAGACCCAGCAGACCCAGTGGTACTAGAACAGTCTGTGGCAGATGGACCTGCTGTGTGGAGCTCCTAAGCATCCCCAGTAAGAGAATCAGCGCTGACCCAGATGTACATGTTTTGGAAGAAAGGGCTGAAGCCCATCTTGGGGAGATGTAGGTGAAAGAACATCTTTGATGGGGCCTTGACGTTGAGGTATTCACGTGCCATCGAAGTGCCTACCAGAGTGCATCCGCTGTGGAAGGAGTTCTCAGTAGTCAGTGGATGAGATGACCCAACCCGCGAATATCAGCCTCTTCTCCTCTGTGCTCTGAGGTTTGCTCAATGGCACCAGGAATGAAGTGACCATAGTGAAAGGGATGGAAGCTCTCCATGGGCCCTGTGAGGCTCATTGTTTCCCATCATGTGTGAATGTGCAACTGGCCTATGGATGAGGCCAGTGCTGGCCCCCGATAGGGCACCGGTTCCCCAGGCTTGGGTGGTGGAATACAAGCCAGCCACGTATTGGCAGGTTGATTACATTGCATCCCTTCCACTGTGGAGGATGGTGGGGATAGACATATATTCCGTACGTGAATTTTCCATTCTTGCCCTCACCACCATTTGTGGAGTTTCAGCCTCTTAGTTTGTTTTGTGCTGGTATTACAGAATACCACAGGCTAAGCAATTTATAATGAACAAATGTATTTGGCTTACAATTTCGGAGGCTGGAACCTCCACAGTCGAGGCCAGCATCTAGTGAGGGCCTTCTTACTGCATCATCACGTGGTGAAAGCCATCCCATGGGTGAGAGAGAAAGGGGACTGAACTCGCCCTTTTAAAATGCTCCCACTCCAGTGATAATGCCATTCATTCATTCACCCACCTTCATGACCGAATCACTTCTCATTAGGCCCCACCTCTCAACACTTGCCTTGGGGATCCAGTCTTTCACATGCGAACAAACTTGGGGGGACACATTCAAACCCAGCACATGCATCCCAGCGTATCTCACGAACATGACCTTTAGCCAAGGAACGCATTTGTGAAGCAAGTGTAGCGGCGGTCGCATACCCAATGACGTTCACTAGTTTGCCACATGCCTCATCACCCGGAAGCAGCAGACGTGGCTGAAATTTAGAATTGCCTTCAGAAGGCTCAGTTATGGCCGCTACCTGCAGGGGCAGTGTTTGTCTTAAACCAGAGGCTAGCCATCTTGCTTTTAGCTGAAAGACTAGAGGCTCTTTCCAGGTTGTCTTCTCTCACATTGCCCCCCACCCAGATGTCTTCATTTCTCCCACATACCGCTGCCACAAAGAGAATGTATTTCAGTCTTGACTGAGGGTCTGGGGTGATGTGAAGGGGCCATAGCAGCACAGCACAGGCGGCAGCAGAAAATCGGCCACTAGACACTATTATCTGGAAATCCACCACCCATTCTCTGGTGCAGGGACCGAGTCTTTGGCTATTTTTCCATAGGTCCTGGATCATGGCCCAACGTCACAAGCATCTCTGAATATTTTTCATTTCCAGTCTCCTACCTTCCAACATCAACTCTTCTGTGTTTTGTTGGACAGTTTATCTCTGTATCCACCACCCCAACCTTCATCTCAGCTAGGCAGAAAGTGGCTAAGATGCCTGATCACAAAGAACCACCTGTTCCATCCTTTAGCAGCATAAAGCAACAACAGAAGCCTGAAATTCCAGGGTTCCCCATCACCCCCCGCCCATTAATATGATCGAATTCATAGACAGGTATTCCTCCCATGTGTCTCATAGGTGGGGGTGCATTTATTTATTAAGTATTGATTCTCTCCTGAACAAACCCCCAGGGTTTATTATATCTGTCTTGATCTTTCCTTTTTCTCTTGGTACATGTATAATAGAGAAAACGAAAGCATTCCAAGTATTTGATAATAGGAGTCTGCCTTGTTTTACAGCCATTAAAATGATAAATACGAAGATCGTAACAGCAACATGGAAATGTGTGTGTGATGTCATGTCAGAAGAAATAGTAATATGTAACATATAACTGATGGGATTTATGAAAAATGTATCTTGCACATACGGATGAGAATTAGAAGGGAATGGACGGACACACATTTTTTTCATGCGTAGTAGTTTTTAAATTTTCCACCATTTCTGAAATGTTATTTCTTCTTGCTACCAAAGGAATCAAGAGTTAAGGTGAGAAACAGCAAATCTAGGTGGAGAAAAGAATTGAGACCAAGGGATCCCAAGCAGTGCTTCTCCAACTTCAATGTCCATATAAATCATCGTGAGGAATTTGCTCATGATTCCTGGGCCCCACTGCCAGCGATTCAGATTCTGTAGATGGAGGTTGGGGGCATGATTTTTATTTTTGTTTGTTTGTTTGTTTGTAATTTGCCAGAGGGCACGTGTGCTTGTGAGAGAGATTGAGTTAGAGGAGAGATGGAGAAAGGACCCCCCAGTGGGGTGTGGTCATGCTGCAATACCTTCTCCTCCATTTCTCCATCTTGTCAGGATTTGGGGCCTGTACCTTCACCCCAAATGTTTTTCAAGCCACCAGGGTTGAGATTCAAACCACAGCCAGCTATGTGTGTCCCAGTTCCTTTGACCAGCAGGCCATGGGGCTGGCCCACATTGTGCATTTCTAATAAGCGCCTCAGTGTGGCAGATGCTGTTTGTCCTTTAACCCCAGAGTAGCGCTGTCCTAGGGCGTTCTACTTTTCCCTCATCAGAGTTCCGAAAGTGCTTTCAGAGAGCACTTTAGGCCTTTGAGACGTCTTTTTGCTCCTTGTCATTAGCTGAGTTGGAGTTGGGTGCTGATTTACATTGCAAATCCGTGCAGAGGGCTTTTCACAGAAGTGTCTGGTATCTCTGAGGTAGGCTTCAGAGTGAAGACCGTTCCTGGGCCGAAGGCAATGCCTGAGTGTCGGGCTTTCCGCTCCTGCCCCTTCTGCAGAGACTCCATTGCATCTTGGTCCACTGCCTTTACCAGCTGCCCCTTTGTGCAGTCCACATAGTGGAGGGGAGGACAACTGGATGTGCCCTGGAGTGCTGCCTGGACAGCTGAGGCTTTGTCCATTTTCAGGGGTCACCTAGTGGTGACAGTGCTTTGGAAACTACTTCCCAGGTGGCCTGGGGCTGGTGGGGAACCCCTGGTTGGGATACTGGTGATGGGAAAGGAGCCCTGAGCTTCTTCACAGCTGCAGGTCTCTTCTGATCATGGCAGGCCCCATCTTGGAGGGATTCAGAAGAAGGGGAGCTCAGGTGGTCTAGTTTAGCTTCATATCATGTTTGTGGGAAAACTGAAGACAGTGGCAAGTGCATAAATAAGTAGATACCATATCCTTGAGGTTAGTCTGCTGGGGAGGTTGCTGTGAGTATTCGTCTGACCAGTGGTCCTGTTGGGAGATTTGATCTGTAGGAGGTGACCCTCAGAAGTTGAGGGTCTAGCCTGGGGTTCTAGGCTCTGCAGGGAGGGGAGAACCCAGAATCTCTGATCCTCCCAGCTCAGACCCTTAGTTTCCCCTGGGGTGGTGGATTCGAGAAAGGACACTAATATTTGTCTGTGTTTTCTCATTTCATCCTCACAACAACCTTGTGAGGTAGGTGTTATTCCCCCATTTACAGATGAGGAAATTGGGGCTCAGAGAGGCTGACTTATTTAGCGTCATAAAACAATGAAGTAGAGGAATTGGGACTTGGGACAGGTCATAGACATTGGTGACAGGGGTGGGCGTAGGGTGGAAGGGTGGGAAGAGGAGGAGGGAGGTCCAGAGAAAAGTCATTATCAGCAGCTTACTCCTTGCCGTCCCCCCAACACACACTACAGCATATTTACATTCAGAGTTCTCCCCTCTTGTCCTTTCATTCACATGAGGTATAGTTGTGCACGCGCACACACAGACACAATATACACACGAATGGCAAGGCTTTTCCTCCCCGTCTTACAGTGAGGGGACTGAGGCACCGAGAGGTGAAAAGACTTGCTCCAGATTACAGCCTCTGAGTGACTGAAGCAGGACTAGAACCTAGGTCTCCTTGTTTAATACTCATCTCATGGACTGTGCTCTGGATGAAGAAAAAAGTCTTGTAGGCAAAGTGAGTGAAACCAAAAGAGACGACTGTCACCCGTCAGCAGTCACTGAGAGGAACGGCCCTGAAGAGTAATGGAATGGGAAGGCGTCATGCTGTCACGGAACGGTGCGACGTCCTGCACGTGGCACCAACTGGACTAAAACTATGTAAAAAAAAGGAAAAAATCTATTAAAGTGGTGGCTTCTGGGAGGTGGGATTGTGTTATTGTCCCCCTTTTCCTTCTATTATGTTTATCTGTGTTTTCCCAAGTTTCTAAAATGTACATTTTCATATTACAGGAAAAATATATCCCTCTGTATTTTAGTTAAAAACAAAACAAAAAACAAAACACTCCTTGGAAGCAGCCCATACGCCTTCTGAGCATTTTCAGATGAGGCACCCTCAACCTCTTCTCACCCTTCGCCGCCTGCTCCGTTGCTGGTCCACAGGGAGGGTTTGGGACCAGCCGGGACATATGTGCTGGGAACCTCCATGTGCTACTTTGTGTTTGAAGGAAATAAAGTCTCCTCAAAATGAAGTCAGTGCTGTGTGCTGAGAGAATCCAACTCCAAAAGTTGCACAGGCGCCTGAGAAGGTGACAACCCCGTCATTGTCCAGCGACTCAGGCTGGAACCTGGGCCTTGGGGATCTTGGCCCAGGACTCTTATCCCTAAGCTGCCCCATGGTTGCAGCACCCACAGCACCCAGGCATTTCACGTCCTGGTGAGAGGTCATGAGAGAGCTGGCAAGGCTGGCAGCCTGCTGACCAGGGCACACACAAGCACATCCTGGCACACTGCTGCCCAGAGAGCACTGGGGTCTACTCTCCACCTGCGCCTCCCACGTCTCAGTCGTCCAGGTGCTGCTCCTCCCAGGTGGACGTAGGGATGGCGCTGTAAGGGTCCATGATGACCTTGGCACAACGAATGATCATCACGACGAGGAAGAGGCAGAGGAAGACGAAGCAGGCCAAGGTCAACCCTTTGTCCACGTCGACGTAGGCGGGCTCTGGCGTGGGCTCCTCCATCTCTCAGCAGCAACTGCGGACTCCTCTGACTGGGGCTCAACTCGTACCATTTTCCACCCCTGCGGAGGGAGCCACGACAGGCAGGGACGGATAACGGTCACTTGCCTGCGGTGGACTCAGGCTGCCATCCTCTTCTATTTATCAACCCCCCTACTTCCTGGAGGCTCAGGCCACCCCACGTGGCCATAATGAAGGGAAGGGACATGAGCATCCCTCTCAGGGACCCACATGGTCCCAGCCCTGCATGACCACACCTTGCCACCAGAGGCGACCCCTCTCTCAGACCTTACCCTTGTTCTCACCCACTGACCTGCTGGTTGGAGTGGTCACCACTTCATAAGGACCCTGGGTTGGGCTGTGTGAGGCGGGAATAGTATCTAGGCATCACACTGGGGAGCTGAGGAGAGTGGTAGCCTTTCACTCAGAGAGAGGGTACTGCACTGGCGGTGGCAGCGCTGAAACAGAAAGAGACAGAAGGAGACTCGTTAACTTCTGAGGAGCCTGGGGGCAGGTGGATCTGTGCTGGCACGAACAACTCGCCTGACTCACTCCTCTCTGCCCCACACTGTTGCTGATGCCGTCTTGTTTCTTTCTTCTGTCTTTTAAAATATAACTAAAAATTAGGGCAAAATTCACATCACATCACATTTACATTTACCATTTTAACCACTGTTTTTGAGTTTACTTTTTTCTTTTATGAGAGAGAGAGAGACAGAGGGTGGAGAAAGAGCCAGGCATCTCCAACAAGGTGTTCATACCTCAGTCTACCCTGGCTTCAGCCAGTCCAGATGGCAGGCTGAGGCATACACTCCCAGCATGTGCAGGGAGACCTCTGGGTGCAAACCCAGGACCTTCTCCTGTGGGTCCAGGATCACAGATTTTCTTTTGCGTTTTAGTTTTAAGCAGTTTTACTGTGGATTTGGTTTTCTCTGTATTTTCTTAGTGTTTGTACCACTTTTTGAATCTCACTTGATGTCTCATTAGCTTTTGAAAACTTTCAGCCCTTCCCTCTCAAAAAGTCATCTGTCTCATTCTCTCTCTCTCTCTCTCCTCTTCTACTTCAAGTATACTGAAACTTTTTTTATTTTTTAAAGAATTACTTTTTAAATTTTATTCATCATTATTGTTATTTTTAAATTTTCTATAGGGCATGTATGCTCACTAGAGAGAGAGAGAAAGTGGAAGGCAAGCCACCAGGTCTGGGACTTGAACAGCAGTTGGCCATGTGGGAGTCTAGCAACTTAATCACCACTCCACCTGCTGGCCCTACCTTTTAATTATGCCACATTCTGTTCGCTTATGCTTTGTTTTGCCTGCTTGCTGTACTTACTTTCTACATTTTTTTTATGCTGTAATCTGAATATATTCTACTGAACTAACTTCCAATTCATTCATTTTCTCTTCTTCTGTGTTTGGTCAACTGTTAAACCTATCCAAATTTCCATACTTTTCAATATTAGAATTTCCAGTTGATCTTTTAAAACGATTTTCAGCTCTCTAGTGAAATTTCCCTTACCACCCATTTTCTTTTCCTTTTTTATTGCCAGAAGGTGCAGGCACTCACCAAAGAGAGAGAGAAAGCACCTTCCAATGGGGCATGGCCATCCCACAACACTTACTCCTCCATCTCTCCATTCTGCCTGGATCGTGAGCATGTACACAGTCATGCCCACATGTCCCCCAAGCCTCCAGAGTCTTGACCCAAACCATGGTCAACCATGCTGGGTTTGGCTCCCTTCGCCATTATGCTCCAGAGACAGCCCTTGTCACCTATTTTCTTGAACATACTACAATTTTTTTTAAAAAAATTATAGTTTTTAAAACATTTATTCATTTATCTATTTGTTGTGATTTTCAAACCACTGGGTCTAAGACTCAAACCACTGTCAACCATGTGAGAATCCTGTGTCTTAGCTACCATGCCACCTGCGGGCCCACTTTTTTTTTTTTTTGTAAGTCCATATTTGATAACAATGCTATCTGGGTCATTTATGGGTCTACTCTTACTATTTTTCTCTCTTGGTTCAGTTTCTCAATAGACCTGATAAAGATGTCCGTGGGATACTGAACATTGATATAAAACATTATAATGGCTCTGGATAACATTATCTCCCTTGAGAGAGTGTTCACCACTTCCTCTGATAAGCAGGTCAAGTGCAGGTAGACCACCTTAATCCATTATGGGGCTGAACTCCCTTGAGGTAGGGTTTGCTTTTTGTAACCAAGGTTCATAGCTACCCCTGATGTGACGACAGTTATAGGGTGTGGCCCTTCCACACTCAACTTTGGGTTGAGAGCCTGGGATGTTTACTTGGGCTAATCCTTCCAAGCAGCAGGTCTTAAATTCTGGTTTTCCTCCTCGGTACCCTCAGACAACTGAAAACCGTGGGGAGGGGGCTGTTCAGGACTAGTCAGTGCCTGGGTTTTGCTTCCGTGCTGTGACTGCGGAAGCGTGAAAGGTTAGCCATTTGTTAATAGCCACTACGGACCACGTGGCCAGCCTGAGGATGAGGAAATACGTGTTTGGACAGAGTGCTGCTGCCCTTTGGCCCTAGGGTTTTGAAAGACGGTCACTGCAGCATTGTTGTGATAGTGAAAAACAGGAAACAAAATGAATTTCTGCCAATAATGGAATAAATAGTTAAAGCAGCCACCAAGTATCTGGAAAGCTCTGAGGCAGTTAAACACACACACACACACACACACACGACAGCGAGGAAATCCTGTTGTGTAAAGTAAGTTGAGGAACATATGTCAAGTATATTGTTCACATAAAATAAGAACCTATTTCTGTGTGTCCATCTGCACGTGCCAGGAGTGGGAGTTCAGTGCTCTGCTCGCTGCTCGGTCAGACCCTGCTTCTGTTTCAATTATTTGAGAAGCTGAAGGCCTGGAAGTCCAAACAGTAATACAACAAGCATCTACATTTCCATTATGGACAACTTGTAGGATCACATTTGCTTTTGTGGTTTTGTTTTAAAGGGTATCCATGCATCTCTATGAGCGAGGGAGAGAGACCGACAGAAGTAGCACCCCCAACATGGTCTCCCTGCTGAGACTCAGCCTCAGCCCGCCCCAGGGTATGGGCACGGATGTGTCGTATACCCACCATGAACCCAGAACCCTCCCACATGGATTCGCCTTGCACAATGTCACGTTTTAATGCTATGCCATTGTCCAGGTCTGTTTTTGTTTTTTTCCTTGTTTTTGTAATTGTTTAGAAGAAGTGTGCCCTTATGAGAGAGAAAGCATCCCCAGCCCCCACTGGGGTGTGGTCATGCTGTAATCCTTTCTCCCCCATTTCTTCATCCTGTCAGGCCTATGGCCACACCTGTACATGCTTGGCATGTTCCAAGGTGCCTGCATCAAAACTTGAGCCATGTGGGCTCTGGCTTCCTTAACCATTGTGCGACACGGCTGGGCTGATTTTTCTTTTTAAAAAATCCTTTGGGGCCAGTAGGAGGCGTAATGGTTACATCACTGGACTCCCACATGGCTTCCCAGACCCGGTGACTTGAAACACACTGGACGTGTGTGCATGCCCAAGGTCCCAGGCGGAGAATGGAGAAGGGATTGTGGCCGGGCCAGCCCCCTGGGTGATGATGTTTCACTTTCCTTCTCACTTGGGCCCTGCAGAATCCCAGGAAGTCAGTAGCTCTAGGGGAGGACGAATGTGCTGCAGTTTCATGCTCATAATTCTGAAATCCCAGGCCCCGGGGCTGCCTTCAGGTGACGTCAGGAACCCTGTACAGATCGGAAGGATCAGACCTCAGTGGGATTGCCTTGTGACCCTCCCCTGTCCTGTCTGGGACTGAGATCAGGCCCTATTACCAGGCGACATACCCCAGGGGAAGATTATTAGTCTCTCCCGGTTCCTTCCACTGGGGCAATGCCAAGAATGTGCAGTCAGAGAGCAGATTTGCCTTCCTGCCTCCAGATGGCGTGTACTCATTAACCTTAATTACCAGGCGGGCAGGAGTCCCATCCACACCAGTTGTGAAGGGAGGACACAACGCCCAGGAGAGAACACAACCCTGAACTCAGCCGTCCTTCCTTGGGAGCTCAGCTGCGGAGGCCAGCTCATTGTTCTCCGACGTATCTGCGTTGCCCTTCAGCTCCCGGCCTGCACCTGCCCAGTGCTCCATCTGCCACCTTCTTGGGGCAGGTGAAAGTGGATTTGCCCCAGAGTCAGGGATTCTGACCTGGGGGAGCAAATGATCCTCCAGGCAGGTGGGTGGACCCAGCACACTGAAAGTGGGCGGTTTCTGCAGCATAGCAGAGACAAGCGGGCAGGAGTCCTGGTGAACGCTGCAGGAAAGCCACAGGATTCCGTGGAGAACCTGACACAGGACCCAAGTTGGGGTTTAGAAAGGAAAGAAAAAAGCAGAAATAAGGCAGTCACAATTGGAAAGGTGCACAAATACAGGATCTGTGTATGAAGTCAAATACCACCCCAGGGCTGGGGTAGGAGGCACGCATAGATTTGAATGACCTTACTCATCTCCTGTCTTTTACAACTTTCTCTTTTCTTTTTTAAGAAGTTTCTTTTTTTTTCTTTCATGAGAGAAAAAGAAGGAGAGAGCATCAGAACCCGGAAGAGGGTCTTCACACTATGATCCCTCTCTAGCCACAGCCAGGCCAGATCGGGGCACCTAGCACACACGGGGAGGTCCTGGGATGCTGTCTCACGTGGGCCCAGCATTGTGGGGTGTTTTTCTGCTGCACCACCTGCTCGTCCCACGGCATTTGCTCGGGTGAACCTAATTTGCCCTCACAGGCAGCTTTGGTAACATTTACCAAAATGCCCGTTGAGGTGACTTTGCAACTCACAAGCTTGATACTGTTTTGTTTTGTTTTTAGTATCTGTGTAACCGCTGGTATCAGCAGATGGTGTAATGGTGATGTTGCTGGACTCCCACATAGTCGACCACGGTTCCAGTCCTGGAAGGTGTCCCCCCTTCTCCCCTAGTTCTGTGGTTTTCTCTTCTTCCCAGCCAGAGAACGAGGCATGCGTAGGAAGGGAGGAACTTGCCTTTTGTGTTCCATGTCTTGAGTTGGTTTCTGCCATGTCAGTTTGCTTTCCCTGGACAGGAATCTCCTTTTTTTATTTGTCCAAGGGCACGTGCCTCACAGGCGTAGGGTAATAGGAGCTAGAAAGCACCCCCATGGGGCATGAGACTATAATCCCTTCTCTGTTTCTCTCTCCTTTGGGGATTTTGAGCATGTGCACACATACATACCAGTGTGTTTCCCAAGCCGCTGGGCCCAGGACTTGAACCGAGCGGTCTGCCATGTGGAGTCCAGCTTCTGTAACCACCAGGCCATGGGAGGAGCCCACCTGGACATGTATTTAACAAAATAATGAGATCAAACCTATGCAATCTGTGGACCTTTGATATCTGTTTGGGAACCTATCAAAGATGCCAGCTCCTGGCCATCCCTTCCCTGAATGGTTCGGAATCAGCAGCCTCACTTTCTGCACTGATGTGTCTAGGTATTTCCGTGTGTGTGTGTGTGTGTGTGTGTGTGTGTGTGTGTGTGCGTGCTCAGGAGGTGATAACAGAACGCCACAGACAGGGGCGCTTAAACCGCAAAAGTGTTTTCCTCTCGGTTCTGGAGGATGGAATTCCCAGATCCAGGTCCAGCAGGGCTCGATGCCTTGAGCCTCTCCTCATGGCTTGTTAATGGCCACCGCCTTGCTGCATTGCACAGGGTCATAGAAGGCCACAGTTCTATTGGGTTGGGACCCCACAGTTACGACCTTATCTGTCGTAATTATCTCCTAGAATCCTTATCTCCAAATACAGACACTTGGGGATGAGGGAGGGTTAGGGCTTTAGCATATGAATTTGGGCAGTTGGGGGTGGGCACAGTTTGGTCCCTAGCAATAAGTTCCATGAGGACAAGGCAAGAGCTGACCGAGGGGACTGTCACCCTGGAGCCAGGCCAGGCCTGCCTCTTCCAGGCAGCTCACAGTGAATGTCACAGCTTGAGGGCTTGACTGACACCCTCTAGCCACCAGCCCCAGGAAGATGGGAGACTGAAAAAGCCTGCCACTTTTCACTGTGGGGATAAACAGCAGGCTGCAGTGGCGGGCTGCAGCGACATTGTGAATTCACTCGGGGTAACACGGATCAGAGCTGACCACGTGCAATAATCAGCCAGTTCTATAAATAGAAGTGGAGCCATTATGAAAGGTGACCTGTCAGAATCATTTCTCCAGCCGACAAATGGGTTAAGTGGATGGTGTTTGCTCTGGACAGAGGAGATGTCTGGTGTCATAACCCCCCACCAATCACGTTGTCCTAGGGGACTGTACTTGGTGGCCTCACTGCTCTTTCAGAACAATGAACAAACAGGCGTGTTTGTTCACAGAGGGAGATAAAGAGTATATATTAATGGAATTATTAAAACCATGACAACACCAGGGCTGGACAAAATGTGTGGAGGAGATGGAGTTAATGACTGTTTCTTTTTTTTTTTTTTTTTAAGGACTCGTTATCTTCCTATTTCAATATCCCTAACCTCTAAGAAACCTTCTGGAGCAAGGAGGGAGGATGAAACAGCACCATTTTGGATCAAAGTAAGAAATTCTTTCTGCCAAGCGAATGCCATCCTTGCCTTGTTCTTTTACAGACCACCTCACTGGTTCTGCTGTATCTATCGGGTGATGCTGATGCTCCGGCCTCACTCAGGTCTCCCCAGGTTCCCTCTACCATTTGGTATGCACAGCTCACAGCCACTGCATGTTTTTCTGGCGGCTCATACCTACCACTTCCTAGAGGACTATCCTTGGGCCCCTAGAGCTGCTCTCCCGTGTGGGCAGAGAGCTGAAAGTGCCCACAGGTTTCTGTCTCTCTGGGGTGGCTGAGAGCTAATGACTGACTCTTGCAGGAGTACGAAAATCAAGCTTACTGGTATCGAGGGGAGACCAACTCTGCCATGCAACTTATACTCCAGAGCACTGGGGGATCATGCCAAGACTTGCGCTTCATCTGAAATGTCACCTTTGCTGGACCTCTTTACCTCTTGCCCTGCCTTCGCCAGTGTCTAACCACTCTCTGCTGGGAGCATTTCCCAAAGAAATCTGTGCACATGAATCATTATCTTAGAGTCCACTTTGAGGTCACCTGACCCAAGGCATGGGAACATTAATTTTCTGTATTTATTCCATATTTTAACTCAAGATATCAAACATCCAGAAAAAACGAGGCCAGTCAGTGTAGCATGTTTTGTACTGTCAAGGCCCTAGTCCGTGCCCTCTCCCTTGCCCTCGGGCCAGCTGTGATTCCTAGCCAATCTGCATCGCAAAAGATGCTAAAATTAGGAGAGTCACTGCTAGGAAATGATAATCTAGAGAGAAGGACTGGACAGTCTTTTGTTGGTGTTGAAGGAATTAGATGTGTCGCTATCTCTTCTGCCATCTGAGCAGAAGCCAGGAAATGGGATGACCCCGCCTTTCTGGGTATGGCCCCTAATGTAATCACAAACCTCTCTCTCTCTCTTTAAGAATATTTTTAATTTAACTTTATTTATTATTATTATTTTCCAGTTTGATCAGAGAGAGACAGAGAAAGTAAGAAAGCAAGCCACCAGATCTTGGACTTGAACCGTTGTCGGTCATGTGGGAGTCCAGTGCCTTTAACCACCACGCCATCTGCCAGCCCCCACAAATGTCATTTTTAAGAGTGAGACACAGGAATATTTGTCTATAGAAGAAACAAAAGTGATGTGACTACAGAAGCAGAGATTGGAGCGATGTGGCCAGGGGC
>NW_006159539.1:3175096-3187722 GCF_000334495.1 Tupaia belangeri chinensis
GCCCAGTGACTCCCGCCAGCCTCTGGAAGGGGAAGACAAGGAATGGGTTCTCCCCTTGGGCCTCCAGAAGGAACTAGTCCTGCTGACCAGTTCATTTTAGCCCCTTAAGGCTCTTTTTTGACCTTCTAACCTCCAGACTTCTACATGAATACATTGGTGTTGTTGTAAGCCACCGAGATGGTGGTCATTGATTATAGGGGAAACATGAATCTGGTAGGGAGTCACTATGGAGTCCCGAAATAGTGCATTTCTGTACATTAGCCTTTTGATTTTTACATTCAGCCTATAAACGAGACAGGCTATTTTTTTTCCCCCTCTATTCCCCCAAGTTTACAGAAATGGAAACAAATCCATCAAGGACACACAGGAACATGACATCTGGCTACTAGATGAAGAGTGACTCACTGGCAGGCTGTCAGAAAAATGTACCTTAAAATGAAACCAAAAAGCAAAATGAGGGTGGAAGAAGTGTGCAATAGCTTTGGGCGCTGACCCTGTCAGACAAAGCCGTCCGGCTGGAGAAAGGGAGGAGAAAGGAGTTGCACAAAGATGGGATTGTCTCATCAGTGGTTTTGCTGAGTCTACAGCACCACGGACTGTGACGTGGATCCTGGTGCATGGAGCAGGAGCAGGAGCTGTAGATGCTCCTATTCCCGACCTGCTGGTCTACCAGGCTGTGCCCTCATAGCCATAGTGGTGGCGGTGGCAGCAGCCAGAGACACCAGAGCAAGAAAGATGTTTCTTGCTGGGACCAGCAGGTGGCGTAGTTGTTAAGGCGCTGGACACTCCCACATGGCTGACCGCAGTGTGAGTCCTGGACCTGGTGGCTTGCTTTCTCACTTACGGCCCCCACTGGTCAAATTAAAATAAATGAATGAATAAATAAATAAATAGTTCTTTCTTTAAAAAATGATGTCTATTGTTCATGGAAAGAGATCCACACCTATGTTCCCCTTGATTATCTCAGGTTTTCTAAGATAGTGGCGGGGTGGGGGAGGACCCTATCAAGATGTGGACAGAGAGAAGTTATCTGCAAAAGAGAAGAAAATGACATCAACAAACTGGTGTCAAATTCTCTACAAAACCAAACACCTGGAGAGGAGGAGCTGCATCTTTAGGATTTTGAAGAGGAAGATGATAAACAAAGAATTCTATTTATCCTATTCAGTTGTGACTGCAACAGAAAGACATTTTTAGACATCAAAGGACTCAAAATACCTGTCTCATGCATGCAAGTTATCTTCAAACCTCTGCAGCAAGAAGAAAAACCTGCCTTGTGCTTCTATCACCAAGGGATGAATCAAAGTGAGGAGTTCAAGGGAGGGAAAGATAAGCAGAGAATGCTAAAACCAGTAAAGCAGTAACCTACTTTGTAAATAATTAAATATGGGTGGAAAATAATGTAAACATACAGTACTTTTCTAGATTACTTAATGTAAAGACTTTATAATCATAACTTATACAAAAGTGTGGTTTAGGGATGTGTCTGAACCCTGAAGGATAATATTATTAGGGCCCAGCCACACCATGATGCTGGAACCACATGGCATGTTGGGGTTCCTGGGGTGAACCGTACACACCAGCTGTGCTCACTCATAGGCAGACTGAGATCCTGCCTGGCTGGGGTAGGGTCAGGGCATGAGAGTGCCTGACTTTCTCTCTGTCTTAGGAAAGAAAAATATACGTTAAACAAAGACAGCATTGGGGGCCAGCCAGCATGTGGTGTAGTGGTTAAGGCACTGGATTCCTACATGACAGACCACAGTTTGAGTCCCAGACCGAGTGGCTTGAAAATCATGCTGGGCACATGTGTGTGCATGTCTGAAATCCCAGGAGGAGAACAGAGGAAAAGGGGTTATGGTGTGGCTATCCCCCCAGGGGGGTGATATCTCACTTTACCTCTCACTATGTCCATGTATCTCTCTCTCAGGTGAGTGCGTGTGCTCTAAGGAAAAAAAAAACCTCACTTCGCCTATCTATCTCTACACCCTAAAAAAAAAAAAAAAAAAGCATTATTAGAATGATGTAAAAGATTTGAATAGTATAACTAATAAGCTGAACAGACATTTTTATTGCCTGAAGGGAATACCCATTATTTTCAAATGTTCATGGAACATTTACAAAATTGAATAGAGATTTGCAAAGAACACATCCATCCATTTTAAAAAGAAAAAATGTTATAGGCTGCATTTCTGACCACAAAGAATAAACAGACCAACAAACCAATCAGCTTCTTCATTTAAATAACATTAAAAAACAACGATCAAGTCAGTGAGAAGGACTAAGCTGCAATGACAGAATATTTAGGAAATCACTACAGTGAGAATAGATGTATTAAAATTTACGGGGTGATGTGAGTGACAGCTATTAACTACGCTCCGTGCCAAAACCATCACTTTCATCATTGAATACGAGGAATTAAAAGCAGTGAAACAGGGCCAGCAAGTGGCATGGAGGTTAAGGTGCTGGGTCTCACATGGCTAACTCAATGGTTCGAGTCCGGGACCCGGCAGCTTGCAAGTCATGCCAGGTACATGTGCATGCATGCCTAAGATCCACAGAGGAGTATGGAAGAGAAGGGATTGTGTCATGGTCGTTGCCTCGGAGGATGATTTCTTTTTCTCTCTGTCTCTGGCAAGTGCATGCACCCTATAACAACAAGTTTTTAAAAAACCAGTGAAACAAGCAATCCACTGAGGAAGTTATATAACAACCTCAAAAAAGCTCAGAAGATGAGATCAATAGAGTTAAAAGCAGCAGTTAATAATTCACAAAACAGAAAACCAATAAAATTAAAAATAAACCCTGGCGCCAGCTCTTTGAAATATTTCAAACCTGAACAAACTCTGGCAAGTTTAATTTAGAATAAAAGAGAAAAGGCAAATAACACCATTAGGAATGAGAAAGGGTTGAAGAGATAAGGAGATTAACATCATGAGGCAGAACCCCGTTAATAGGTATGAAGAACTTCAATGATATGACTGTCATTCTAGAAAAAGGTAAAGGGTCAAAATTGGCTCAGATGGAGTGGGTATCTCAAATTATCCCCCAGAGTGTTTGTCCTGAGTGTCTACGCAATCCAAGTTAGGCTAGGGCCCGGGAGGTTGTCCAACGCATGGCAGGTCAAGGCCAAGCCCGAGAGGCTGTCCAATGCATGGCGGCCTGTACCCGGAGACCCCTAGACTAGAGACATACTTTCTTGTTCTCAGAGCTGGAGGCCACCCTAGGGTCTTTCTACCCGTATCTCTAACAGGTATGTTTCTCCTTGCTCCTCTGGGAGTATAAAATCAAAGGATCATATTTCCTGTTCATATTTCCACTGAACAACTGAAGCTTTGAGATCATTGATTCTAATATGTTTCTTAGGATTGAGGAAGTCCCCCCCAGTGCTTGGGCCGGTTTACGAGGCCTCCCTGACGGAGCGCCCCCTTGAGGACAAAAGATGCCACATCACCTGGAGGCGCCGCTTGATGAAATTGCTAACTAGGAAGCCTTCACTCCCTCAGTGGGAACTTCCGGTGTGTGGGTGTGAGAAGAGTTCTCAGCCTTCCTCAGCTCTCAAGAGTCCCAGTGACAGAGTGCCTTAGATCTGCTTCCATGGGTGAGCTACATTCCTGGGAACTAGCTGGCCCCTAGGGTGACTGGATGGGACCTGTCCCAGGATCCAGTGTCGGGAACCACCATTCCTGTCCCAAGATAACTCAGAGCCGAAGCTGCTTCCCAAGTGCAATGCTCTGTAGCCACTAGGTGCTTTCATTCCAGGCCTCTAGATGTTGCTGAGGGAGATGGGGCTGTTGGAGCACATTTCTGTTCCTGGGATCTCAGGGACGTGGGAGTGGAGTCTTAATCAGCTCCCACTCACGAGGCTCCGAGGTGCCTCACGCAATATGCCTGCCTCTCCCGAGCATCTTCCAATGTCTGCTCACTGGCAGTTTACTTCTGGGTTAGAAATGTTTAGTTTTCCCCTCTTGGAATATTGTACTGCAGAGGACTGAGATGACACTTAGAAATGGCTTTATCTCATTGGAAAGCGAGGGAAGATCGCATCCGTTCTCCACGGCGGGGGCTCCACCAAGATGTGTCGTGCATGTGCGTTCTGGGTCTCCTCCTATTTGATACATGGCAAAAGGGACGATGTCTTTTTTTTTTCTTTTGAGAGTTTTTTTTGCCTCAAAAATGTGTGTGTTTGCCAGAGAGAGAGGCAGACATAGTGAGAAGGAAAGTGAGAAATTGCCCCCCCCAGGGTAGATGGCCACGCTGCAATCCCTTCTCCTCCATTCTCCTCCTGGGATCTTGGGCATGCATGCACATGCACCTGGCATGATTTTCAAGCCACTGGATCCGGGACTCAAACCACGGTCAGCCACGTGGGAGTCCAGTAACATAACCGCCAAGCCATCTGCAGATCCCTGGACGATGCTGCTTGATTATGTTTCTCCTTGATTAATACTAATTCCCTCTGCAGAGCTATATACGTATATATGTTGATTTCGTGTCCAAAGAGTAAACTAACTCAAGTCCAAAGTTTTACAGACTAGGCAAGAGATTTTTCTTTTTTTTTCCAAGAACCTATTTTACTTGTTTCCAGCCCCGAATTGAGATGTTCACATTTCTTTCCTCCAAATTTTTACAACTGTTATATAGCAGCAGGGAGCCAACGAGCTGGCATCTACTTAGCTGCAATTGCAAAAGTAATTTAGCCTTGTTTTTGGATCATCAGTCTTTTAATAGAGAGTCAGAAGCAATGACTTTCAAGAGCATCGAATCCAGCCCCATTATTTTAGAATTAGAGAATCTGAGGTTCACATAAGGCGAGTGATTTTTTTTTAAGAGAGATTTTTCTATAGGGCCCATGTGCTCTCTGGAGAGAGACAGAGACAGAAAGAGAAAAATCACCCCCCAAAGGGGTGGCCACACCACAATCCCTTCTCCTTCATTCTCTTCTTAGGATCTTGGGCATGCATGCACACATGCCTGGCGTGATTTTGAAGCTGCCGGGTCTGGGACTCAAACTGCAGTTGGCCATGTGGGAGTCTAGTCATGTAACTATCACACCATCTCCTGATCCCAGGAGATTAAAAAAAAGAGAGAGAGAGATGGGGCAGCAGATGATGTACTGGTTACATTGCTGGACTCCCACATAGCTGGCAACGGTTCGAGTCCCAGACCTGGCTTGAAGATCACTCCAAGTGCATATGTGTGTGTGCCTAAGATCCCAGTATGAGAATAGAGGAGAATGGATTGCAACATGGCTGTCCCCTAGAGGGTGATTTCCCACTTTGCCTTTCACTGTCTCTGTCTCACTCTCTTTTTCCAGCAAGCCCATGTGCCATAAGGCAAAAATCTGGCCTTGGGCAAGTAGTTGATCAAGGATCCCCATATGGAACCGGAATCCTTGAGTTCTGATTGTTGGTGAGTGGAGTAACCTGAACTACCCATCATACTCCCAGCTAAAAATCTCTCATTTCCTTGAATTGGTTTCAACAGCGGAAGACAGGCTCTGGCCCCGACAGGAGGGAAATAAATTCCTCTTGTATTTTTGTTTGTTTGCTTTTTTCCTGCTCCATTACATGCTGGACTCTGTTTCACTAGGGGCTGAAGAGTAACGTATTAAGCTTTGGGGAGATAAGGAAACATCTAGGAAATTAAGACTTGGAAGGATCAGACCCAGTGGAAATCCAGGCCAGCAGGGAGTCGGAATCCTGTTTCAGTCGTTGTGATGTTGGCTCTTTGTATCTAGTAGTAATTTCCATCAAGTTAAGAAGTCTCTATTACTAGCTGGGGTGTAGTCTTCATTCTGTAAGTTTTAGTTCCTTTATATGGAAAAATATAATCATGGCTTCGTAAGTGCAGTGAGGATTAGAGAAAGCATGTGGTGTTCTTGACATAGCAAGACTCGATAAATGTGACCTATTCTGATGAGCTTTAGTCTCCTAGTGATTTTCAGGGTGAATGTGCTTCTCTTGTCTATGAATAGATGTCATTTATCGTTTTGTTTTGTTTTGTTTTAAGTTTGCCGTAGGGTATATGCACTCATGGGAGGAGGGGAAAGGGAGAAATTGAGAATGTCCTCACCCTACCCAGGGATGGTTATGCTGCAGTCCCTTCTCCTCCATTTGTCCTTTTGAGGGTTTGGACACCCACATGTGCCTGCAGTGTTTTTCAAGTCACGGGGCCAGGGACTCACCTACACAGTTGGCTACGTGAGGTCCGGCTGCCTTTACCACCACCCCAGCAGCTGACCCCATGAATAGACGTCTTCATGTTTCTTTCATTGTGTGTGTGTGTGTGTGTGGTGCTCTCTATGTCATGACCCTCCTGCCTCAGCCTCCTAAGTAGCTGAGACCACAGGTACATGCTGCTGTGTTTGTCTTTTAGGGCAGGCGGGGAATCGAACGTAGGCCTCCCTGTGTCCTCAGTTTGCTTCCGGTGGTGTGAATGGCAGGGGGATCTTACTTTGCATTTTCCTGATTTCTAATGATGCTGAGCATCCTTTTGTAATTGTATTGGGCATTTAGTTTCCTCCTTTTCAAATGATCAGTGTGGTTTTCTTCTTTTTTTTTTCACTTTATTCTAGATAGCATCTATTGGCCCTGCGCGTTCCGGTCTGTGGTTTGTCTTTTAACTTTGTGCATAGACTCGTATTTGCTCTTGTTCAGCTGTTTTAAATTTTTCATGTAGTCAGCCTCTAAATTTATGTGTGTTTTTTTCGTGACTTTGTAAATTCTTCCTCTCCTGATATCATAAATATTTTCTTCTACGTAGATATTCTAGAATGTTGAAGTTTTGTTTCTTACACCTAGGTCTGTCATCCCTCTGAAATTGATTTTCATAAGATAGTTTTGATTTATCTCTCCCTACATGGATAAATAATGGTCTCATCCCCGTTTATCGATCCTCTGTGTTTTTCCCGGGGATTTCTAATGCCACTTCTAGTTACATCCACACCCAAGTCTATTTCTGGGCTCTCTCTCCTTTCAGACTTGTTTACTGTCTATCTCTGCCAATACTCAGGCTCTCTCTCTCTCTTTTTTTAAAGAATTATTTATTTAATTCCATTTGTTATTGTTATCTTTTGATCTGACCACCAGAGAGAGAGAGAGAAAGGGAAAGCAAGAAAGTAAGCCACCAGTTCCAGGACTTGAACCATGGTTGGCCATGTGGGACTCCAGTGCCTTTATCCACTACACTGCCTGCCAGCCCCACTCATTGCATTACAATGACCATAATTCGTCTTGCTATTTGCTAGTCCAAGTTGCCCACCTTGTGATGTTTATTCAGTGGGGCCTTAGCCCGCCACACTTCCTTGTATAACCATAAACCGGGCTTACCCTAGGGTCCCACAACTTCCCTTGTGCTATACCAGGAAGTGGGCTTCTTGCCCTCCATTCTGGAACTCCTCATATCTAGGTGCGTACTGTAAAAGCCCCTCAGGTGTGTGACCTCGACCTGGTGTCCTCCCTGTCATTGCCGCCTTGTTCCTTCCCACAATCCCCCAGGCTGGAAGGGAGAGTTTTGGCTTTTCTTGGTGGTTTACGTCAGTGTTTGATGCTGGTCCTTGAACCAGTTCATGCGGAGGTAAATACGGAACAGGAGAGTGGGTGCTAGGAGACTTTAAGAGCAGTCGGACATTGAAGTGACACGAAGTGTGAAGTGAATTCTGTCCTTGAGCAGGGCATAGAGCGGCTCTGTGAGAGTCACACGGGGTCACACGGGGTACATGCTGAGTACTGATCACATGTAGTAAAACGTGCATAGTCCATGATGCATTGGAAATTTAGGGAAAAACTCAACAACAGGTCATTGATCAGATCATTTGGAAAGGTCTGTTCTGAGGCCAGCAGGTGGCATGGGGTTAAAGTGCTGGATTCCCACATGTTCTATATCGGGTTTGTTTTTTTTTTTAGATTTTTTTTTTTTTTTTAGATATTTTTGCTATAGGACACCTGTGCTCACCAGAGACTAAAACAGAATGGCAGAAAGAAAGAAATCACTCCCTGGGAGGATGGCATGCCACATGACCCTTCTCCTCCACTCTCCTCTCAGGATCTTGAGTATGCACACTCATGCATCTGGTGTGAGTTTCAAGGCACCTGACCCAAGGCTGAAACAGTGGTCTGCCACATGGGGGTCCAGAGCCTTAACCTCTACAACACCTGCTGCCCCCTCTCCTTCTATTTTAAGACCACAAACCTCATGGCCTGGACACTACAGGGGGCGGGGCGGGGTGAGTGTGGAAACTCCCTTTCTTCCATAGAATGAAAGAAACTAAGATCTTGATATTATGATGGGAATAAAGCATGTTAGAATAGAACATCCTTTGTCCCCATGCTACTCTGATGTTCAAAAGCGATCTTGTCTTGACAAAAAAAAAAATCTAGTATCGTTTACAGTGATCAAAAGCTGCATGATCCAGTCTTTTGCACTCGTGTTATAGCATGTTTTAGGTGGACTAGGGAACAGGTTGGATGCACAAAAATATAAACTATATGTGACATGTAACTTTACATTGATCTCTAACACAAAACATTCTATCCAGGCTGGAATTCCCCTTTAAGTATCGAAATTCTCCTCTCATGTCATGGCAAGAAGGCTTTGTATGATGATGAGGTAGAGGGAGATTATCAGGGTGAGGGGGATAGGTAAATGCCTGGATTGGGAGAGACAGAACGGCTGGCAGTGGGCTTCCTGGTGATGTTCATTATTATTTGAAGGACTTGCACCCGATGTCCCTGAAGAAATAAAGCTTGGATAGTTCTTTTCTATATGCTTTTGTATACATTCCCCTAATCACCTGGTTAGCTTTTAGAACAACTATCTAGACTTCTTGCGTTGAATGAATTTCATAAGGACTCAAAAGCATAGGAATAGAGACAGTAATGATAGATACTAGAAGTTGCTTGGAGAAGAGTAAGGGAGATTCCTAGGAGACTTTATAGTGGACACCGAATGCAGAGGAATAAAGAAAAGAGGCTGTGGGTCGGTGTGTCACAGCAGAGTGCAAAATATGGACAATTTAATACATTACAAAAAGCTATTAACAAAAGTGCACAAAATAATACAATTGTTTGATGTTAAAGAAGACGAATATGGCGTATCCTTGATTTGATTATTACACACTCTACACATGCCTTAAAAAGCCATACTATAACCCACAAAGATATACATTGATTATAGGTGCACCAGAAATCATAATTAAAAATAAATAAATAAAAAGAACTGCAGGGGCCAGTAGGTGGCATGGAGATTAAGGCACCGGACTCCCACATAACTGACTGCAGTTCAAGGCCTGGACCTGGCGGCTTGCTTTCTCTCTCTCTCTCTCTGGTGAGTGCACGTGTCTTACAGCAAAATTAAAATAATAATAATAATAAATAAATACAAACCTAGTGAGAAAATTGCATAGGGTAGAAAATCAATTCATAAATTACACACTGATAGGCTAGCAAGTGTGATAATGGGCCTCTGGATGCCTCTTGGAAGGATGGGGTGGTGCTTCTATTAAGAGTGAGGACCTCTAGTTCTTATTACTTAAAATAGTTACAAATTCTCAAATGTCACAAACATGAGCACATGCTCATATACTTTGGTCAAGGAAAATAGTCCAAGATTTGGAAATGGGGCAGAAGGTTTATTGCAAGACCTTTCTATGTCTTGTTGGGTCTGTCTGCCCTAGGAGGTCTACCCAGAGTTCTTTGCTTCTCTATAGCTGGGTGCCTTTGTTTGACCTGCTCCTTACTATGGATTAGAGTATTTTACAACTCAGAGTTGATAGAACTTGTGAAAAATTAAGAGAAAGGTAGATGCTTCTTGCCTCATAGCAATGTGAAAAATTCTGTGTGGTAGAAAAATGGCCCCAAAGGTTACATTGATATTTGCACTGCAGGATATGAAGCAGGTCTGTATCTAAAACAGCAGTCTTATTCAAGCAACCTTTCTTTCGGTGACTATAAAGAATCACTTCCTCCAATTCTCTTTGAGCTAACTGTCTCAGTCCATTTGGGTTCCTGTAACAAAAATATCACAGAAGGAATGACTGATGAACAGCAAACATTTATCTCTCACAGTTCTGGAGGGTGGAAGTCCACAATCAAAGAGCTGGCAGAAAACTGGCACAGTGGTAATATGCCACTCAGGAGAAACCAGATCCCATATGGTGACCATGGTTTGAATCTCTGGCCCAGTCTGGCATGTGCACAAGAGCCCAGGATTCAGTGGGCTGGAGGAATGGAGGTAGGGGAGTATGGTGTGACCAGAACCCGTGGAAGGTCTTCTCTTTCTCTCTGTCTGTCTGTCTCATGGCCACATGCATGAGCTTTTTAATGAGTAAACAACAACAACAAAGCCAGCAGAGTCAGTGTCTGGTGAAAATAGTGTGTTCTGGCTGTGTCTTTGCATGGTAGGAAGAGACACACGAGCTTCCTCAGGCTTCTTTTAAAGGACACTAATCCCAGGACCAGAGATGGCATTGTGGTTATGTCACTCCCACATAGTCAACAGTGGTTCAAGTCCTGGACCTGGCAGCTTAAAACTCACACTGGGTGTGTATGTGCATGCATGCCCAAAGTTCAGACAGAATGGAGGAGAAGGGATTATGCTGTGGCTATCTCCCCTGGGGGTGATTTCTCGCTTTCTTTGTCTATGGAGAGTATGTGGGCCCTATAGCAAAAATTTCTCTAAAATCTCTTCCAATCCCATTCATGAGGGCTCTGCCTTCAGGACTTAATCACCTCCCAAAGTTCCTATGTCTTAATACTGTCACACTGGGGATTCGTTTTCTATATAAGAACTGGAAGTGTGGGTAGTAACATTCAAAACATAACACCAACCTTACCATCTTACTGGTTTCTTCATTAATGTATTAAGTAAGTAATTGCCACATGCCCACTTAATATATTTGCATGAGAGTCACGATTTCAGCTTTTTGAAAAGTCTACTTTGACACTTCTGTTGTCCCCTTGGAAAAAGGCAATGAATCAAAATCGAAAATCAATTATACCCACATTCTGACAGGCAGAGAAAAATGTCATGTTTTTACTTTGCCTATAACTGAAGTAATCTCTTTCCAAGTGTCTAATTCAGTTTAAATTTCGTCTGATGCCATGATGTTATGCAGGGAACTGCCTCAGGGCAGCATCCAGGCTTTCCAGGAAAGAATGTGAATCCTTCAGAGTCTTCTTTTCCCCTGCTCCCCACAATGGTTTCTGGATGTGAAGGAAATGGGGGTGTGGGTTATGTCCTGTGGCTTATGGGGGACGGTGTCCTTGGTTTGCTGGTGACTCTTGCCTACCTAGGCTCTGGGCAAGGCCCTTGGTCTGTCCAGTCTGTGTGTCCTGTAGGCTTCTATTGCTCAAGCTGTTGGCAGATACAAAGCCATCTTGAAGCCTGCCCATATGAGCCAGAGTGAGGGAGACAGAGAAAAGTGTCCTTGGGGTGTCTTGGGTTTTGTTCGACGTGGCTTCTCACTAGCTTTCCTGGCTGCAAAGTCTCTGCACCCTTTGCTGTTCTCTGCCTCAACTGACCGCCCTGCAGCTCACCCCAGTCCCTGCCAAGAGGTGGCAAGCCCTCATGCCAGCCCAACTGCACAGAAAGTGAAGGCACCCTGAGAAAGCTAAGCCCAGGGCCACCCTCATTTTAATTGCTGCATTGGGTCCGTGCGTTTTAGAAGAATTATGTCCATTTTCATCAAAATTGTTAACTAGATTGCTCTGAAGTTGTTCGTACGACTCTCTCGGTAGTTTTTAACGTCAGTGCAATGCATAATGATGCCCGTTTTCATTCCTGGTATTGGTCATTTCTTATTTCCTTCCTCAGTTTATCAACTTTATTACTCATATAAAAGAATCAACTCTTGACTTTTTTTTTTCTTTTTTGAGAGGTTTTTGCTATAGGGTGCATGTGCTCGCCAGAAAGAGAGAGACAGAGAGACAGAAAGCGAGAAATCACATACACACACACACACACCCGGGGGGATGACCATGCTGCAATCCCTTCTCCTCCATTCTCCTCTCGGGATCTTGGGCACACACTCACATGCGCCGGTGTGAGTTTAAGCCACTGGGTCCGGGACTCGAACCACGGTCGACTACATGGGAGTTCAGCGACATAGCCATTACGCTAACTGCTAGTCCTGACTTTGTCATCTTTTGCTTTCTATTTTACTGTTTCCTCCCCTTATTGTCATTATTTTCTCCCTTTGGTTTTCCTTGAGTTTATCTGCTATTCGTTT
The DNA here is from genome assembly GCF_000334495.1 of Tupaia belangeri chinensis. Lineage (NCBI taxonomy): Eukaryota > Metazoa > Chordata > Mammalia > Scandentia > Tupaiidae > Tupaia > Tupaia belangeri. The sequence goes on from NW_006159539.1 coordinate 3,187,326, forward strand.
ACTGTCTCACGATGGTAAGAGTGGAAGTTTACTCCCTGGATATTCCCACATGCCTTCCCAGCTGCAAGTGTTCCGCTAAGCAGTGGTTGAGCTGCAACTCTTGTGCTCAGAACATTTTCCAAGGTACACCGTGTTTCTTCTTTTTGTTCTGGGTGTTGTAAAGGGTCTTGCTCCATTTCTAAACATGTAGAGATTTTTCTAGTTTCTGATTTTGGTATCTGGTTTAATTCTACTCTGGAGTCTGACTACTATTCCTCGGTGTCACTCTGGTTCACATAGGGCAGGCTTCAGGATGGCTCTGTGTCAGTCCCAAATGGCCCAGGACTAGCCCTCAATGCCCTGCAGCCTATCTCATGCACCCTGTCCCCTCCAACTCTACGCTGGTAGAAATTGGGGG
>NW_006159539.1:3187738-3189914 GCF_000334495.1 Tupaia belangeri chinensis
TTTTTTAAAGAATTATTTATTTAATTTTATTTATTATTTTTATTTATTTTCTTTTTTTGGAGAGGTTTTTGCTGTAGGGTGCGGGTGCTCGCCAGAAAGACAGAGAGAGACATAGAGACAGAAAGCAAGAAATCACCACCCAAGGGGGATGGCCACGCCGCAATCCCTTCTCCTCCATTCTCCTCTCAGCATCTTGGGCACGCACGCACACGCGCCCAGCATGAGTTTAAGCTGCCGGGTCTGAGACTCGAACCGTGGTTGACTACATGTGAGTCCAGCAACATAGCCATTATGCTAACTGCTGGTCCGTTATTATTGCTATTTTTAATTTGACCAGAGGGAGAGGGAAAGTGAGAAAGCACGCTGCGAGGTCTGGGACTCAAACTGCAATCAGCCATGTAGGCGTCCAGCGCCCCAACCACCACGCCACCTGTGGGCTTCTCTTTCTTTCTCTTGTCATCTTCTCTGCCATTTTTGTTCTCTCTCTCTCTCTCTCTCTCTCTTTTTTTTTTTTTTTTTTTGGTAAACTTCTCCCATATCCACATCTCCTTTCTGAATGCAGCTGATATCTCATTAAGGACCCGAACACGGTCTAAACCACGGGAGAAATTTATGAGCCAAGTCCTCTAAATTGGTTTGTGATATGCTAAATAAAGAAGGAAATAAGGGAGTTGGGCAATTTTCTTCCAGAGGAAAAGAGCGTGGCTGGCAAGGCTATTATTCTGCTGCATAATCATGTTTTTGATTGTCAGGAACAGACTATTCCTGTGGCCTTTCTTTCGGCATGCCTCCTGCGATGTGCTCGTCTCCTCCCCGGCAGCGTGCTGCCTGGAATCAACTCATCTGAAGGTCACATACTCGGCACTGAGCAAGGGAAAGGCACACGAACTTTTGCAAAAACACTTCCCATCTTACAGAGGAAGCAGGTGCTGGTATCCGTGCATGATTTCTGTGTCAGAGCAGGTTTTCCCTTGCGGTGCTGTTTAAGCTTCAACAATGGAGTTGTGGTTATTCAGCTAGGCAGGTTCACAAAGGCGTCCCAGTCGCTGACAGCTGGGTAGTTGGATGGTGTGGTGCTTCCGGGCCACAGTGGGACCAGCCCATGGGGACTACGATGGTTCTGGCTGTGTAGGAGCGAAGGACTTGCATGTGGCAGGGGGAGCTTGAGGCTGCAGGAATGGGGTGGATCTGACCTGACGTTCCCTCAGCTGGAGACACGAGGAGGCCGTGGGGATCCTGCCCGACTGCGAATAAGAAGCCCTGGCTTCTGTGTGCCTCCCCCTCCGCCTCACTTTGAATCATAGGGGACTCCCTTCCAAAGTCTCATTTGCTTGAAGATTCCCAAATATTGAGACCAGCAGATAGCAAAATGGTTACGTCGCTAAACTTCCACATGGCCTCCTGCGGTTCGAGTCCCAGACTCAGAGGCTTGAAACTCACACCAGGTGCGTGTGCGTGTGTGCCCGAAATCCCGAGAGGAGAATGGAGGAGAAAGGATTGTGGCAAAGTCATCCCCCTTGAGAAGTCATTTCTTGCTTTCTGTCTCTTTGTCTTTCTCTGTCTCTCTGGCGAGTGCACGCGCCCTATAACAAAAATCTCTCTAAAATAATAATAATAACGATAAAGTAACGAAGAGTCCCAAATATCTGAGATCAGCCCAGCGGTCTAAGAAGTGTTAGGAAATCGAGCTTTCATTTCTTTCTCTATTTTTAAAGTTTTAAACATTTCTTCCGAGATAGAGAAAGAGACAGAGAGAAGCCATCCCCAGCAGGATCCCCACGTCATAACCCACGGCCAGCCTCAGCCAGCCCGGATCACATAAATGTAGGGGGAGGCCTGGGGACACAGACCGGGGACCTTCCAAGTGCCACCACCCCACCTGAGCTTACGCTGCTAACTGACTTCGGTTTCCCCTACGGACCTTACGTATTCATCTGCCTTAACTAAGTGGACAAAGAGCCTTCAATGGAATTAATAATAATAAAAAATCCTTTTCCAAATACTGAAATGCATTTGAGTAACAAGCAGGAGCAGGGAGTCCCTCTTCCTGTGACAGGGGCTCCTGCCCACGTTGCTCTCCCGTGAAAGCTCTGTAAAGCCCCGCCACGACCCCAGGCATGGGGCTCCTGAACCTGATTTATTTATTCTTTTTTTTTTTTTTTTTTTTTCTTCACCT
>NW_006159539.1:3190827-3196402 GCF_000334495.1 Tupaia belangeri chinensis
CTCTAATCCCCCCCAAATCGAACCCTCCGTGTTCCTAAAGCATCAGCAGGTGGTTTCTTTGTATAAGGACGTCAGGAACCCTCAGGTATCTGCCTTTACCGTCATTTCCCACGGCTGTAGTTAGAATCCCAAAGTCCTCTGTCAGAGAAAGCAGGACTAAGCCCTCGCAGAAGTTCACCAGTCAGCAAAGGATGCACTGGTGACGAGGCACTTGTCCTGGGGTGTCGGGTCGAGGCGCAGGACCCGGCTGCCTGACTAAGCGCAGTGGGACATGAGACCTCTGATGTAGCTTCTTCGCGTCTGAGTGCCTTCTCTCTAAACCGAGGATAATAATACCCGGGGAATCTCTGGGTCTCTGAGACTAAACGGAATACACATCTGACGCGCTTCCTAAGCACAATACAGGACACGGAGCACACTCGGTAATTAACTACTGATTCCATTTGGGTTTTTATGGCTGTGGGGACCCCTCTTCCAGGCTGGATGCAGGAGTATGAGATGCACATGGCCTCCGGGCTGCAAACCCCGCCTGGCTCTGGAATCCAACCTCTGGCTCCTGTGACACAGGGACATCCCACAATGACCAAGTCTCCCAGGGACCATTCCTCCCCACCCAGAGGAGGCTACTCTACTGGCTTGGACTGGCCACAAGCCCTGCCCGGCTCAGCCCCTGCTGTTCCAAAGGACTGGGCTTCCCCTGCAGTGACTCAGACCAGCGAAGGCGAGCCGCAAGCGATGGACTTGGCTGTCTGGGGGCGTCATTAATCTCCCTGAAATGAAGGGCCCCTCCAAGGCGGGCAGCTGCAGTGGTGGTGCACATCCACGCTGCAGGATTCATCCGTGCCTGCAAAGATGTTTATCGGGACAAACGGCACCCCATGGGCACCCGTGGCCCTTGGGCATCCATGGGGCTTGCCTCTGGCTTCCGTAAGAGCTCAGAATTGGAGTCACCACCACAAGGCTCCCTCCTTTCTCCTCCATCCCCACAAACAGGACAAGACTGGTCCTCAGACTAGGGACAAGTCCACCGCGGAGAAGCTGCGTGACCTTGAGTCACTGAGCCTAGGTCCTCGCGGCGAGACGGGCGTGTCATTTTGGATGATTCAGTCTGCGTGTGCAGGGCACCAGCTGGTCACCAGAAGATAGACCCAGCCACCTGACTTCCACGCATTTACAGGCTTCTCGGGGGACTGTGTGGGACAGAGATTGATTATGGAAGCCCGATGTTCTGGAGGTGGGTCCTCTGAGAGCGGGGGCATTTGGACAAAACAGGAAACAAATCATTAAACTTGTCATTCCACACTTTGCACATACTCCTTTAACGAGGCTGTGTTAAATCACTTGGGTCAAAGGTCCCCCTTATCAGAACTGCTGCGTCAAGTTGCCCACCCCCCAGTGCTCCACTGGGCAGTCTTTCGGACCAGTTCTGAGACATGAACCTGCCGTGGCCATGGCCTTCAGTGGCAGCGAGGGGCAGAGGGCAGCAGGCTGGGTTGACCACCAGGGTTTTTGAGTCATGGTTGTGTGACCTTGGGCAGGTTGCTAGACGTCTGTGTCTCTTGGAGCTAGGGCTCTTCCTTGGAGAGTGATGGTGAGACGGTGAGGTGGGGAAAGGGACTCTTGCACTAGTTTGGCTAGAGAGCCAGGCAAGACGGCTGCCTTCCCAGCTCGGCTGAGCAGATGGAAAACCAGGGCATGAGCCCTCTGTGGTCCTCCATTCAGGGCACACTGTGGGATCACCCCTACGTACCAACGGGACCTGATAGAGGAGCTGAGCATGCAAAGCCTAGAGAACAAGCTTGTCTCTACTGGTCCCTGAAGTACATCTCAGGGCAGATGCAGGAGGGGTGCAGGCCGGTGCACTCTGCTCCGAGAACCAAGGTGCACGTGTGCTTGGCTTCCCCCTCCGGTCTCCTGTCTCTGAAGGAGCTCGCCCTAAATTGCATTCATTTGCATAACCTAGTTGTGGCTTGGTTGACGGGGACACGAGGCGTACTGGGAGTGGCAGGCAAGACTGTGGAAGGCTGCGGGGGAAATCAAGTCCCAGTTTCTATTTCCAGCCTGCCCTCCCTGCTAAGGCCACTCTCACCAGTGAGACATTTTCACCGGAATGTGCTCGGATGTTGCCCTTGGCTCCCTAAAGTCATCGTTCTGTGGTGCGATAGTTGAGACCCGAGGTCCTTCTCTCAGCTCCACCATGGCTGCCTGACCTTACCATCTCTCCTCATCAGACTTGAATGTGGCTCAGCTCTTACCAACTGGGTGGCCCGGAGCACATCACTTCTTCCTGTTGAACTGTAACTTGCTGGTCTGCAAAATGGGGCTCCAACAGAAACTAGTGCAAGGCGTGTTGGCGGGGGCCAAGAAGAAGGAGGAACATACACGAAGTACTTAGAAGGTGTCTGCTTCGTAGAAAGCGCTACATAAATACCTCCTCCCCCGACACACACACCCTGGCTGTCCATCTGGCTTTACCTTTGGTGGAAATCCTGCAGGTTCGAACTCTCAGTGCAATGTTTCTGAACGTGTTTGGTGGGACAGGGTGGGGACCACCTGCACACTGCTCAGTTGTGTAGGAAACACCTGCTGGGATATTCCTACTGCATTCAGACATGGACCTGGGGTGGCAGATGACAGCCCATAGGCTGCATCTGGTCTGGTGTTAGTTTTTGCTTTCAGGTTATATTTATTTGTTTGCTATAGTGTAGGTGCACTTGCCAGGAGAGTTGGAAAGTGAGAAATCATTCCCCAGGGGAGATGACCACGCCGCAATTCCTTCTCCTCCATTCTCCACTCAGGATCTTGGGCATGCACACACATGCGTGCCTGGTGTGTTTTTCAAGCCCTGGGTCTTGGGACTCCAACCACGCAGTTGGCCATGTGGGATCCCACTGCCTTAACCCTCATGCTATCGGCTGGCCCTGGTGTCTATTTTCATATAGCCTGTGAGATAAGAATGGTATCTGAATTTTAAAACGATTGAACAAAATATTGGGTTGTCAGAAAAGTTGTGATGTGTTTTTGCATAGAAAAGCCTAGAAACAAAATATGTCATGACTCTCTGACAACCTAGTACAAGATTGGTTGTTCATATGTTTCAATAACATATGAAAATCATGCGAAGTTCAGATTTCAGTATCTAGAGGTACGGTTTCATTGGAACACAGCCATGCCTGTCCACCGACACGTGGTCTATGCCTCTTGTCACTGCAATGGAAGGGGTGAGCCATTGTGACAAGCCTGTCATGGCTTGCAAACCTAAAATACTTATGTCCAGTCCTTTGCAAGAAGAGTGTGCTGGGGACCAGCAGATGGCCTAATGGTTACATCGCTGGACTCCTACGTAGTTGACTGTGGTTTGAGTCCTGGACCTGGTGCCTTAAAATGCATGCCGGGCACATGTGCGTGTGTGCCCAAGATCCCAAGAGGAGAATGGAGGAGAAGGGATGCTGTGTGGCCATGCGCCCGGGGTGGGGGTGATTTCTCACTTTCTGTCTCTCTGTCTCACTCTGTGTCTCTGGTGGGCACATGCAACCTAGAGCAAAACATCTTTCTCTCTCTCTAAAACAAAAAAGGCATATAACATACATGGTAAAATACACATTTAAAGAAAATAATAAATATTTTTTAAAGAGAAAAGAATACTTTCAGCTGCCTCTCATATGCTTAGAGATTCAACGACAGGCCTTTGACTAGTTCATTAAACTCAGGCTAGTCCATCTTTAGAGACCCGCCCGTGATTGACACTTTATTGTTTTAAGTTTATTTTTTCTTCCATGACTGAGAGAGACAGAAGGAGTAAGAGTGAGAGAGAAAGAGACGGGGTCAGGCAGCTCCAACAGGGTCTTGATCCACCCTCAGCGTTAGCCAGCCCTGAAACAAGGCCACGTACTTGCTGGGTGTACTGAGAGACCTCTCTGGACATGAGTTTGAAACCTTGCCACGTGGGCCAGTCTCTCCGTGCTAACACCACCCTCTAGCTCCTGTACTTAATTCTCCTTCTGTAATTTTGTGGTATTTTATCAAGGAGGGTGCCCCACATTGCTTAAATTTGGGGTCCCCAAAATGAAATCTGCTACTGTCTCTCACCCCAGGTTGGGCCAAGTTCTCCCTCCCTCTGCCACTTGTTTTGCCTGCTCTGCTCAGCGTCCCAGATGGGGACATGGCTTAGGGCCCTACTAAACAAGCCCACCAATCCACAAGCCTGCACTGTTTGCTACATTGCCTTGCACGCTGACTTACCTCCCAGCATGCCCCACACCTACCACATGGAAAACGCTTAGTCGTGGACTCAGTTCCTCATCGCCGTATATGGGGATGAGGCTTCCCCGAAGGTTCCCTTCTGGAAGTCTTAAGAACTTTCCTGACATCCTGTTCCATAAGGCGAACAGGATTTTTAGAAGCTAATTTGTTTCTTGATTCTCTGATAGACGCTCATGAAAAAGCATCTGTTTCTTGGAGACACTTTGTGCAAGCTATAAAAATGGGTGGCAAATGTCACATTTGAATGAAAATCAATCCGCTGCATAAGGGCTTAAGCAGCCGTTAACAAGGAACATTATTTTCTCATAAGCAGGCAGCAGGATGCGTCTAAGCTGGAGAGCTGGAGGAGTCAGGACGATGCTGGCTGCCTTGTCTGCTCATCTTGCTCCGTGCCAGGGCCCCAGAGGAACCCGCTGGGGAGGAAAGTTCTACAGGGACGAGCTCTGCGGTGCAAAAAGTGCTGAAATGCAGCGAATACCAACTGCTGCCCATGAATGCTCCAACTGGCATTGCGCTACACACTTCCTGCACACCTCACCAAAGAAATAGAGGTAGTTACCACCGGCGACAACTGGGAGGTGGAGCTGGGAGCTGAATGAGCATCTGTGGGCAGCACAGCCCCTCAGGAGCTCAGGGCAGGGAGAGCCCAGCAGGGACATCCCTCAAGAAGGCACCAGCAGATGGTGTAATGGTTACATCTCTGGACTCCCACATAGTCAACCACGGTTCAAGTCCCAGATCCAGCAGCTTAAAACTCACATGGGGTGCATGTGTGTGCGTGCCTAAAGTCCTGAGAAGAGGATAGAGGAGAAGGAATTGTGGCCATCCTCCCAGGGGGTGATTTCTCTCTTTGTCTCTGTCTCTCTGGTGAGCACACATACCATATAGCAAAAATCTTAGGGAAAACAAAAGAAGGAGGAGGAGGCATTCCACTAAGGGGGTGCCCCACTCCAGGAAAATGGGCAGGAGTGGGTAGGGGACCGTGACAGGAAGGGCATTCCAACGTATCCCAGCCCAGGTTCCCTAAGTGCAGTGAGCACTCGAGACAAGAGTCCGCTCTCCTCCCCGCCTCTCCCCCCCTCTTCCTTCCCCCTCCCTCCTGCTTTTCCTTTTCTCCTATGTTATCCCCAGATCCAATGCCATATGGACGTGCCCCACTGCCACACCTTTGTTCCCACAGACCCTTCTGTCTGGAAAGACCACTCCTGCAGGAAGTTGCAAAGCCAAGTTCAAATGTCAGCTCTTGTGATCTGAACCGAAGACCTGCTTTTTTTTTTTTTTTTTTTTTTTTTTTGGGGGTTTTTTTTCTTTG
>NW_006159539.1:3196876-3219832 GCF_000334495.1 Tupaia belangeri chinensis
GCCGCAATCCCTTCTCCTCCATTCTCCTCTTGGGATCTTGGGCACGCACGCACACGCGCCCGGCGTGAGTTTTTTTAAGCCACCGGGTCCGGGACACGAACTGCGGTCGACTACGTGGGAGTCCAGCGACATAGCCATTACGCTAACTGCTGGTTCCCCCGAAGACCTGCTTTTGAATGTCTTCCAACTCTTGGTGTTATGTGCTCAGACATGTGAAGGCTTCAGTGGCCATGAGGGAGCAGCCCCCCGCCCCTTCACCTCCACTTAGCCTCTGCTCTGGGCAGAGTGGGTAAGTGACCATGGACAGTGAGGACAGCAGGCCTCGTGTCGGGTCTCACCTGCCCCATGGAGTCGGTAGGACTGGACAGGCCCTCATGGCTGCAGACAAGGCAGGGGCCCACAGAGACCAGGTGCATTTACCCGCAGGGAGTGGAGCCCAGCCTGCACCATCCCCCTCCACCATGGCAGCTCTGCGAACCAACCAGCTGCCTGTGCCCGATTGGTGATCGGATGCTCAGAAATCCCTGAGGCCAGGCCTGCTTCCTGGAAGCCCACCCCGTGCAGGTTCAGGAAGAAGAAGCAGATACACCACAGTCGAGCTCTTCCCGCCCCACAAGTAAGGAACCAGATGTGCAAAATGGCACCAAGCCCTTTCTTACACTGGGAGCACTTCCGTAGCCACATCCCACTTTTACATTTCAGTCACATCCCTGCGGTGGGCAGGGCGGGGATGAGTGCGACCCCGGTCATGTAGGTGAGGACACAGGCTCGTAGAGACAACCTGACGACCCATGACTGAGCTCACCTACCGCATGTAGGTCGAGAAGGTGTGGGCACCCTACAGACGGAGAGGCTGCCCTTCGACCTGCGTCATGTCACTTGAGTGATGGCAGGACGTGGGGAGGGGTCCTACAGGCGTTCCTGCACCTCAGGTGTCCATCAGTCTTTGCTTTCAGGACTTCGGGGCCAGTGAGACATCTTTGAGGTCCACAGAAACTCCCAGGAAGAACCCCTGGGGTTCTCCCGTGAGCCTGGGCAGACTGTCAGTTTAGAAGTTTAGTACTGAGAACTCAGGGGCAGGACAACTCGGGCAGCAAGAGGAAGCCACGTTACGGTCCCGTCCGGCCACTTCAACCAGAAACTGTTGTCTTAATTGGCCACAGAGGGCTGTGTTTGAAACAGGCTCCACCCCTTCCCGTGTTCAAAAATCAGCATGAACACCTCCCTCTAGGGAGTGTCTAAATCGAAGGTCACAAGAAGCTGGCCCTCTCATAGATCTGGACAAAGATATATTAGGTTGTCGGGAAAGTCATGAGGTAGGTTGGCCTTTTTCTACACAAGAATGCATCATGACTTTCCCGACAACCTAATTGAGTAGCTTTTGGTTTAATTCTGTTGTAATTGGAAAGAGATGGCTGTTGAAAGATTTCACATAAAGTTTTACATGAAAATTATGAAAGACCATCCCACGCGGCTACGGTGGGGCCATATTTCTTCTTGGCAACATGCAATGCTGGAGCTGAGACGCTGGCATCCCCTTTGGAACTGCTTACGGAGTTGGTTTTCCACAGTCCTCACCATTCCCTATCGCTCAGCCCCAGCCTACTCCTGACATTTATGTCACCTGCCTGGCCTCTGTAGGCATCTGATTTTGCCATCCCATCCATGCATGACTTTACATTTTTTTATAGTTTTAAAAAATTTATTTTAACTTGGGAACCAGCAGTTAGCGTAATGGCTATGTCGCTGGACTCCCACATAGTCGACCGCGGTTCGTGTCCCGGACCCGGTGGCTTAAAACTCACGCCGGGCGCGTGTGCGTGCATGCCCAAGATCCCGAGAGGAGAATGGAGGAGAAGGGATTGCGGCGTGACCATCCCCCCTGGGGGGTGATTTCTCACTTTCTGTCTCTATGTCTCTCTCTGTCTGTCTGGCGAGCGCACGCGCCCTACAGTGAAAATCTCTCCAAAAAAACAAAATAAATTATTTTAACTTTATCCATTCATTTGTTTATTTTAATTTGACCAGAGAGAGACAGAGAGACAGAGAGAGAGAGAGAAATTGAGAAAGTGAGCTGCCAAGTCCAGGATTCGAACCACGGTCAGCCATGTGGGAGTCTAGTGCCCTTAAACATCATGCCACCTGCCAGCCCCCATGCATGCATGACTTTAAAGGGGAGACCTCGCATTAGCAGCTGCCATCTTTGTTGTACGGGGAGTTCAAAGATTTGACCTGTGACCACATGAGCCGCAGCTTGCACCTGCCAGTCCTCTGCTTCCTGTGAGCTGCCCTCGCTTCCCTCAGGAAGGATGTGGAGCCTCTCTGTTGATCTGTCACTGGAACAGATGCCGGTCTGTGAGGCCAGCCAGGCCTGGCTTGGGCGTCTCTACATGGTGTTTGCTGAGGGCTGTTGCAAGCCATCCTAGGTTGGGGCACACGAAGGTTTCTCTGGGTCATAAAGCCTGGGGTACAGTGTCATATACATGGTAGGCAGTGGCCACTCCAATGGGTGCCAAGACACTTTCCCACCTGGCTAATTCCCTTCGCTAGATGTCACCTTGGCCTGTTCTCTGTCCAGGTCCCGAGCCCTAGTAGAGAAGGCATGAGTGGTGCTCAGGGGTGAGTGGGGAGGGATGGGTGGATGGACTCTGTAAGAGCAGCATGTGCACAGGACACCCGATTACTGCCTAGGGCGCAGGTGGTCACGCACTGAGAGAATCCAGACCGTCTAGCATTGTCCCTGTCCTCCCTTTCTTTCCTGCGGCGCCTCTCACCAGGCAGCCAGGAGTGGCGGCTCACGCTGGACCTGGTCCACCCTTCCTCAGGGCAGTGTGTTCCTTTGGTTGCTGAGCCTCTGTGTCCTTCTCAGACAGTGGGGGCCTGACATTCCGCTGAAGGCTTAGATGGAGGAGTCACCAAGGAAGAATTTAGCATAAGTGGGAAGAGCTGTCCTGGGAGGAGAGCAGCAGATGCTGGAGGGGGCTGAAGCTCTGGGCTGTCTGGAGGGCAACAAGGACTCAGGCTCCGCTGGAGTCCACTGCCCTGCCTGGGGCTCAACCAGCCCTGCCCGGCTCGTCCATCTCCTGCCTCTGCTTCTCACATCCCAGTCTCCAAAGACGTGGGAAATGAGAGGATCAATCACACCATGGTTAGGAATTCCCTTTCTCTGCTGAGAGTCCTTGAAAATGCCTGCTTGCTGCCCGCCAAACGGAAAGTAATCCTACTTATGTTCTGCTAAGGCCTTCTTTCCTCTGAGCCCAGCGAGTGAGATTCAGATTTGCAGAGGAGGCCCAAGAATTTACGTGCAGAGCCCCAAGCTCGGGGCAGTGAGGCATACTCTGTCGAAGGATGCATCCGAATCCACAGAAGCTACAATGATCCTTGCGTTAGTCTTGATAAACAGAACCCCGGGAGGCTCGGCCTGACACGGGCTGTGGGAGGCTGGGCTGGTAGCCTCCGCTGCTGAGGTCTGCCACTGGCCGGGCAGAGCCAGATGCCACACTCTAGGACGTGAGCATGAAATGACTGCCCTCCCCAAAGATTGGGCTGACTCTGAGTCTGCAGAAGGGCTTACCCCACAGCACGACAGGTGGCCTTGGACACCTGCAAGACAGAGTGAACCAGACCCAGACACGGGTGACTGAGACGGCCAGGAATTGGGTTTCTAGGTTTCCTGGTGATGCCGATGCGGCTGGTCTGGGAGCCCCAAGACTCCTTCTAAGACGTCGGAGTTCAGTATTCTTTTCTCCAGTTTGCTCAGAGCAGCAGGGCGACCTGTCTGTAGTCATGCAGCTGGAAGTGGTGGAGTTAAGATTTGAAGCTGGATTAGGGGAACTTTTTTCTTTTAAAAAATTATTGCTTTAATTTTCTTATTTACCTTTACTTACTTACTTTAATTTGACCAGAGAGAGAGAGAGGGAAAGTGAGAAAGCAAGCCACCAGGTCAGGGACTTGAACCATGGTCCACCACATGGGAGTCCAGTACCTTAACCACCATGCCACCTGCTGGCCCCAGGTTAGGGGAATTTGACAACCAGAGGTTGTCATGCTCCTTGTGGCAGAACCAGTGACTCCATCTTGGAGCTAATCTGCCAGCTTAACTGGCGTTTGACCCCAAGCACCGTGGCTACTTCCCAAGGCTAGAACATGGAGATCACTCTTCTCGCTGCCACCCACAGCCCTGCTCCCATCCATGAATTACCTTAGTGCACGCGTAACTAGCAAGCTGGTCTTGTCTCTCTCATCCTTTAGTTTCTTGGCTCCTTTGAACTCTGGAGGCCAGTTTGCTTACATGGCCTCACCTGGGAACACTCGCCCTGAAGGAGGCCAGCTCGAAGGTTAGCAGGACGGCAGCCATTTTGAAATTAAGAACGACCTCTAACAAGAACAACTGGTCCAGTGCCAAGTCCTGGGGAGGTCAGAATGAGGAAGGGCCGGCTGAAACCCCAGGAGTGGGTATTTAAAGAAAAGCAGGACTGAGGATGATTGCTCAAAGGCAAGCAACTGACTTTGATGGTAGTGAGGGATGATTTGCATAGTGAGGGATGATTTGCACATGCTTGGATCTTAACTCTATAAGTACTGAGCACACGCTGAGCTTTTAAAAAAAAATTTAAGAATCACTTAATTTTACTTATTATTATTTTTAAATCTGACCAGAGAAAGACAAAGACAGAGAGAGAGAGAGAGAGAGAGAGAGAGAAAGCGAGAAAGCAAGCCAGCAAGTCTAGGGCTCAAAACGCAGTTGGCCATGTGGGAGTCCAGCACTTTAACTACCACACCTGCTGGCCCCCATGCTGAGCTTTTTGCGACAGTTCAGTGGTGTTTAGTGCCTGCATGCCTGTCACCAGCTGCAGAAATAACCCCCTTTCTTCTCCATCCTCAGCCTCTGGTTTCCTTGGCCATGAGAAGAAACAGCCGGGCTAGGTTTGCTGGTGTCAGTAGGCACTGCGAGCCGATGACGGCGGGGGATCAGCACTGGACGTTCTGGCAGCTACTGGAACCCTTTAGCTCTGCGGGTGTGCTGGGTCCTTGCCACCGAGAGCTGCCACTGGTTTTAGCCGGATTAAGAATGGAGGCCTGGGGTGGACGCACTCACTTTTGGGTAAGTGAAACCTGGCTATAAGCTGTAGAGTCAAAGCCTTTCCCATGTGGGTTCTGTTCCAGAGCAGGAACCATTTGGGCGCCGTGGGAAGGAAAACTAGACTTGCTTGAATTTGACTGCCCTTTTGTAATCTGTGGCCTTTTGTACTTGGTGAGAAGTTGGCAGAAGAGACAACTTTGGGGTCTGAGCTCAAATTGGCTCCTGGGCAAGTCCCGTTCACGGCCACGTGGGGCCCTCCTTCCTGTCTCTGCTGTGGGGGCGCCCAGGGGGCCAGCCTGGGGCCTTTGTATGGACAGGTCCTGTTCTCTGCTGTTCAGGTTCGGAGGAACCCGTTTGTTTTGGGGACAGTGGCCAGCCTGGGCCCTTGGGCAGGGGAGGACTGTTGGTCCAACTGAGGGCCAAGCAGAGGAGGGAGAGCGGTTGGGAGGACGCCAGTTTGTACTGACGGGTTAATAACAGCGCCCCTCAAGAGGGCCGGCTCTAAGTCTCTGGGTGAATTACCAGCAAGTGGTGCAGAGAGCCGGGCCCCTGGGCCCCACCCGTGTCGTTGCCGGTGGATTAGAAACCTCGTTCTCCGCGTGTTTCTTGTTTCACCCTTTGCTCTGCCTACTTTGAATCTTGAATTTTCCCTTTCCCACGCATCTGGTCTTGGAGAGGAGTCAAGGCTGATTGGAGATTTAGTCTGTCTCCCTCAGGTTCAGTCGGTTCTGACCAAATGGTTCAACATCTTGGGTTTAACGCCTAAACTCATTTATGACAAAAATCTCTTTATGTTAAGGAGATTTTTGAAAAATTGAACTGTTCTAAAAGTTGTGTAAGATGCTTTGTTGGTATGGGCAGGTCTGGGAATGCTTTTAGCGAGTTTTTTCCTGGTATCTTGGCTTACATAGATAGCTGAGGCATGTGGTTTTAAAATTCAGTGATTATTGGGACCAGCAGATGGCGTAATGGCTGTGTTGCTGAACTCCCATGTAGTCTGCGGCAGTTCGAATCCTGGACTCAGCAACTAAAAAAACACTGGGCGTATTTGTGTGTGTGTACAAGATCCCAAGAGAATAGAGGACAAGGGAGTGCCGCGTGGCCATCCCTCTTGGGGGTGATTTCTCACTTTCTGTTTCTTCTTTCGGGTGAGTGCGTGTATCCTATAGCAAAAAAAAAAAAAAAAAACCACAACCTCAAAAAAAATAAATAAATAAAAGTGAATGATTATTAACAGAATCTTTATAAATAAGACTTTCAGATAGCTTGAAATATAAATTAAAATTATGAGAAATTGAATGATAGTCATGCAACGTTTGAGTGATTTTAAAGTAAGTTAAAATACTTTGATTAACACGAAGTATAAAATTTTCCACTTTTGGCTTTTTAAATCTTACAGACAAAAGATACTGGATAAGTTAATAAGATTATTTTGTTCTGCACTGCAGAATCTGTGAAGAATGCAAATGGTTTTTAAAAATATAACATGCATATTCATAAGCTGTTAGTATACAATTCAAAACCGCTTGCTTCTCGAGAATTAAGGTTATTAAGAGTTTTAAAATTCTGGTTATTATATACAAGCAAGATTAGAGAAAATTATGGTTTGTTTTGATAAGATAAATCATAAGCAAGGTATAAAAATGTACTCTCATTGAGAAGAATAATTTTCGTCTAAGTCAGGTTATTTAAGGTCATTTATAGAAGTCAATGTGAAAAAGGATGAGAAAATACAAAGAAAACAGCAGGAAAGAGATGTGGAAAGAAAATTACAGGTGTAAAGATGCATTCTTAATACAAAAGGTTAAAAAAGGAAAGACAGTCTTGGTCTAAGGCAGAATTGTATGGTAAGGTTTTTGCTAATGCAGAATGGTGGACTATTTCATAGTGGAAAAGGACAAATACTGAAAGTCTAAACTATGTTGTTGAAGTTTCGAGTTGAAGAAGGTGTTCTGGAGGCTGAGAACAGTACTTTTATGAAAGGGGTGGCCAGGCTGCAGTCCCTTCTCCTCTCAGGATTTTGGGCATCCAGGCACATGGTCTGGGTATATTTTTCAAGCTGCCGGGTCTGGGACTCAACCCATACACTCAACCATGTGAGATCCAGTGCCTTAACCACCCTATCACCTGCTAGTCCCCCACAAGGTTTTTCTTAAATACTGATCTGCTCATAGTAAAAAGCAATCATACTGCAAGAGGTTTTTCTTTACATCATGCTAACTTGCCTAAGAAACAGAGTGTGTTTTTTTATTGCATTTTGATTATTTAGGAAAACTGAGGTTTAAAAGGTTGAACTTTTACCTATATAATTTTCTGTGTTTAATATTAAAATGGTTAAAGAAATGACTATTATTTCTCAGTGACTGTGATCCTGTTTTGGTCAAACGTAAGCTTTTTGATATCTTCAATAGGTGTTCCCAAGATCAAGTACTAAATGCAGTATTTCTGACTTAGACTTATCTGGTATATCAATTTATATGAGAAGTATTGTCAATCGATAAAGTAATGCTCAGTTTCCTCCATGGTGATATTTACATACACGTGTCATAGCGCTCTGTGTTAAGATCAGGTAAAAAAATTTTTTTCCTCCTTTTTTTGGAAAGAATTATTTTAACTTTATTTATTTTAATATGACCAGAGAGAGAGAAAGAGAAAATGAGGAAAGTGAGAATGCAAGCCGCCAGGTCCGAGACTCGAACCGCAGTTGGCCATGTGGGAGTCCAGCACCCTTAACCACCACACCACCTGCTGGCCCCTTGAAGTTCTAACAGCACTGATGTCATGCCATCCGACATACCCTGGGGTTACCCCTCAATACTGCGTGCAGTGGAAATAGCTGAACCTTGGTCAGCAATATCACTTCTGAAAGGCGCTGTCATCAGCTGAGCTGTTTCATTGTGGCTGTTACCGTGGTTTCAAAACTGATCCCCATGGCAGAGAATCTAACAGGCATTCTTAAATGGAGGTTCCCGACAAGTGTAAGATCAATGTGGCGCCAGCAGATGGCGTCGCGGTTACGTCACTGGACTCCTACATGGCCCACCGCGGTCTGAGTCCTGGACCTACCTGGTGGTGTGAAAATCACTCCATGGCGTGAAAATCACTCCAGGCACGTGTGTGTGCGTGCCCAAGATCCCAAGAGGAGAATGGAGGAGAAGGGATTGCTGTGTGGCCATCCTCCCTTGGGGATGATTACCGTCTCTCTCTCTCTCTTTCTTCCTGGGGAGCACACATCCTAAGGCAAAAACCTCTAAAGAAAATCAGTGGACTTTGGGTAAACTCCGCTGACAGCCACTCCCGCTGGGCTTCCCTTGTTGCTCAGATGTGGCTGAAATAAAGCATGGGTTTGACACTGACTCCTAGTCTCCGGTCACACCCGCACCCCACCCCTGTGTGGGACAGCAACTGGGACAGATCCACCCTGGTACTGAGGGACGTTGGCGCATGACCATAGGTATTTGATCAATGATGCTTATGTAGAGAGATCTCGATCAAGAGGGGAAATGAACACGTTCTCAGAATCAGAATAGAGTCATCATTGTCAACCCTGACTACACCTAGCCCAGAAGCCGAGGGGAGGTTTCTCATGCCAGCATGCCTGATCACAGAGCTGTTACTCAGAGAACTCTGCCAGTGAAAAATTCGGTGGGCATGTTGTGGAAATCATGCTCATCCGAGCTGTACCCTGGTGCAGTGTTGGCACCAATTTCCTGGAAATTGCTGAATGTTTACAAAACATGGGGGCACCAGCGGTTGGCATGGTGGTTAAGGCGCTGGACTCCCACATGGCCGACTGTGGTTTGAGTTTTGGACCTGGCAGCTTGCTTTCTCATTTTCTCTCCCTCTCTGCCTCTGTCTGATAAAATTAGAAAATGATAAATAAGATAAAATAAATATTAAAAAAAAAGAAATTCATGGGTAGGAGGCCAGCAGGTGCATGATGGTTAAGGTGCTAGACTCCCACATGCTCAACTGTGGTTTGAATCCCAGACCTGGTGGCTTGCTTTCTCACTTTCTCTCTCTTTAATGAGTGCATATGCCCTACAGCAAAATTAATAATAATTAATAAAATTAAATAATTCTCTTTAAAAAGGCATGGGTACAATTGATAGTGGGGAATCAAGCCATAGACTCATGTTAAGATTTCTCCTTCTGTATCTGTGGTGAGGCTGAGAACCAGATCTGAGCTGTGAAACTTCCACCAGAACTCGGAGCGGGGGATGAGTGTTTCTTTGGTTATGCCGTGACCTTGGTGGGGAACTGTAGCCCACCAACACGCGTTACCAAATTTATCTAAGACTCTGTTAATCATGGTTAATGAAACTGCCAAATTCATCAGTCTTTTGCAGCTGTCTTTAGATTCTCTAGCAAAAGTACTGTTAGACAATAGGGTGGTGTCACATGACATTTTAGTGGAACAAGGCGGTGTTTGTGTAACCGTGAGTACTTCCTGTTCTATCCTCCCAGAGAGACACGTGTTGAGAAATTAGACAACAGGCAACTTGGCTTCAGGCTGCTCTGGATCAGCATGTCCCACTGCTAAAGAAGGCTGCTGACTGGCTGTCTAGCATAATTTCCTGGCTCCTGAATGGGCTGAGAAACACAGAAATAGGAAAATGGTTCATTACTGGATTGTTGGTATTACTGCTTGGCTACTTGGTGTTCAAAGGATGTTCGTATTGTGTTCTGAAAAGACTCAAATTCATGACTCGATCGGTCCATGAGACCAGAAATGACTGGGGAGAAGCCTTGCAGCGTTCTCATAGTAAAATGCAACCTCCCTAGAAATCGTGAGTGCGTTCGACAGTGGGAGTGGAGGCAGGCCAGCTTGAGGTTTAGCAGGATGGCAGCCATTTTGAAATTAAGAAAAGGCTTTAAAGAGAACACAGTTTGACCAAGTTCTGAGTCATGGGGAGACTGACTGAGGAATGGTTAGATGAGAAGCTGGATAATCGCTCAAAGGAAAGCAGGCAGTTGACTTTGATGCATGGTAGTGGGCCTAACTGTGTTACTGTGGGCCCGTATCTTGGATCTGTAACTACTGAGCACACACTGAGCTTTTCTTTCTTTTTTTCTTTCTTTTTTTTAGAGGTTTTTGCTATAGGGAGTGTACACTCACTGGAGAGACAGAGATAGAAAGCGAGAAATCACCCTCCTGGAGGGATGGCCATACCACACCCAGCATGAGTTTAAGCCTCTGGGTTCAGGACTCGAACCATGGTCGACTATCTGGGAGTCCAGCAACCTAACCATCACACCATCTGCTAGTCCCAAGCTTTCTGAGACAGTTGGGTGGTACTAGCTGCCTGTGTGCCTTGAACTAGTTGTGGCAATCACCTCCTTCCTTCTCTAGCCTCTGCCTCTTGTTTCATTGCCTGTGAGAAGCAGCAGCCAGACCCTGTAATACCGCTAGAGGAATTTCTCCCGGGTTCCATAATCCGAGTCTGACCAGCTCTGCTGCTGCTCCCTAGATCATTCCCTCCTCCGTCCTTCCTCCATGTTAGCAGAGCTGCCTAGGAAGGATCCCCTATGGCCAAGGTTTCTGGGGGGGCTTTTATCTTATGGGAACAAAGGGTTAAATTAGAAGGCCAAAGTCTCCTGCCCTCCAGAGGTAGCAAAAGGCCACCTTCTCCTGGAACCACAGCTGGGGACACTTTCTCTGAATTGCAGGGGTGGCATGGTCCTAGGGAGGGGTGGAGCAGGAGGGTGAGAGGGGAATTGAACTGTAGGTGGCGGCCTGACCCGGGAACTCAGGTCCACTCTCCCACACATAATCTTGCTGAGGAGTGTCTTCAGAAACCAGAACTCGCTGAAGAAGAAGACAAATTTTAGGTGAGTTAGATTTCACCAGACTTGTATATTGATTAACAATAATGTCCTTGTTCACTTGGCGATGTGGCCACCAGGGAGAGGCAGAATTCTCGCAGTTCGGTTTGCTAAAGGTAGCGATTTCCTTCTGTTCTCCCGCAGACACTGGGAATGAATACATTAATATTCTAACTGGGGCACAGGGAGGGGGACACACGCTTTGACCATCCCCGAACAGTTCCACTGTACGGTTGATACCGAGAGAACCCAAGTCTCTTCCTGGGAATGGAGCCTAGAATGTCTGTTTGCCGAGTTGAGTGGCTCAGTGGTAACGCAATTAGACCCACATGGGAAAGGAACTGGGTTCACGTCCCGGGACTCCCTGAGCAGACCAGGCATGTGTGTGCATGTCTATCGTCCAGGTGGACAGAGACTGGGAGTGGACGGAGGACTGAAAGCCCTCTGGGGCTGCCTGTCTCTTTCTCATGGAAGAAATGAATGAGTGTGTAAGTCAGTTGGCCCAGTGAAGACAAGCACGCCTCTGAAACCAACTTAATAAGAGAGTAAGAGACAGCTTCCCACAGGACGGTCATCTTGGAAGCTGAACGGCCAAGCTGTTGATGGAGATGTCAGGGTACTTGTTAGCTGTCAGTGCCCCCCTCAGGATGTCAGTGTCCTCATGCTTGCCACCCCTGGCCTACTCATCATGGCCACCTGAGCATGAAAATTCATGTCTAGGCACGTAATGGCTATGTTGCTGGACTCCCACATAGCTGACCGCGGTTCGAGTCCCGGACCCGGTGGCTGGAACTCACACCGGGCGCGTGTGTGTGCGTGCCCAAGATCCCGAGAGGAGAATGGAGGAGAGGGGATTGCGCCGTGGCCATACCCCCGGGGGGTGATTTCTCACTTTCTGTCTCTCTGTCTCTCTGTCTTTCTGGCAAGTGCACGCGCCCTATAGCGAAAACCTCTCAAAAAAAAAAAAAAATTCACGTCCATGAAAAGAACACCATACTCCGGTCACCCATGTCTGCCAACAGTCTGGACTCTGGGAATGGAGTGTGTTCCTTGTCTTTCTGACGCTGCTCCAGAGGCAACAGGGTACTTGTCCTTTAGTCACCTGAGGACAAGGACAGAGCCATACTCTATGGGATCTGTGGCGTCTCCATGGGGCCAAGTCACTGGGAATCAGATCTTTACAAGGAGACTCACATTCCCACAGACAGGGTGTATACTCTATATGGAATATGGAAGACGTGCCCGGCGGCAAGTTAGACCCAGGGTCACATCTTCCCACTAGGAGGTGTTGGCGGAAAGTCTGAGAAACTCCCTCTCTCTGGGCCTGTTCTTGGTGACACCTGAGGGCCAAGGTGACAATGTGAGCCCTTAGAGGAAGGTCCGGGAGGCGCCTGCTTTGCTCTAACTAGACCTCAGGTGAGGACCAAAGCAGTCCTGGGTCCCAGCCAGGGAGGACACTGCTAAAAGGTGGGGGGGTGGTTAAAGCTGCAGGAACCCTGGAGCATGCTCATGGGTGTGAACACCCCTCCTACTCCAGGGGCCTCTTAGACACCTGTGGTTCTAGGGTGGGTGTGGCCGTTGTCCCAAAAAAAAAAAAAAAAAAAAAACCACAACCTCAAAAAAAATAAATAAATAAAAGTGAATGATTATTAACAGAATCTTTATAAATAAGACTTTCAGATAGCTTGAAATATAAATTAAAATTATGAGAAATTGAATGATAGTCATGCAACGTTTGAGTGATTTTAAAGTAAGTTAAAATACTTTGATTAACACGAAGTATAAAATTTTCCACTTTTGGCTTTTTAAATCTTACAGACAAAAGATACTGGATAAGTTAATAAGATTATTTTGTTCTGCACTGCAGAATCTGTGAAGAATGCAAATGGTTTTTAAAAATATAACATGCATATTCATAAGCTGTTAGTATACAATTCAAAACCGCTTGCTTCTCGAGAATTAAGGTTATTAAGAGTTTTAAAATTCTGGTTATTATATACAAGCAAGATTAGAGAAAATTATGGTTTGTTTTGATAAGATAAATCATAAGCAAGGTATAAAAATGTACTCTCATTGAGAAGAATAATTTTCGTCTAAGTCAGGTTATTTAAGGTCATTTATAGAAGTCAATGTGAAAAAGGATGAGAAAATACAAAGAAAACAGCAGGAAAGAGATGTGGAAAGAAAATTACAGGTGTAAAGATGCATTCTTAATACAAAAGGTTAAAAAAGGAAAGACAGTCTTGGTCTAAGGCAGAATTGTATGGTAAGGTTTTTGCTAATGCAGAATGGTGGACTATTTCATAGTGGAAAAGGACAAATACTGAAAGTCTAAACTATGTTGTTGAAGTTTCGAGTTGAAGAAGGTGTTCTGGAGGCTGAGAACAGTACTTTTATGAAAGGGGTGGCCAGGCTGCAGTCCCTTCTCCTCTCAGGATTTTGGGCATCCAGGCACATGGTCTGGGTATATTTTTCAAGCTGCCGGGTCTGGGACTCAACCCATACACTCAACCATGTGAGATCCAGTGCCTTAACCACCCTATCACCTGCTAGTCCCCCACAAGGTTTTTCTTAAATACTGATCTGCTCATAGTAAAAAGCAATCATACTGCAAGAGGTTTTTCTTTACATCATGCTAACTTGCCTAAGAAACAGAGTGTGTTTTTTTATTGCATTTTGATTATTTAGGAAAACTGAGGTTTAAAAGGTTGAACTTTTACCTATATAATTTTCTGTGTTTAATATTAAAATGGTTAAAGAAATGACTATTATTTCTCAGTGACTGTGATCCTGTTTTGGTCAAACGTAAGCTTTTTGATATCTTCAATAGGTGTTCCCAAGATCAAGTACTAAATGCAGTATTTCTGACTTAGACTTATCTGGTATATCAATTTATATGAGAAGTATTGTCAATCGATAAAGTAATGCTCAGTTTCCTCCATGGTGATATTTACATACACGTGTCATAGCGCTCTGTGTTAAGATCAGGTAAAAAAATTTTTTTCCTCCTTTTTTTGGAAAGAATTATTTTAACTTTATTTATTTTAATATGACCAGAGAGAGAGAAAGAGAAAATGAGGAAAGTGAGAATGCAAGCCGCCAGGTCCGAGACTCGAACCGCAGTTGGCCATGTGGGAGTCCAGCACCCTTAACCACCACACCACCTGCTGGCCCCTTGAAGTTCTAACAGCACTGATGTCATGCCATCCGACATACCCTGGGGTTACCCCTCAATACTGCGTGCAGTGGAAATAGCTGAACCTTGGTCAGCAATATCACTTCTGAAAGGCGCTGTCATCAGCTGAGCTGTTTCATTGTGGCTGTTACCGTGGTTTCAAAACTGATCCCCATGGCAGAGAATCTAACAGGCATTCTTAAATGGAGGTTCCCGACAAGTGTAAGATCAATGTGGCGCCAGCAGATGGCGTCGCGGTTACGTCACTGGACTCCTACATGGCCCACCGCGGTCTGAGTCCTGGACCTACCTGGTGGTGTGAAAATCACTCCATGGCGTGAAAATCACTCCAGGCACGTGTGTGTGCGTGCCCAAGATCCCAAGAGGAGAATGGAGGAGAAGGGATTGCTGTGTGGCCATCCTCCCTTGGGGATGATTACCGTCTCTCTCTCTCTCTTTCTTCCTGGGGAGCACACATCCTAAGGCAAAAACCTCTAAAGAAAATCAGTGGACTTTGGGTAAACTCCGCTGACAGCCACTCCCGCTGGGCTTCCCTTGTTGCTCAGATGTGGCTGAAATAAAGCATGGGTTTGACACTGACTCCTAGTCTCCGGTCACACCCGCACCCCACCCCTGTGTGGGACAGCAACTGGGACAGATCCACCCTGGTACTGAGGGACGTTGGCGCATGACCATAGGTATTTGATCAATGATGCTTATGTAGAGAGATCTCGATCAAGAGGGGAAATGAACACGTTCTCAGAATCAGAATAGAGTCATCATTGTCAACCCTGACTACACCTAGCCCAGAAGCCGAGGGGAGGTTTCTCATGCCAGCATGCCTGATCACAGAGCTGTTACTCAGAGAACTCTGCCAGTGAAAAATTCGGTGGGCATGTTGTGGAAATCATGCTCATCCGAGCTGTACCCTGGTGCAGTGTTGGCACCAATTTCCTGGAAATTGCTGAATGTTTACAAAACATGGGGGCACCAGCGGTTGGCATGGTGGTTAAGGCGCTGGACTCCCACATGGCCGACTGTGGTTTGAGTTTTGGACCTGGCAGCTTGCTTTCTCATTTTCTCTCCCTCTCTGCCTCTGTCTGATAAAATTAGAAAATGATAAATAAGATAAAATAAATATTAAAAAAAAAGAAATTCATGGGTAGGAGGCCAGCAGGTGCATGATGGTTAAGGTGCTAGACTCCCACATGGTCAACTGTGGTTTGAATCCCAGACCTGGTGGCTTGCTTTCTCACTTTCTCTCTCTTTAATGAGTGCATATGCCCTACAGCAAAATTAATAATAATTAATAAAATTAAATAATTCTCTTTAAAAAGGCATGGGTACAATTGATAGTGGGGAATCAAGCCATAGACTCATCACATCAGAGGGAAACCATGTTCTCTACAACCCTCCTGCCCCAGACAGAAGGCAATGAACACCGAGGCGCCTGGGAAGCTGAGCCTCCCGGCCGTCGCTCTGCTCTGTGACCCTGGGCTGGCTCGGGAAGGTGATGCTTCGGTTAAGATTTCTCCTTCTGTAGCTGTGGTGAGGCTGAGAACCAGATCTGAGCTGTGAAACTTCCACCAGAACTCGGAGCGGGGGATGAGTGTTTCTTTGGTTATGCCGTGACCTTGGTGGGGAACTGTAGCCCACCAACACGCGTTACCAAATTTATCTAAGACTCTGTTAATCATGGTTAATGAAACTGCCAAATTCATCAGTCTTTTGCAGCTGTCTTTAGATTCTCTAGCAAAAGTACTGTTAGACAATAGGGTGGTGTCACATGACATTTTAGTGGAACAAGGCGGTGTTTGTGTAACCGTGAGTACTTCCTGTTCTATCCTCCCAGAGAGACACGTGTTGAGAAATTAGACAACAGGCAACTTGGCTTCAGGCTGCTCTGGATCAGCATGTCCCACTGCTAAAGAAGGCTGCTGACTGGCTGTCTAGCATAATTTCCTGGCTCCTGAATGGGCTGAGAAACACAGAAATAGGAAAATGGTTCATTACTGGATTGTTGGTATTACTGCTTGGCTACTTGGTGTTCAAAGGATGTTCGTATTGTGTTCTGAAAAGACTCAAATTCATGACTCGATCGGTCCATGAGACCAGAAATGACTGGGGAGAAGCCTTGCAGCGTTCTCATAGTAAAATGCAACCTCCCTAGAAATCGTGAGTGCGTTCGACAGTGGGAGTGGAGGCAGGCCAGCTTGAGGTTTAGCAGGATGGCAGCCATTTTGAAATTAAGAAAAGGCTTTAAAGAGAACACAGTTTGACCAAGTTCTGAGTCATGGGGAGACTGACTGAGGAATGGTTAGATGAGAAGCTGGATAATCGCTCAAAGGAAAGCAGGCAGTTGACTTTGATGCATGGTAGTGGGCCTAACTGTGTTACTGTGGGCCCGTATCTTGGATCTGTAACTACTGAGCACACACTGAGCTTTTCTTTCTTTTTTTCTTTCTTTTTTTTAGAGGTTTTTGCTATAGGGAGTGTACACTCACTGGAGAGACAGAGATAGAAAGCGAGAAATCACCCTCCTGGAGGGATGGCCATACCACACCCAGCATGAGTTTAAGCCTCTGGGTTCAGGACTCGAACCATGGTCGACTATCTGGGAGTCCAGCAACCTAACCATCACACCATCTGCTAGTCCCAAGCTTTCTGAGACAGTTGGGTGGTACTAGCTGCCTGTGTGCCTTGAACTAGTTGTGGCAATCACCTCCTTCCTTCTCTAGCCTCTGCCTCTTGTTTCATTGCCTGTGAGAAGCAGCAGCCAGACCCTGTAATACCGCTAGAGGAATTTCTCCCGGGTTCCATAATCCGAGTCTGACCAGCTCTGCTGCTGCTCCCTAGATCATTCCCTCCTCCGTCCTTCCTCCATGTTAGCAGAGCTGCCTAGGAAGGATCCCCTATGGCCAAGGTTTCTGGGGGGGCTTTTATCTTATGGGAACAAAGGGTTAAATTAGAAGGCCAAAGTCTCCTGCCCTCCAGAGGTAGCAAAAGGCCACCTTCTCCTGGAACCACAGCTGGGGACACTTTCTCTGAATTGCAGGGGTGGCATGGTCCTAGGGAGGGGTGGAGCAGGAGGGTGAGAGGGGAATTGAACTGTAGGTGGCGGCCTGACCCGGGAACTCAGGTCCACTCTCCCACACATAATCTTGCTGAGGAGTGTCTTCAGAAACCAGAACTCGCTGAAGAAGAAGACAAATTTTAGGTGAGTTAGATTTCACCAGACTTGTATATTGATTAACAATAATGTCCTTGTTCACTTGGCGATGTGGCCACCAGGGAGAGGCAGAATTCTCGCAGTTCGGTTTGCTAAAGGTAGCGATTTCCTTCTGTTCTCCCGCAGACACTGGGAATGAATACATTAATATTCTAACTGGGGCACAGGGAGGGGGACACACGCTTTGACCATCCCCGAACAGTTCCACTGTACGGTTGATACCGAGAGAACCCAAGTCTCTTCCTGGGAATGGAGCCTAGAATGTCTGTTTGCCGAGTTGAGTGGCTCAGTGGTAACGCAATTAGACCCACATGGGAAAGGAACTGGGTTCACGTCCCGGGACTCCCTGAGCAGACCAGGCATGTGTGTGCATGTCTATCGTCCAGGTGGACAGAGACTGGGAGTGGACGGAGGACTGAAAGCCCTCTGGGGCTGCCTGTCTCTTTCTCATGGAAGAAATGAATGAGTGTGTAAGTCAGTTGGCCCAGTGAAGACAAGCACGCCTCTGAAACCAACTTAATAAGAGAGTAAGAGACAGCTTCCCACAGGACGGTCATCTTGGAAGCTGAACGGCCAAGCTGTTGATGGAGATGTCAGGGTACTTGTTAGCTGTCAGTGCCCCCCTCAGGATGTCAGTGTCCTCATGCTTGCCACCCCTGGCCTACTCATCATGGCCACCTGAGCATGAAAATTCATGTCTAGGCACGTAATGGCTATGTTGCTGGACTCCCACATAGCTGACCGCGGTTCGAGTCCCGGACCCGGTGGCTGGAACTCACACCGGGCGCGTGTGTGTGCGTGCCCAAGATCCCGAGAGGAGAATGGAGGAGAGGGGATTGCGCCGTGGCCATCCCCCCGGGGGGTGATTTCTCACTTTCTGTCTCTCTGTCTCTCTGTCTTTCTGGCAAGTGCACGCGCCCTATAGCGAAAACCTCTCAAAAAAAAAAAAAAATTCACGTCCATGAAAAGAACACCATACTCCGGTCACCCATGTCTGCCAACAGTCTGGACTCTGGGAATGGAGTGTGTTCCTTGTCTTTCTGACGCTGCTCCAGAGGCAACAGGGTACTTGTCCTTTAGTCACCTGAGGACAAGGACAGAGCCATACTCTATGGGATCTGTGGCGTCTCCATGGGGCCAAGTCACTGGGAATCAGATCTTTACAAGGAGACTCACATTCCCACAGACAGGGTGTATACTCTATATGGAATATGGAAGACGTGCCCGGCGGCAAGTTAGACCCAGGGTCACATCTTCCCACTAGGAGGTGTTGGCGGAAAGTCTGAGAAACTCCCTCTCTCTGGGCCTGTTCTTGGTGACACCTGAGGGCCAAGGTGACAATGTGAGCCCTTAGAGGAAGGTCCGGGAGGCGCCTGCTTTGCTCTAACTAGACCTCAGGTGAGGACCAAAGCAGTCCTGGGTCCCAGCCAGGGAGGACACTGCTAAAAGGTGGGGGGGTGGTTAAAGCTGCAGGAACCCTGGAGCATGCTCATGGGTGTGAACACCCCTCCTACTCCAGGGGCCTCTTAGACACCTGTGGTTCTAGGGTGAGAGGTGGCCCGGAAATGCTGGGATTAGGTGTCCCATCCAAGATGTGGTCTTCTTATGTTTCCCTTGGAGTGGGTTTCCGAAGGGAGCTTCACCTGGAGGGGCTTTGAGTATCAGTCCCTGGGCATAGCAGGGACCTTCTAGGAACACTCTGCTCCCGACGTATGTGTTCAAGGACACACAAGAAACCCCCTGAGCAACAAGGTCTGTAGAGGAGCCACAGTCTCTTGGAAGGCAGAGTTGACAAGGGCTCTGTAAAACACCTACTATGTGCTGGTCTCTGTAGCATACCTTATCAACTAAGATTTTCATGGCAATCCAACCAGGAAGACAAGAGTCCCTAAGTATATAAATGGGGACGCTGAGTCTCAGAGGAAGCGAGGGACTTCTTTAAGATAACCCATATCTTGACCATGTCCCGAAGGGATTCTCCTTGGGCTGAAAACATGAACGGTCTCATTTCATTTAACCCTCGCCAAGTGGAACTGGCTATCACCGTTCAGTGCAGCTGTGTGTGTGTTTGCGTGCTGGCTCTATATCAAAGACCGTTTGCTCTGAGCAGCCTCATGCAGTAAGTGTAACACAGGCGAGAAGACTGTAGGCTTCAAAATCCAGTGATTCCAGGGAACCAGCAGTTAGCGTAATGGCTATGTCGCTGGACTCCCACGTAGTCGACCGCGGTTCGTGTCCCGGACCCGGTGGCTTAAAACTCACGCCGGGCGCGTGTGCGTGCGTGCCCGGGATCCCGAGAGGAGAATGGAGGAGAAGGGATTGCGGTGTGACCATCCTCCCAGGGGGTGATTTCTCGCTTTCTGTCTCTATGTCTCTCTCTGTCTGTCTGGCGAACGCACGCGCCCTACAGTGAAAATCTCTCCAAAAAAAAAAAAAAAAAAAATTCAGTGATTCCAGTTCTCCCTCTAACCTGGGGTCACTTAAGTTGCTTTTTTTGATCACTAGTGTTCTCATCAGGAAAAGGGGGGGACGATAATTGTTACTCAGAATTAAATGACAGCTCATAGAAATGTGTAGTTTATTGTACGGGCTTAATAAATATTAGGTCGTCGGGAAAGTCAAGACCGGTTTTTCTGTTCTATGCAAAAATGTGTCATGACTTTCCCCATGGCCCAGCAAATGAAAGTGATTTATAGGTATGACTGACCTGAGGTTTTACAACTAAGAGCTAAAGGTTAAAAAGGCAGCACGAGGGGGACCAACAGATGGCGTAATGGTTACATCCTTGAACTCCCATACAGTCATCCATGGTTCAAGTCCCAGACCCAGTGGCTTCAAACTCAAGCTGGGTGTGCATGAGAGCATGCTTCCCAAGGGGGAAGCAGAGGGAAGGGATTGTGGTGTGGCCATCCCTCCTGGGGAGTGATTTCTCGCTTTCTGTCTGTCTATCTGGTGAGTGCACATGCCCTGTAACAAAAATCTCTCTTAAAAAAAAAAAAAAAGGCAATGTGAGGGTTGGTTGGGAGCACATGACCCACATGAAAAGGTTCTGGGTTCACATCCGGAGACCTTGAGTCCAGTGGCACTCATGCACTCGTTATCTGGGGCCGGCTGGAGTAGGGATGGAATGTGGGGTCAGGACCATGATGGGGGAACCAGCAGTTAGCGTAATGGCTACGTTGCTGAACTCCCACGTAGTCGACCGCGGTTCGCGTCCTGGACCTGGTGGCTTAAAACTCATGCCGGGCGCGTGTGCGTGCGTGCCTAAGATCCTGAGAGGAGAATGGAGGAGAAGGGATTGCGGCGTGACCATCTCCCCTGGGGGGTGATTTCTCGCTTTCTGTCTCTCTGTCTCTCTCTGTCTATCTGGCAAGCGCACACGCCCTATAGCGAAAACCTCTCCAAAAAAAAAAAAAGACTATGATGGGAGTGCTGCCATTTGTCTCTTTCTTTCTTTCTCATGGAAGAAAGAAATTTAAGCAAGCTTCCTCTCCTCGCCCCCCACTTTTAAGGTCATTTAACTAGTGGCAGAGCCAGACTAAACGCTGATTCAACACAAATGCCTGGTTTCCTCCCCTGCTTTGTACACAAGATAGCGGACTTTGACCGCACAGCTCCTGGGTGGTCAGGAAACAGACTTCCACTAGCCAGCTCTCGTGTTGCGGGAAGCGTGGAACGCACTTCAGGAATATTTCCTCCCCAAACAGTGCAAATACTCAAAAATATAGTCATTTCTAATAGCAAGCTTCACTTAGCTAAAAAAAAAATTCACTGACATGGACCAGGTCCAGAGCCTTCGATGCCAGAATTCGGAGCCATTACGCAGTCTTCCTCCCCATCAGAACTTATTAGAAACATTCACCCCAGAACCTTGGAACCTCGTCAGTTTTGTAAACCCTGTTCTTTCTATGGTAGCCAGACAGGATAATTTAAGGACATTTTCCTTGATTTCATTTCATTTTGCAGTTAAGTCATGGAAATAGTGTCGAAGGGCTGCAGGTTTTGAATTTCGGCTACGATAGTCTGCCCTGGTAGTGTAAATATTTGTCAGAGACAGAGTAACCAGCCAGGCAGGGTCTTCAGAATGGCTGTCTTTCTCATTAACCCAAGAAGGAAATAAACAGGAAGGATAGGCACTTCTCCCCATTACAACTCACAAGTGCTCAATGCACTTGTGCTATCATTTTTACAGTTCAGATGATTAAAACAACAAAACCTTTTCCTTTCCTTTTGCTTATTTTCAATTTACATATTAAGCATCTAAAGGGCAGAGATTTGCTCTAATTTCCTACCCTTACTGAGTTGAGAGACGCATTATACTTGATGTATTCATCCCAAGCATGCCATTCAAAATAATAAATAGAATTCCTGGAAAAGTGATTGGGAAATGAATCCTCTGAAACAAGATGAGATTCATGCAGTGGCCACACAGAATAAACGGACAGCTTACCCCCAGTTTCCCTTTCGGATAGATGGAGAGTCATTTGTTAGTTTTCCTAAGGTGCTATGGTTTTGCTTACACAAATTTCCATCCCGCGTCCTCAAAGCTGCTACGTGTCTTACGCTGCGCCCTCCCTGAAAAGCTGCGTTCGTCGAGATCCAATTCATAAATCACACCGAAAGCTTGGACGTCCGGCTTGATGACGTCGGAAACCCACTTTGCAGGTTTGCGAAGACTGCAAATCAGATGCTTACAGCCTATCTCAAGAGATGGCTTAGGGAGAGTGAGGGGAGTATGGGAGACCCCCTAATGTACTGGATGCAACACTAAGACTGCATCGGGGTCAAGCCAAAAACCGCGATCCTCGGGTTTAGCCGTGAGGCTCGGCTAAACCCACAGGATAGCTGCGAAGAGCCTTCAAAGCTTGTAGCAGTTGGTGGGAGGGACCCTCTCCCAGGGAAGGTGGCGTGGAGACTGGATGACAGTTTTCTCCCTGTGTACCCAGCCACATCCTGAAAGACTGTTGTGACTCTATTGTGTATCTAGCCAGGAGGGCCATCACATATTGGACTCTTGGATGGTTTCCTTTCCAGAACTTTCCCTGTGGGCAGTAGAGACGCTATTACCAAGTTCAGCTCCACCACTCCCCCGAACATAACCCAGAGCCCTCTCCACTTCCACACTGGAAAAATACAAAGCCAAAAACAAAAACCTAACTTGAAAACCTGGGTGAGGCTTTTTGATGCACATGGGGAGCCTATTGGACCGGGACTTGACATGTCTTCAGAAAGGCTGCCACCGACAGAACTTTCCCTAGAAGTTACATCAATCGTGACCTTCATCCACTGCCCCCGAGAACAATCTATTCTGTTACTGGTGGCCACAGGGAGAGGCTGAATGTTAGGCTCTGAACTTGGTAAGAAGGCATTTCCAACTTTGATGCAGTTTAGACTCACACTCACCAAACCCCACAACGGCAGAGATGCCGTGGGGAGGTGACGGTCAGTGCAGTCATGTCCCCGAACACGGTATCACATCCCCCCAGGTGGTTGAGCCCCTAGCCCCGCAACGCAACCAGCTGCTGCAAAGCGTTGCCGGGCGCGGCTCCCACCCAGGCAGCCCGCGAGCGTGGCTCCCCGCCCTCCCCGCCGCCAAGGCGCGCCCTGGGCGCAGTGCCGCCACGAGGGGGGGGGCCCCGCACG
>NW_006159539.1:3221548-3240827 GCF_000334495.1 Tupaia belangeri chinensis
ACGCAGCCAGCTGCTGCAAAGCGTTGCCGGGCGCGGCTCCCACCCAGGCAGCCCGCGAGCGTGGCTCCCCGCCCTCCCCGCCGCCAAGGCGCGCCCTGGGCGCAGTGCCGCCAGGAGGGGGGGGTCCCAGCCCTGGGCCCCGTGCGCCCGTTGCAGTCTCGGCCCGACTTGAGCGAGCAGATCCTCCGCTTGCTGGCAGCGGGAGGGCGGGCTCCGCGGCCAGGGACCCCACGACGCCCTCGTAGCTCAGGCGATGCTGCACCCCAGCCCCGCAGGCGCCGCGGCGGTCGGTCCCGGGATGGCCCGCAGTCCTTACCTGGCCAGGCCCGTCCCGTGCGTTCGCGGGGCCCTGGCGGAGCCGGCACCGAGGCTGGGGCAATCGCTGATCTCTCGCTGCGATGCTTCCCGGCAATGGGGGCGCGGGGTGCGCGCGGGGTGCTGCCCAGGCCCGGCTGGGCGGGCAGCGGTGGGGCTGCGGCTGAGTCAGCGCCCCCGGGGCGAGCCGGGACCAGCAGCCGAGAGGGGGCTCTGAACTGAGCGGCGGCCGCCCAGGCATTTTAAAGGCGAGGCAGCTGGACGCTGTTCAAGCGGAAACGCAGGGAAAAACTTCAGCCCCCGGGGTACAGCGTTGGATGCGCGGGGAGGGGGTCCAAGAGCCCCCGCAGGCGCGTAAACCAATCTGGGCTGGGCTGAGCTGACACGCTCTTTAAAGGTTTTCTCTTCAGATTCTCCCTTTACTGTTAAATAACCCTTTCCAAAGCCTCTGCCTGCATTATGCTTAATAATACAAATATTTCCATTAAAGTTGATGCGGGGGGCAAGACCAGGAGGCTGGTTTGGAAAGTCTGGGCAATGCCATTAGACAAGAGGAAGAAATAGGGTGATAGGGTGTAAAAATACAAGTCGTGCCTTTGTTTTTTGTTTTTTGTTTTTGTTTGTTTTTTTAAAAAATAAAAAACTGGAAAGGAGGAGAAAAACAATTTCTATTTGCAGAAGATGTGATTGTCCAGTTGGAATATCCAGGCTGAAGATGAAGTGAAATAGTAGCGTTTGCTGGTTGGTCGGTAGGTTACAAAATAAATATACCGAGTTAAGAGAATTCTGGTGCCCTCACTAACCAACCGGAACGGGACTGAACAATGCCATTCTCACTAATACCAAAACCATCAAAGCTGTGACCTGAACTTTTCTGGGAATGTGGAAACAAAGCAATGCAAGTCAAACGAAACCACAACACCATTAAGCTTCTATTCTCTACTTGGGCCCCAAAGAAGAATCTAATTTGTTCAAACACAAGCCTTATTCTGGGACAGGAAGTAAACATTCTACCCCTATGGTGTGGTATTGATCTATAAATTCAACACCCGTCAAATACCAAATAGGGTTTTCTTTTAACTCGGCCTGTGGTTCTCAGTCTTATGTGGGAGAAGAGCGAACAGTCCGTAAGATGTTGAGGAGATGAGAGGAAGGGCAACTCGTCCTGCTGGGTGTTAAAACCGAGAGATGTGTGTGGGGCTGAATGAATGAAGGAGGAATTGACAGCACTGATTGAGGGCCTCCTATGTCAGGAAGTGCTTTACGCGTATTAATGCATCTTATTCATCAAAACAACCCTAGGAGGCAGATACTGGTAACGCCATCACTCGGAGTAGGCCAGGGATGACACACACACAGGGTCACAAGGGCAGAAGTGGCCGATGAGAGGTTTCAGAACCTCGGCCTCTGTGTGTGCAAACCTCGTGCCACCACACCGCCTTTCTCACAGAGCACCCCTCGTTGAATACCAGGTTACTGGCCCAGAGATGACCATCCAGTGGAGTAGAACAAAGAGCTCAAAGAAGAAACGGTGGTGTTTAAGGTGGTGATTAAACTGGATGGGGTGGATAGATTTTGAAATAAACGTCGTTGGAATAACTAGATCGTTATTAGCGGGGATCTGGTTTTCCAGCTCGTTCCCCCCATCACAATTCCTTCCAGATCCATCAACTATTGGATGTAAAAAAGCGAAACCAAGGGTTGGCCTTGTAGCCTAGTGGTTAAGGGAGCCAGATCCCACATAGATAGTTCACTGTGGTTCAAGTGCCAGCCCTGGTGGCCTGAAAAACACACCAGGCGAGCGTGTCTGGGTGCCCATAATCTCAACAGGATGAGGGAATAGAGGAGAAATGATTGCAGCGTGACCCCACCCCATCGGAGGATGCTTTTTCAATTTCTCCCTCTGACTGTCTCAGGCAAGAGCATGTGCACTCTGAAAAAATAAGTAAATAAGCAAAACATAACCGGATGACGATTAGGTGAGTATTTGTCATAAATCCTTGATTCTGAAGGTCTTTCTAAATATATTATGAAGCCATAAAGGAAAAGTATGATAGATGTGACTATAAAAAATTAAACTCCTTTAGGAAAAGAGACACCGTAAACCAAATTTAATAATAAATGACAAGCTGGACAGAAATATGCTAAGTTGAACAACGAGCAACATAAATGCCCAGTTCAGTTTGAAGTCCAGATAGACAATGACTAATTTAGTATGAGAACGCCCCGCTCGTTGCCTGAATGTCACATGTAACTGGATGGCCCATGTTTTATCTGGTACCCCAATGACGATAGCAGTATTTTAATGCAGTTATTATGTAGCTTTGATAACCATTTAAAAAGATGGCAATCCTAGTAGAACAATAAAAGGAAAAATCCACAAAATAAGTAAAATAATCCAGTAAACAGGACAAAGTAACCATCTTCTTTAGCAATGAACTAAATGCCAGTAAGCTCAGAAAGTTGTACTTTTTACCTAGTGGCTGAAAAAAAAAATTAGAGACAAAATGCAACGCGTCAACTACAACATTGATTGAGGGCTTCCTACTTATGGAAGTGCTTTACATGTATTAATGCATGAGAAGTTTGGGAAAATGGGCATTCTCTCTCTTGGCTTATGAGAATGCAAATTAGTATGATATTTCTAGAAGGCGGCTTGAGAACAAATACATTGCATACTTTATGTTCATTGCAATAAACCAAGCAAATCCATTTTTTTCTTCTTTTTTTATTTTGGAGAGGTTTTCACTATAGGGCGCACGCGCTCGCCAGACAGACAGAGACATAGAGACAGAAAGCGAGAAATCACCCCCCAGGGGGGATGGTCACACCGCAATCCCTTCTCCTCCATTCTCCTCTCGGGATCTTGGGCACGCACGCACACGCGCCCGGCGTGAGTTTTAAGCTACTGGGTCCGGGACGTGAACTGCAGTCGACTACGTGGGAGTCCAGCGACCTAGCCATTACGCTAACTGCTGGTTCCCAAGCAAATACATTTTCAAGAATTTATCTAAAGAGATCATTTGATAAGTGAACAAAATACATATGGCTATTGCTTCGTATAAATTATTTTTATAAAGAATTATTTATTTAATTCTATTTGTTGTTGTTATTATTTAATTTGACCAGAGAGAGGAAGAAAGGGAAAGTGAGAAAGTAAGCTGCCAGGTCTGGGACTCGAACCACAGTTGGCCATGTGGGAGTTCAGCACCTGAACCATCATGCCACCTGCTGGCCCTCGAAATCATTTTTAATACTGGAAAATTGGAAAGAACCCAACTATCTATCAATAGTAGACTAATTACTTAAAATAATTAAATGATAGTAATATGTATTGAGATTGTTACGTGACTTCCTGTTTGGTGCACTTCCTGTGTGTTAATATACTTAATTATCAAAAAACACACTAAATGACCATAATTTAAAAAAACCTAAATAACTAAATTTTTTAAATCCAATAAAAAAAAAAAAAGAAACTAAATGGGGAAGCATCGCCAATGTCTCCACTTGACAGAAGAGAAAGCAGAGCGGAGGGTGAAGCGATGTCCCCAAGGTTCCACAGCAGGAAAATGGGGCTGGGATTTGAACCAAGGCTGTTTCCCTCCAGAGACCATGTCCTTAGCTATTTCGCCGTGTTGCGTGGGTACGGCACTCTCATGGATAGCTTGCTGGCGCCAATTCACCTGTAGGGTGAAGCGCGACGTTGTTATTTAAAATGACAGTGCAACTCTATACTTACTGTCATGGGAAATGTTCCTGACGTTGTTAAGTAAGAAATGAAATGTTCCAACCCACCTCTGTGGTGTGATTCCATCTGTGCAAAATGGAATCTATATGGATAGATGCAGACATGAATAATCACTCATATAGCTACAGCCTTTCTCAGTAATATGATTTGGGTTGGCTTTTAGTTAATGTTTTATTTTCATTAAAAAAAAAAAAAGATTCCCAGAGGGCACTTGCCCTCCTGAGAGAGAAAGGTGGAGAAAGCCGGCCTGTGATCAGAGACATGGGTCCCAAAGTACTGAGATTAACCCCCGCACCATGGGGCCGGGCCATTGTGCAGTTTTTAAAACCTTTCTCTTTACACTTTCCTTAATGGCTTAGATTTTAAAATTGTAATCGTAAGGGACCAACATAGGGTGTATTGGTTACGTTGCTGGACTCCCACATACTCGACTGCAGTTCGAGTCCTGAACCCAGTAGCTTCAAAATTAGGCCGGGCATGTGTGCCCAAGATCCCAAGAGGAGAATGGAGGAGACAGGATTGTGGCATGGCCATTCCCCTGGGGAGGGCTGATTTCTCATGTTCTGTCTCTGTCTCTCCAGTGAGTGTGGGCGCCCGATAGCAAAAATCTCCTCTCTCTCTCTCTCTCTCTCTGACAAAACAAAATTATAATCATGTTATTTCAATATCTAGGAAAAGGAATCCTAGGAGGAAATTCCCATTTTACGATTCGGTCTCACCGTAGTTCAGTATTCTAGGCTTTCTCCAAGCTTTTATCTTTTCCTCCAAATGCTGCAGGCTCAATCCGGATCACGGAGGTTTGTCAGCTGCAGGTGGGGGTCCCAAGCATCCCTCGTGGATCTCCTCCCTGCCCTCTGACTGCCATCACAGAGGACGCTAAGAACCTGGGCAGGCCCCGTCCGTGCCCTGTCCCTCCTCTCTGCATTTCGGAGAGGTCTGGCAGATGACCCAGCCCGGCATGGAGATGCTCAGGGGAAGGTGTCCCTGTTCTAACAAGACCTCGGAGGATTTGTGTGCCCAGTCAAGTCTGAGAAGCCTGGTCCCGAGGAGCCTATGCCCTCTGAGGTCTGCAGAGGGCAGAAAGGGCCGCAGTTGTTGGGCTCTCAGCTCCCCTTCCACCCAGAATGGGTGACCCCATTGTGTGTGCAGAGAATGTGCATGTGGCGGGGGGGGGGTGCATGAGCCATAGGATTGAGGAGTCTGTTGAGAGGTGCTAGAGGTACCTGCTTCCAGGAAAGGTCTGAGGGGTATGAGGAGCCTTTGCTCCCAGGAGCTGTGCCTGCAGAGCCTGGTCTACCACAGACTCTGCTCTCCCTCCTGGTGGTCTGCACCTGCTCCTCCTCCTCTGGGAGCCTACCCCACCCCACCCTGGCTCTTGGCATTTCTCTTGGAGTGGGATGGATCCCCCACTTCCCTGTGCATCTCTCACAGAGACGAGCATGCTGCTGTTTTCTTAGGGAACGTCCCTAACCCTCTCAGCAAGCAGGAGGCAATGGCAAATGGCAAAATGGCAGGGGTGGGTGGAGTGGCAGTTCCAGCCCTCAGGGAGTCCTTGCAGTGCTGGGCCTGGGTCTGTGGTTCCTGAGTCTCCTCCTAGTGGGTAGTGGGCCAGGACAGACGCTTTCCAGGAGGTCCTGCCTAGGCAGAGCCACGTCCTCTGGAAAAATACCGGGAACCCCCATTCTGGGAAGGACCATTGCTTGTTCAGTTCTCATCGATCTCTCTGCCTTGGGGCTGAATATGGGGGTACAATTTCAGACTCTGCTGGGAATTCTCCACACCCCCCAACCCCAGGCTCTGTCCCTCAGTGTTCCCTCCCTGATGCGACAGACTTCTAATCCAAACCATCTGTGTCCCCATGAAGATAACATCAGACCAGAGAGAGAAAGCTGAGGAAAAAGGCTCTTACAAAGCATGGGAGTCAGGATAGGAGAGAGACTGGAATTACAGCTTGGGCCTCTCAATCTCTGTCTGTGATCGTGTCTCGTCTTTTCCCCTGAGGTTAGTGCATCTGTCATTGAGGAGGGTCAGCCAGACGGTGGCAGGGACATACTCCCAGATGTTCCTGCTGTGATTCCCACTGTCACTGCTGATGTCCCTTGGGATGACCTCAGGGACCCTGACTGTCCCGACTGTGGAGATCAGACCTGCTGAGTGAGGGCTGGCCTGGGGTGTGCGTGTCAGAGGTGAGCCAGAATAGCGAGCATGGGTTGAACGTGAATTGACCTGCAGGGCCTGCGTGGGGATGCTGGCTTTACTCTAAGAGCGATGAGTGGTCTGGAACTGGTTCTAAGGAGGCTGTGACTTGCATCTTAAACAACCTGGGAATGGGACCAGCAGGTGGCATAACGGTTACATCACTGGACTCCCATGTAGTTGACCACGGTTTGAGTCTCAGATCTGGCAGCTGAAAACTCATGCCAAGCATGTGCGCGTGTGTGCCCAAGATCTGAGAGGAGAATGGAGGAGAAGGAATGGCGGTGTGGCCATTCCCCTTGAGAGGTGACTTCTTGCTTTCTCTCTCTCTCTCCAGAGAGTGCACACACCCTATAGCAAATCCCTCCAAGATTATAAAAAATAATTCCCCTTGAGAGGTGACTTCTTGCTTTCTCT
Source organism: Tupaia belangeri chinensis (assembly GCF_000334495.1). NCBI lineage: Eukaryota > Metazoa > Chordata > Mammalia > Scandentia > Tupaiidae > Tupaia > Tupaia belangeri. Next base: position 3,228,225 of record NW_006159539.1, read on the forward strand.
CTCTCTCTCCCTCTCTCTCTCTCTCCCTCTCCAGAGAGTGCACACACCCTATAGCAAAAATCCCTCCAAAATTAAAAAAAATAAAATAAAATAACAGCTCAGGGAGAATGTACTAGAGGACACAGGGGCCAAACCAGGGGCATGAGTGATGGGCCAGAGCGATGGGGACAGAGGACACAGAGTAAGTGCTGCCACGTGTGTTTGGGGGCGGAGCCGGCATGGTGAGGACTAGCGGAGGGATCTCAGCAGAGGGGGCAGGTGGAGGACAGTGCTCCGTCGAGCAGTTGCCTTCTGGGGAGGCTCCATCTGGGGACACCAGTGTTTACATACCTGGCAGAGGAGGGTGACCCGGGAGAGGAAATAGGCGTGGAATGGTGGAGAGGTGTGAGGGGTACCCGAGAGGAAAATTGCTGCTCAGACCAAGCGGCCGGGGCGGAGTGGGGCTCCATCCCCGCTGTAGACCCGAACTGGGTAGTTCCTACCCCTTCCCTAATCCTCCTCACAGTCCTTGGTACCAGTCACAGTCATCCCGGATTGACACAGTCCGTCACAGAGGGCAGCTGGTTTATAAAGGCCACCACCAGCACGCCTCCTCTCCCCCCACCCCTGCCGTGCCCCACTCCTCTCCACGGCATCGAAACGCTTCACAGAACTGCAGGAAGTACGGGGCTCGCTACCACAGACGCTCGCAGGCGGCCGCTTGGATCTCACGAATACTAGTATTCGGCAACATTTGCCTTGGTTTTAGTTTTAATCTAGTCCGTCATCCTGAAGTCCTTGCCCTCACATTTTTCTTTCTTTAATTGCTAGAGGCTGCGTGCACTCGTCGGAGAGATGGAGAGACGGAGAGAGGGAGAAGGCATTTTTCTATCCTGGTGGGATTTGGGGCACACAGGCACATGCCCCTGGCATGTTTTTCCAACTGTGAGGGCAAGAATTTGAACCACGCGGTGGGCCAGGCTGGATCTGACTACTTGAACCACTAGTGCCCGCACACTGGTGTTTTATCCGGTTCATATTTTTAATTCATAATAGTCACATAGCACAAGGTTGAAAAATAGGAGTCTACCCTGTCATGACTAGAAGGAGGTGTGTCTCAGTCTCCTACCCAGCTGGGACGTCATGAGGAAGGGTCTTGAAACTCCAACCATGCATCCTGTATCCTTCCGGGTATCTCGATTAAGCATCCCAGAAAACCAGTCTTCTCTTGCCGATGTAGTTTGGTTGGGATTTGTGCTTGGAGCTGGGAGTCCACTTGGGTCTGTGTGGCCCCCAGATCCATGCTCTTGCCCCTCTCTCTCAGATCGCCCCTGAGGACAAGATAGCATTGGCTCCTAGTCTTTGCTGCCCTAGGGGACGTGAGACATGGGTAGGGATGACCAAGGGACCTAGGTACCATTTCCACAGAGTTTCTCAGCCAGTGAGCAGGACATCAGATCCCAGCATGCTGGTGAGCACAGAGCCCGTGTGTCCATGTGACAGTGTCCTGGGGAAGGAGCCTGAGGGTTGCAGCATGGTTGGCTCCTTACGGTCAAGACGAAGCAAGATGGATGGCCCCTTGCATCTCTTGGCGTGTTACAATCTCATTCTGCACCACTTCTCGCACATCCTGGGGCTTGTGGGAGCTGGAAGCGTCTGCCCCCGGTCTTTGTCAGCGCCGAACCATATGGTGGGAAGAACAATGAATTCTCCACATGGCTGAGCCGGCTCAATATGCTGCTTGTTGGAGTGCGGGAACATGAGGTGCATCCTTTCAAGCCCCCTGGAAGCGAGTCACGCAATCCGTCTTCTGGGCTTGTGAGTGGGCACTGAGTGGTCTGACCCAGATGCTCCTTGGCATTTAGAACCATAGGAAGAAAACTCCCCAAACTTACATTGTGCAGTTCTTGTGTGTTACATGCCCCTGGGACCTTGCATAGAAGAAAAGCTGTCCCTGGGTTTCACGTGTGAAGGGGCCAGCTAGAGCGGCCAGATGCACAGCCAGCTAAGGTTTAACAGCAAAGCTGGGGTTCTGGGCAACCAGGAAGACAGAGCCCCGGACGTGCCCGTCTCTTATCCCTCGTGTCTCGGTTAAAGTGCTGCTTCTTCCTGGAGACGTTCCCTGAGCTCTGCCCTCCTCCAGAGAGAGAATGTCCACCAGGGAAGCTTCAGAGCAAGGCTCAGCTTAGATGTGTGCACACACGTTCTACTCATCACTGGAGCAGGTGCGTCCTTTTAATAACACGTCTCAGTTTGGCGGGATAACGAACTCCCTAGGGGCAGCGTGCTTGCCTCTCTTTCGTGCCATGAAATACAGCGGCTAGAACTCAGCGGATGCTTGATAGATAGTTTTCAAATAACATAGTACACATACAAATTGAGAATGAGTCAATATGTTTCCCTGGGTGGGTCTGAGAGAAGGAAAGGACTTGTGATTGTCCTGGTCAAAAAAAGGCATCTTGAGGGACCAGCAAGTGGCATAGTGGTGAAGGTGGCTGGATCCCACACGGCCAGCTGCACAGTTCAAGTCCTAGGCCCGGCAGCTTGAAAAACATGCCAGGCATGTGTGTGCATGCCCAAAATCATGAGAGCAGAATGGAGGGGAGGGATTGCAGTGTGTCCAACCCCTAAGACGGGATGCTTTTTCACTTTTCCTCTATGTTTCTATCTGTCTCTCTCTGGTGAGCACACATGCTCTATAGCAAAAGTATTTTTTAAAAAAGGAGTTAATGTATGATGAGAAAGTTTATTGTAGACACCTGAAAGAACTGAAAACGTGTCCATACAAAAACTTGTGCAAGAATGTTCATAGAAGCATTAGCAGTCCAAGAAATAGAAACGGCACAATGGGGACCAGATGGCGCAGCGGTTATGTTACTGGACTCCTACATAGTCGACTGAGGTTCAAGTCCTGGACCCAGAGGCTTAAAACTCACACCAGATGCCTATGTGTGCATGCCCAAAATCTCAAGAGGAGACTGGAAGAGAAGGGATTGTGGTGTGGCCATCGGCCCCAGGGGATGGGGGGAGGAGTGAGGCAATTTCTTGCTTTCTGTTTCTCTGGTGAGCGCACACGGCCTATAGCGAAAATCTCTCTCTAAAAAGAAGGAAACGGCATAGACATCCATTAATGAATGAATGGGTAGACAAAATGTGGTAAAACCATCTAATAGAATATTATTCTGTTGTTAAAAAGGAATGAAGTGATCAGCAGATGGCATAGCAGTTATGTTGTTGGACTGCCCCACATGGTTGATCATGGTTTATGTCCCACACCTGGTGGCTTGAAAATCACACCAGGTATGTGTGCGTACCCAAGATCCCAGGAAGGGAATGGAGGAGAAAGGATTGTGGTGTGGCCATCCCTCCTAGGGGGGATAATTTCTCACTTTCCCTCTTTCTCTCTCTCTGCCTGCAAGTGCATACACATACACCCAAAGGCAAAAAAAGAGAAAGGAATGCATTACTGATGCATGCTCCAACATGGATGAGCCCTGAACACATTATGCTTCACTGAAACGGTTGGTCACAGAGGGCCACGTATTATAAGACTCGGTTTATATGAAATGTTTAGATCAGGCAAACCCACAGATGAAGGGTGGATTGGCAGTTACCAATTTTTTTTTTGGAGAGGTTTTTGCTGTAGGGAGTGTGTGCTTGCCAGAAAGACAGAGAGAGACAGACAAACAGAAAGTGAGAAATCACCCCCCACGAGGGATGGCCACGCCACAATCCCTTCTCCTCCATTCTCCTCTTGGGATCTTGGGCACGGACCCACACACGCCCAGCGTGAGTTTAAGCCACTGGGTCTCGTCGACTACATGGGAGTCCAGCGACATAGCCATTACGCCACCTGCTGGTCCCGGCGAATGACTGCTAATGGCTATGCAGTTTCTTTTTGGGGTGGTGAACTGTGCTGGAATTAAGTGGCAGGGACGTGAGAAGCTCCGTGCTTATGACAAGAACCACGGAGCCGTGCATTTTCAAAGGGGGAATTTTATGGCATGAGAACTAGGTCTCAGTGAAGCTATTATGTATGAAAGGTACCAGCCAGGAGGGGCAAGGTGTGGCCTAGTGTGAGATGGGGCTGGAGCCAGAGCCAGACCACGTAGGTCTGTAGGGACTCCTCGGGGCACCCTGAATATGAAGGCAGTAGGGCAGCGCCTTGACAAGGCTAACTTTGCTGGGATGCTTCTAGTGGGCAAGGAATGGGAAGGAGCAAAGTTTCTAGTGACTAAGGATACGCACTTGGGATCAGCTGGGCTGGGGTTTGAGGGGCATCTGCTTTGAGGAACTGAATAACTTCCTGGTCTTGGCCTTTCAGCACCATCTGCCCTGTGCCTAGCTGAAAGGCCTCCCAGGCACTGCAAAATGACTCACCCATCTCCAGTCCTCCTGGTCCTAGAGAGTCACAATTCCTAGGCTCTTTCTCTTGTCTGTACCATCTGGGGGTGGCCGGGCTCCCAGCTGCGCCCCCTGGAGAAGGTCCCCATGGTATGTTGGTCCAATGGGACCCGGCCCCTGGCTGATTGATGTGCAGTGATCCTAACCCCAGTTGGGGCAGTTGATTCCTTGTTCTGGCTTCTAAGACAACGAGTCACCTGCGAGTCTGTGTGAAGGTGACGTCAAGAGCAGTCCTTGGACTGTCAGAGCATTGGCTCCTGCTTTGGAACAGCCCTGGCTCCTCCTGGGTGTTCAGCCATGCTCAGGGCCCTGAGCTGCCCTGTCCCTCTGATCTCCCCCTTTAGGCTTCCCGAGCTGCGGAGGTTTCTGAGGTTCCCGAGGTTCCTGAGGGGAGCAGCTAAGTCTCAAGGGGCTTTGCAGCAAGGTCGGTCACCAAGGAAGCCCATTGTCAGGGACCGAGGCCGCCGAGGAGTCACCTGTCCTCGGGGGAGGCATACAAGATGTGACAAATAGTATGCTTTGAAAGAGCCTCTGCTATTTATTATTATTATTACTAATTAATTGTTTTTTAAGAGATTTTTGCTATAGGGCCTGTGCACTCGCCAGAGACAGAACGAGAAATTACCCCCCAGGGGGACGGCCATGCTTCAGTCCCTTCTCCTCTCGGGAGACCTGGGACCCTGTGCACATACACACACGCCCCTGGTGTGAGTCCCATGCTGCTGGGTCCAGAACTTGAACAGTAGTCGACTACGTGGGAGCCTTAACCACGATGCCACCTGCTGGCCCCAACCTCTGTTATGTTTTTTAAAGTTTATTTATTCCTCCCAAGATTGAGAGAGAAAGAGAAGCCTTAAACAGGGTCTTCACACTGTGATCCACTGCAGTCCCAGCCCCAGCCCACCCAGGACAGGAGTGCTGTGTGTGTTCCCAGGGTGTTCAGGGAAGCTCTGGGATGCGAACCCCGCACCTTCCCACGTGGGCCCAGCTGCATTATCTCTGTGCTGCTGCTGGGCCCACACTTCCATTTCTTTCTAAGACTCTTTCTCTCTCTTCATCCAGCAACATGACAGATCCGTGTCAGGGAGACACCCCCTCAGGAAGGTGGGAACATGGCATGGGGCAGGGGAAGCTGTCCCTTCCAGTCGGCCTCATGGGAAGGGCAAGGAAGACCTGAGGCTTCCCCTCTCCAGGCCCAAGGCCTGCAGGCGATGAGGGACGAGGTTCTGAGGCTGAGGGCTTCCATTTCTCTTCCATTTCGAGGGTTTGACAGGAGAGGTCTGGGCCAAACCTCTGTCAGATGGGCACACAGGCCACTTCGGGGCTCGCCACCACGGGGGAGGGCTGGCCCAGCACTGCAGAGCGGGGAGCGCACAGCTCGGGGTGGTGGACATGAGGGCAGACTCTGATCCCCGCCAGGAAGGGCCTGCTGTCCAGCGTGGGAGCGTGGCCTGTGCCGTCAGCCCCACCAGAAACCCGCCTCTCACGGCCATGGGCTTTGAACAGAGGTCTGACGCCTGGCCATTCGGGCCTGATGCTGGACACCTGGATGGCACATCTCACTTCAGGGTGACCACACCGGTTGGCTGAGGCTTTGCTGAGTCTGCCACACAGGTGACCTTCTCTCCCCAAGCCTGCTTTCTGCTTCCTCTCGCAGGTGAGACCCCGACAACCCCACTACAGTACCTGTTTCCCGAGAACTCCCCGTGGCGCCAGAGCGTGGGCATCTCAGTACAGAGTTTCTGCCTTACCTGGGCCGTGCAGTGCAGGCTGGCTGGAAGGGCACAGGGCCACCCTCCTGGGCCCAGCAGAATGCAAGGGAGGGAGCTCCGAAAGGCTGAGAATCCACACGCCGGGGCCTGTTCTAAGGAGAAAGGGGACTAGGACCAGCAGTTACCGTAATTGTTATGTCGCTGAACTCCCACGTAGTCGACCACGGTTAGAGTTCTGGACCTGGTGGCTTATACTCACGCCGGGCGCGTGTGCATGTGTGCCCAAAATCCCGAGAGGAGAATGCTGGAGAAGGGATTGCGGCGTGGCCATACCCCCTGGGGGGTGATTTCTCACTTTCTGTCTCTCTGTCTCTGTCTGGCGAGCGCATGCATACGCCCTATAGCAAAAAGCTCTCAAAAAATAAATAAATTTTTAAAAAGGAGAAAGGGTACTGTCTAAGCTGCTACAGATCAAATGTCATCGATGTCACCCAGCCAGGCGAGGCGGCGCGTGGAGATTAGACCCCAAATGGGGTGTAAAAGAGTCTGCCTTTTCTCACAACTGAGAGACCCCGACACGTCTGAACGTGCAAATTTACACTCTCATTGAGCCGTTTTCATTTTCTATGGGGTTTTTGATGGTTTTATCCACTGTAAAACATACATTTGCTGTGGGCATCTCTGGAATTATTTTTCTTCCTATTTCTTTAAGGGACTGCATTGCACTAACACTTTAGACTTCCTGTCCCCTTGTCCCCGCCAGAGGCCAGGGCCTCTCCAGTGGGTCATCTATGGTGTTTTCTTATTTTCATTAGTTCTCTTTGGCTTCTGGTAGAGAGGAGAAGAGAAATGAATAAATCAAGAAAGAAGAGAAGGAAGGAAGGACAGAAGGGTTATATGACCACTTGGGGTGTTTGGGGACAGGATGACAAAAGGGTTTTCTTTCTTTTTCCTTTTCCTTTTTCTTGTCTTTTCTTTTTGCTTATAGGGGACTTGCACCCGCCAGAGAAACAGAGATACAAAGCGAGAAATCACCCTCAGGGGGGATGGCCATGCTGCAGTCCCTTCTCTCCATGCTCCTCTTGAGATTTGGGGCATGCACGCACACGCGCCCAGCGTGAGTTTCAAGCCACTGGGTCCAGGACTCAAACCACAGTTGACCACTTGGGAGTCCAGCACCTTAACCACTTTGCCACCTTCTGGTCCCAAGGGTTGTTTTCTTAACCCAGGGACAGGGGACAGTGCTGCCCGAGCCAGCTCTGGCAGGTCTAATGCCCCTTTTATGATAGTATTTTTGGACATTTGTCATTTCTTCTTCTGAATCCCCTAAGGCCAGGCCCCCAGGAAGGCGGGACCACAGACCCGGCAGGGGTTCAGCACCTCTGAGCTGTGCCGGGGGACTCTTACTGGTCTCCCGCAGCCTCCCCGGCATGCGTCAGCGCTGGCCTTGGCTGAGTGTTCGCGCAAGGCTGGCCTGTCCCTGCTGTCGCACTCTCAGGAAGGACGTCCCTTCTCTGGCACAGATCAATACCTGCAGGGATCTGCCGTGCCCACAGCACAGACCCAGGGAGAGAAGCAGTGAGGAGGCTGTGTGTGCGGGCAAGAGGGAGAAGCAACTTGTCCCCAGGCTTAGTCTGAGCTCAGCAAAACAGCTCTGTGGCATATGGAATTAACGTTCTTCTTTTAAATAGTAATTTATTTTTTAAAGAATTACTTATTTAATTGAATTATTATTTATTATTTTTATTTTTCAATTTGACCAGTGTTGGGGGGGAGGGAAAGTGAAAGTAAGTTGTCATGCCTGGGACTCAAACTGTAGTTGGCCACATGGGAGTCCAACTCCTTAACCACCACACCACCTGCCATGAAGAATCTCGTCAGGAATCAGAAGTGAACCTAGTCATGTCCTCGGGGTTGAAAGGGCCTTAGAGGCCACGTGGTAATGCTGGCTTTTTCAGGCCCATGAGAGGTGTGGCCCTATGTGACAAACAGGGGAACTGAGGAAATTGGAGGTGGGAAGCAATTTTTGTTTTTTTAAAAAAAGTTTCTTTTAATACAAAGAGGGCGTGTGTGTGTGTGTGTGTGTGTGTGTGCGCGTACGCATGCGTATTTGAATGTGAGAGAGAGAACCCCCGAATAGGAAATAGGACCTGGACACACCACAGATCTTTTTCCTCCAATGCTCCATCCTGCCAGGATCCAGGGCATGTATGTGGTGTGTTTTTAAGCTTCTGGATCAGGACTCAAACCCTGGTCAGCCATGTGGCATCCAGCTCTCTCCACTTAGCACTTAAACACTGCACTAGGGGGCTGGCCCAATTCTTGATTTCCTGAAGGCCAAGCTGGTAAGCGTTGTAGCTGGAGGACTTGCAGTGATTGAAAGATGGGCCCAACAGCTAGTGTATGATGTGAGTGTGGGGCCCACACATGGAGTGGGGGCAGGTGTCAGGACTGGCAGGGCCAAGGGCCTCCGACTTGACTTTGGACGTTACCCTCTCAATCAGGATCGTATATATAGATGCATTGCATTTGTGTGTGTAGGTTCAAAGTGTTTTGGTAAATGTCCACATTTAATATACACTATCATTTCCCTCAACCCCATCCTGGTAGTTTTTTACTTTTTTCCCATTTATCGGTAGCTTAAAAGAATAAAACAACAACAACAAATTATTAGTTTGGACCCTTTTCAATAACAAGGGGTGCTGGCAAATTAAATTAATATATTAATTAGGGAGGACCAGCAGGTGGCATGGTGGTTAAAGCGCTGGACTCCCACATGGCTAACCACAGTTCGAGTCCTGGACCTGGCAACTTGATTTCTCAGTTCTCCCCAACCCCCCGCCATCTGCCCCTCTCTGTTTAACTAAAATAATGATGATGATTATGGTGAATAAAATTAAATTATTTATATATATATTAATCGGGGGGTCAGGAGTTGGCATAGTGGTTAAGGCACTGGACTCCCACATGGTGGACTGCAGTTCGAATCCTGGACCAGGTGGCTTGAAACTCACATTGGGCGCATGTGGGTGCATACCCCAAATCCTGAGAGGAGAAGGGAGAAGGGATTGCAGCGTGGCCATCCCCCTTAGGGGGTGATTTCTCTCTTTCTCTCTTTTGTCTCTTTGGTGGGTGTAGGTGCCCTTATTAAAATCTCTCTTAAAATACATATTAGTCATTAAGTATTCAGTTCTGCATATCACACCCACTGGGTGCAAATATGAAAAAGAAATGCAGATTATGCAAATTGGACATTTCGGTCCTTTTAACGTCATTCCCTGCCCATATGCGTGCTGTTGTTTTGCTTATGGCCATGTCTGCCGCATGTCTGCCGTAAAGGGAGGCTGGGAAATGCAGCCGGCTCTTCCGGGTGGCTGTGTGTTCAGCTAAGATTCCTTCTACAACAGGAGGGAAATGTGCTGGGTTGCTTTTGAAGATGGCCAGTAAAATCCCTCCCATTTCTGTGTGATCATTTGGCCACTGCTCTCAAGAGATGGAATCTAGTTTGCCTCCCTTGGAATGTACACTGACCTGTGACTTACAGTAACTAGGAGAATTGGTGCTATTTCTGGGCATAACCCTTAAGAGACCTGTTAGCTTTCTGTGTCACCATCTGGCATGCAACTTTGTATAAAGAACCTCTGGTGATACCACTGAAGGATTAGCAAGATAGAGACCTAGCCAGTCCCCACCTAATCCAGTCACCCCGGCTAAGGTGCCAGATCTAGCTACCACCTGAATGCAGCCAAACAAGTGCTTCCTCTCAGTACCACATCCTGCAGAAGAATAGCCCAGCTGAGCCCAGTCCACCCACCAAAGTGTGAGAGAGATTTTATATTAAATTCTTATTTTAAGCCGCCAAGTTTTGGGATGGTCTGATATGGTATAAGGTTCTTCGAAGCTTGTATACCACGTGCACTAATCAAATCAAGGATGTAGATGTATTCATTGTGTCAGATGTTGACCATGTTAGGCATATTCAGTAATAGTTCTAGTTTATTTTTTATTTTTTGGAAGTATATATTGAATCACCAGTGGCGTTTTTTACTCTGCTATGGTAATCGAGTCCATAACCGGTTACACTTTTTTATATACATTCTTGTGTCTGTTAATCATTTTCTCCCACCACCCCCAACTCTTTGCAGCTTCTAGTATCTATTATTACTCTTTTATTTCATTGAGTCCTTCCATTTCCACTATAGAGTGCAGATATTCGGTGTATGTTAAGAGGAGACATACAGTGTTTGTCATCCATAGCCTGGCATCTTTCACTTAGTATTGTATCTTCTAGATTTGTACATGTTGTGTCAAATGACAAGATATTGTTTTGTTTGTTTGTTTGCTATAGGGCACATGTGTTCTCTGGAGACAGAAAGAGACTGAGATACAGAAAGTGAGAACTCACTCCCCAGGGGGAATGGCCATACCATAATCCCTTCTCTTCTGTTCTCCTCTGGGATTTCGGGCATGCACACACATACTCCCCATGCATTTCTTTCCCTTTTTTTTTTTATCTTTCTTTTTTCTTTTAAAGAATTATTTTATTTAACTTTATTCATTTATTTTTCATTCAGTCAGAGAGAGCGAGAAAGTAAGCCCCCAGGTCCAGGGCTCAAACTGAGGTCAGCTATGTGGGAGTCCAGTGCCTTAACCACCACTCACCAGCCTCACTCCCAATGTATTTCTAAGCCTCCAGGTCTGGGACTTAAACCACTCAGTTGGCCATGTGGGATCCAGCCAGCCCAACCTCCAACCACCTGCTGGCCCCAGTGTCATTGTCCTTTACGGCTGAGTAGTGTTCCATTGGGGATATGTACCACGCCTTCCCTATCTATTCAGCAGTTGTTGGGCCCATAGGTCGATTCTGCCTCAGCTATTTGAGCAATACGGCGATAAACATGGATGTGCAAATGTCTTTCTGACAGAGTGATTCCCTGTCCCTTGGGCAAATAGTTCTTAAATTGCAAGTTTTTAATCTCCTTGGCCAAATGTATTTCTAAGTAGTTTATTCATATGCCATTGTTAATGGAATTGTTTTCCTAATTTCGTTTTCAGAGTGTTCATCCCAAATATATAGGAAGCAACTGCATTTCGTATATTGCTATCGTATCCTGAAACTTGTCTGGATGGCTTCCCAAAATGCCTGTTTGATTGGTGTTTCTTGATCTGCTTCATCAATTATCATGAGATCCTCTCTGCTCCTTCTCTACCACTTCTTTAGAAAAGCAGTCATTACATTCTAGTCAAATCTACCTCAAGTTTAACAGAGGAGAAAGTCACATAATTGGGCCAATCTACAAAATAGACGAAAGGAGCCTGAAGGATTGGAAGTTTTTGATTTTTAAGGCTTTGGCCATGACACGTGCTCTCACCAGAGAGAGACAGAGACGGAAAGTGAGAAATCACCCCCCCTCCCCCCAGGAGGATGGCCATGCTGCAGTCGCTTCTCCTCCATTCCCCTAATAGGATTTTGGGCATGCACACACATGCACCCACTGTGATTATCAAGCCACCAACCGTGGCCAGCCATGTGGGAGTCCAGCACCTTAACTACCATTCTATCTGCTGGCCCCAAGTACTGGAATTTTCCCAGGAAATGAAACAGCTGAAATTTGCATAGCTACTTCATGAAAAAATCAGGATTGTCAGATCAAAATTCTCTAAAATGACATTTATTTTAAAATGATATTTGAATAAAACACAGGAATAAGGACTGTGTGCTTTTCAGTCTAGTGACAATGTCCACATCTCCATTAAATGGGCAGTCACAACAAAGGAAATCCCAAATCTTATCTGGGATTGTTGCTTATTTTAAGATGTTTTTAAAGAATTATTTTATTAAACTTTACTTATTTATTTTAACTTGACCAGAAAGGGGCAGAGAGAGAGAGAGAGAGAGAGAGAGAGAGAGAAGGAAGGTGAGAAAGCCAGCTGCCAGGTCCAGGACTGGAACTGCTGTCAGCCATGTGGGAGTGTAGTGCCCTCAACCACCATGCCACCTGCTGGCCCCTGTTGCTTCTTTTAATCTGGAAGACCAATTTTCTCTACTTCTGTGCATGACCTCATGGGGATCTTTTCTAAGATCAAAATCAATTTGCAACCTGCAGAAATCTTCCTCTCCAGAGGGCTGTCTCTGTCCGCAGGCGGAGATGCATCTGTGGCCGAGGCCGCATGTGTTTTGTCACACGCGAACATTCCGGCACCTCCGTGGACATGATGCAATGCCTTCCAGCAGCTGCTAGCCTCATGTGCCTTCCCTCTCTCCATGTCGCCTTTCATCCTGCTCATGCAGACGTACGAAAAAGATGCAATGACCCTCAGCCAGCTAGGAGAGCGAAGGGACACCGTGGAAACTCCTATACAATGCAGTGAATTATTAATAATGAACGATTACATGTCACACTGGCCCGAAGAGGATACCGATCCTAGTGTATCATGGGAAATCATTTCTGGTGTCAAGTGAGGTAGAGTATACTTTTTATAACTCTCTCTCTATATATATATATAT